>NC_090284.1:32045649-32650608 GCF_037392515.1 Haliotis asinina
CCATAGTTGAGAGATTTAATAGGACTTTGGCTGAGCGCTTGTTCGGCTATCAATATGCTAGGGAGATGACCACCCCTGGAAAACGATCGACTGAATGGGTCACGAGGTTACCCAAGGTGGTGTCGGCAATCAACCATGAAGTCACCCGTCTCACCGGTAAGAAACCGGTAGACGCTATCAAACTAAAATCAATAGTTGCAGAGTCGGCCGCTCCATTGCGTGGGAAGGAGAAACAGATACCAGATAGGGCCCTAGTGAGGTATCTATACCAGCCGGGGGAACACGAGGGCGATAGCCGTAAGCGGGCCACCGATCCTATATGGTCAGTCAAAACTTACAACATAGATAAAGTGGATATGAAAGCCGACGAACCTAACTTATACTACTTGAGGGATGGGCCGGGTAGGGGATTTGTAAGAGAAGAATTATTGATCGTACCGTACGGCACAGTGTTACCTCCTACCAAGGCACAGTAATTACCGCCAACTTTTTTGTAGTAGGGGTAATAGTAGCAAGAGCTAAGGGGCCCACCAACGTCTTATTTAGTAAATAAGGCATTGTAGAGACATTTCTTGAAAGTGAGCCAGAACTATCATTCCCTATACTACTATTTGTGCATTCTATTTTTGGAAGCCTGGCTGATGGCGGGATCAAAGGGAAGAGGTGTGCGACTGAGCGAACGCTCATGCAATTCTGTGAAATTGAGTTGATTCTTGCTGAATGTTCATGGAATTCGTCCAAACACCCACCACTTCGCGGATAATTTTTCGATGCTTATAAATACCACCGCATCCCTTCCCTTATTTACAGCAATTAGATAGCTTGGGTGTGCGTGGGATGCTTGAGTAGAACTCGTTGAAAGTGTGGTGTGCAGCTATCACTGCCTGTAGTATCAAGTGATTTATTACTTTTGCGGCTGGTTAGCTTGGTTTGGCACTTGCCCTTATACGGTGCAGTTGAAACTGGGTGTGTGCCAGTTATCAGTGCCTGTAATCAGCTATTGTTTACTGTTCAACTGTAGGTAGTTATATTGCTAGTGTCTTATTATTTAATCAGCTGGTTAGCTGGGAGTAATTGCTTACGCTTGTGTTGTAGTTGCCTTTCTTTGCGGGTGTGTACCATTTATTATTGCCATAGTACTTATTGATGTTGTAACTAGTGTTTTAGTACTTTTCAGCTTGCTAGCTGAGACTATTTGGTTACGTTCTAATGTACTGTTTCTCTTGTTTAGAATCACTTTGATTTCTCATTCATTAGTCGTAGAAAGTGCTTTTTCATGTTATTTATGTTGCTGTTTATTTAAGCAGTTGCGGTGTACAGCTATCACTACCGAGAGCATCTAAATGTATTGGGTCGACTTCAGCTTGTATTTGGCGTTTTAACGTGCAGCTGCAACTGGATGTGTGCCTGTAATCAGCTTCTGTTTAATGTTCAACTGTAGTTTGTATCGTAGGCATATGTCGTTGGCATTTTGGAACAGGGTATGTGAGAAATATTTATTATATCCCTTGAGGTATGTAAATTGAAATAGCTCTCTATAGAAAGGAAATCAAACGCAGCTTGACCACTGTCTTCATGGCCACCAACACTGAGTCATTAGCTGCCTATAATTAGTTAGACAAAGGCCGGTTGGCCACTGAAGCATGACATTGTGGATGAGGTGCAGGATACTGCAGGCTGACATCTGGACAAATACGTCACGTCACGTGACCCTAGGGTTAAATTAAGAATGCTTTGTGTGAGGCTGGACTGGACCCCTCGGACAGCGGCTAGGCAGGTTGGCTGACTATAGCCTCCCGAAATGCGCCGAGCCCTCGTTACAGCATCATGTAGTTGTAAACAGATTATATCATGAATAAAGTGTTGTGGACCCACTGATGGACTTCTGTACTTGAAGAGACAGTTATCCCATTACCAGCCCGGGACATTTGTTATATTGCTAGTGTCTTATTATTTAAGCAGCTGGTTAGCTGGGAGTAATTATTTACGCTTGCATTGTAGTTGCCTTTCTTTACGGGTGTGTACCATTTATTATTGCCTAAGCACTTAGTTATAGTAGCTAGTGGTTTAGTACTTTATGTCTTGTTAGCTGAGAGTATTTAGTTATGTTCTAATGTAGTGTTTCTCTTGCTAAGTTTCATTTTGAATTTTGATTAATTGCCCATAGAACTATTTTTTGTTTTGTTTGTCTTTTAAGTTTATATTAGTTCATTTGTCAGATACTGATCGATTGCGAGGTTGATGTTTATTGAATTACAACCTAGTGACAATATGTTGTGAGTGTTGAATTGAAATGTGATTTCGGATCCTAACCAGAAGCATGTTATTAGTTGTTAGTTCAGTCGTTTGTCTTTCTTACTTACTTCTATCAGCTAGGGTTTCAAAACATATTGGTCGGTTAGATTGACTATTAGGTTGTTGTACTCACTATACTAGTGACTATTTGGGGAGGGGGAAGTTATTTCGGTTCAACTTGTGGGTACCTTGTTTCTTTCACTTCAATTGAAGTGTGATTATTAAGCCATTCAAATGATATTGTACTAGCACGTGACTAGCTTGGCGAATGCAAACAATTTTGCGTATTGTTCTTCGTCAAACTTCTTGATTTGACACATTTAGTTTCAATTGTCATTTAGTTTTAATTGTTGATTTGAGTCATTAGCACTTAAGCATTAAGAATGCCATGGAAGAAATATTGGAAGAAGTCTCAGGCTAAGGCAGTGAAAAATCAAATACATCCTACTTCAGATGACATAGTGATGGATGATCCAAGTGGCATGAACAGGTCTGAAGATGGCGACTGCAATGTTATAGCCATGGACCTGGTTGATAGTGACAGTGATGGACAAAATCCAATTTTCCATCAGATAAAGCTGAGAGGTCGCTTTCATCAGGGGGATGAGCACTTGATGCCAAACTCTGGTCGTCAGTGCACTTGCTGTGCACTCATGTTTCTGCACACTGCACAGATTAAACCATTATATAACTGGACAGCAGATGATCAAGACAAAGTCCTTGTTGACGGAGATGAGTTGTATGGGCACATTCAAAGATCTTCCACCATATCTGCAACACATCTGTTGATCAATGAACGGAATATATCTCTGCCTCTGATCATAGCACTTTCAGACTAATGAGGCATGAACCAAACTCTGGGTTGTTATGGCGTGCAGAAGGCATGGGCGCGTTTGGAGGTTTTGTTGGTCTTGAAGTTGCTTTAGAAAGGGGGTTCAAAGACCATAGCTCATGTTTAGTGAACTTTTGTGATGCTGTATTTGTACAACGTGGAGGTTCATATTTTGTTTTTGATTCACATTCTCGGAATGAGGAGGGTACATTGGCATCTGATTTCACGAGCGTCCTCATTTCATACAGCTCTGTTCATGGGGTTTATCAACATTGGCATCGTCCATGAATTCTAATGTTAATACGATGTTTGAAGTGACACCTGTGTCCATTCATCATGACTATGAGATGGAAACAATGATTGAAAACCTGTCAACCCTTCAACATACACATGAAACTGAATCTGCTGAAATGATTTTCTCAGACATCGAAAACTGTGAAACAGAGAGAGAAAGCGTTGTTGATGAAAATGTGATAGGTGTGAAACAAATACAAAGGAAACAGTACATAAATAAAAAATTATAAAGCGAGAGAAGAGGAGGAAAGCTCTTTCACAAAATGCACCTAAAATGACCAAAAAACCAGAGAAGTCAAATAGCCAAAGAAAAATACAGATCAAATGAGGAATATCGCTCAAAATGACAGTGATGAAAATGGATTGTTGTTGCATACATGTCTTCAACCAGTTGACATTGGGCAAGATATTTTGGACAATAACTATGAAAATATCAACATTTCCCCATGTGAAAATAACATTCCAGTTGCAACTTCAACTGACAAAACCAATGAAGCTAAATGCTTTCCTGTTTTATTTCCAAAAGGGACTCCTACATTTCATGATGAAAGAGAGGAAAGGCTGACACTAGGTAGATACCTGTACACAAGATTAATGAATGCAGATGGAAGATTTGCTCGAAGTAATGATTACATATTTTATGCTCAGTATCTTTCTGAACTCGAGCTGGTCAAATCTAATATCCAAATTTCCATTCATAAAGGAACTGCTTCTAAAAGCAACAGAAAAATTGTAGCCAGTGATCTTGCCGACAAAGAATCTCTTTCACAAATTTTACAGAATGATGAAGGGTACATATTTCTAAAACCAATTAGAGGGACACCTCCCCTTTGGCAGTCAGTTCAAAAAGACCTTTTTCGCGATGATCAGGCAATTAGGAATAATCAAATGGTTTTGTTCATTTTCCTCTGCCTAACTCAGGTGGAATGACATCATTGATTGTATCCTGTGTGAAACATCTGATACGAGGAAAGCAAAAGACCTTGATTGGAATTCAAAATGTTCAGTACTGAGAAGAAATCCAGTAACAGCTGCCAGAATGTTTGATCACAGATTCCATGCTTTCCTTAGGGATGTAATCATGTCTCCAGCGGCTCCAATCGAAAAAGTCATTGACTACTTTTATCGAGTGGAGTTCCAGCAAAGAGGTTCACCACACACCCATTGCCTTTTCTGGGTAGAAAATGCTCCAAAAATCAATTCTGACTCTGATGAAGCTGTCGTCAATTTTGTTGACAGATATGTATCAAGTGAAATGCCAGAGAATGACAAAGAACTTAGCAGTATAGTTGACAGTGTACAAACACGTTCAAACACGTTCAAACGTCATTCAAATATTTGTCGTAGAGGTGGTAAAACCTGTCCGTTCAATTTTCCATGACCTCCATCATGCAAAACGTTCATTTGTCATCCTCAGTCAAACAATGAAACAAAAACTATTGACGATTTGCCTAAGGATGCCTATGGCAATCCAGACTGGTGATTTCTTGGTGACAGCCAAAACTGTCAGCAAAAACAGCTGAAGAGATACTTAACCAAATTTGGAGAGAGATAAAATGATAACAATCAATATGATTCAACTGAGTGACTGTTTGAGGCAATAGGTCTTACTCAAGAAGATGTAGAAAATGCATGTGCTGCACTGGGCAAAAGGACTGCAAAGGTGACCCAATGATGTCTACATTATATCATACATCAGCAAAGCCGAACGAGAAATGGGTTTGCTCCTTGCCCAGACTGAAAAAGAAACCCGCAGTGAAGACAATATGAATGCAAAGCAAGCACTGAAAAAGCTCGGCCACACTTATCTTACTCACAGAGAAGTGCACAAGAAGCCGTGTACAGAGTATGCAATATGCATTTAAAAGAGAGCTCTCGTTTCATGCAATTTGTCCCTGTAGGCATGAAAACAGCACGGTCGAGTTTGCCTCTTGAGACGCTCAAGCAAAAATATTCATCTGGAGAATGTGAAGAAGACGACATCTGGGCTTCAAGCATAATTGATCGCTATACTCACAGACCATCAGGCGAAGAGATGGATAAGCTTTGTTTAGCCCAATTTTGCTCAGAGTATAGAATAGTAGCACAAACAGAAATGGCTCGAGTCAGCAAGGAGAAACACAGAACTCCTGTAATCACTCTTCAGAAAGGCCTTTGGTTCATGCAAAAAAGAACCTGCAGTTATCCGTTATTCTCACAAATGAAAGACTCAGAGAAGCATCATCACAGCATGTTACAGCTATTTGTGCCATACAGAGTGAATGCACGGCTGAAACCACCTACTTTTGAATCACATGAATGTTTCTATCATGAGGGCAGTGTAAAAACTGGCACCACGATACAGTTGGTGAAAACCATTGTTGATGAAAATAAGACAGTGTTTGAAAAAGATGCGGATGAGTTGGACAGAGCTGAAGAAATTCTAGGGAGTGCTGGTTGTTTAGATGATGCATGGTCACAAATCTGTCCTGAAACTGAAATGGAAAGACAAAAGTGCGAAGACCTACAACAAAAAGTTGATGACGAAGAGGATTATGACTGCAATATCCCAGACTTACAAGGCCATGACCACACATGCCATGAATGTATGAGAGTTTCTTTTTCCATGTTCAAAACCGATGTTCAAAAGATTCTACAGTCACTGAATTCAGAACAAAACGCCATCTTCTATATGGTACGGCAATGGGCTCTTGAAAAAAGAAAGTCTTGAACAGAAACCTTTCCATCTCTGTGTTCATGGCCCTGGTGGTACAGGCAAGTCTCTGCTGATCAAAGCAATACACTGTGAATGCAACAGACTTCTAGCTAAATGCAGAGATAATGCAGATGACATTTCTGTCTTACTTTGTGCACCAACTGGAGTAGCAGCATTCAACACTGATGCCCAGACAATCCACAGTGCATTCTCAATCAGCATTGATGCATACTGGCCATACATTCCCTTTAGTGAAGAGAAAATCAATACCCTTCGTCACAAATATCACAGCATTCAATTGTTGATTATTGATGACATATCAATGGTAGACCACAAATTGTTGTCGTACATTCATGGCTGACTGAAACAAATAAAACAAACTCCAAATGACGTGCCTTTTGGCAATGTGTCCATTCTTGCTATTGGTGATTTTTACCTGTTACCACCTGTTAAAGGTAGACCACTATTTGCAGAAAACGTTGGAGTTGCTAACTGGAATGAGATTTTTGTTAAAGCTGAGCTGACACAAATCATGCGTCAAAGAAACCTCATGTTTGCTGAAATGGTGAACAGACTTCATGACCGTGACACTCCATTACAGCCAGTGGAGAAACTGGATCAGATATGGATTGTGTACACATCTTTCCCTGAAATAACCAAGTTGACGAGTTCAACGAAAAAATGTTGATTGCCAAGTGCCCAAATGTCATTGCCATTGAGGCTGAGGATGTTCTGAAACAGCGTCAGACAAATGTTAAGCTGAGAAAGAAAATGTGTGGTTCATTTGCCTTGCCCCAAAAGATCAAAATGGTTATTGGTGCAAGAGTAATGCTGACAAGAAATATTGACAAATCTGATGGTCAAGTAAACGGCGCGTTTGGCACTGTTTCTCATCTGCTATTGAGAGAAAATGAAAGAAAACCAATAAAAATTTTCATTGAATTTGATAATAGTAGGGTTGGTGCAGAATTGAGGAAAAAAATGCATTTCCCAGTGAATGTCTCAGTCAATAGTACACCTGTTGAGATGCACGAAGAAACAGCAAGAAATGGTGCTGGCATCAGACGGCAATTTCCATTAAAACTTTCATGGGCATGTACTGTACACAAAACACAAGGTTTGACGTTTGATCAGATTTCAGTGTCCTTTGATGGAATCAGAACTCCAGGACAGGCATATGTTGCTCTCAGCCGTGTAACCTCATTAGAAGGTTTGATTGTGCAACACTTCGATCCGAGCAAAATATACTGCAGTGATCAAGTCACACATGCACTGACGAAAATGGAAAGCTTTCATGCAGAAGTTTACACTGAGCAACACAGGTCTGATCTCACTGTTATGTTACACAATATTCAAGGTCTGGACGCACATTTTCATTGTTTAAAACATGACAGACAGTTCATGAAAGGTGATGTAATATGCCTTACAGAAATATGCATCTCTGAATGTGCCCAAAGATGCTTTACCGAAATACAACTTTTACCATCAGAACAGAGAGTCTTCATATGACCATACGCACGCAATGTTTTCGAATTTCAAATCACAGACTCATTGTGGTGTAGGCGTGTTTGTGAAAGAACATCTGTATGTTGAACAGCTAAAACAAAATTGCAATTTAGAACATCTGTGCATGTACTTGCCTGTCATAGATACTGTTCTTGTTTTGGTATACAGGCCCTCAAGCTATCAAATGACAGTCTTCAAGAACAGTTGGAGGCATTTAATGGAAAAACTGGGTGAAACATTCAGGTGTGGGATGATGATTGTCAGTGACTTTAATGACAACACCAGAAGGTCATCATCTATTGAAAATTTCCTGAGACATTTGGGGTTTATTCAGAATGTAACAGAAGCCACAAATGAAGACAATACCATAATTGACCATGTGTACACGAGAGGTATTCAAGATATTTAAGTAAAGATCGTGCAAACGTATTTCAGTTTCCACGAAGGCCTGGAAATATAGGTTTCAGAAGATTGCTGAAGTGGATTGAAGTTTCGACTTGCACTTGACTATCTCATGTATTGTTGCACTCCTTTGGCAGGGCAATGTAACTATACTGTTAGAGTCCGAAGTGTTTGCAATCACATTTCTATGGAATCAGACTGGTAACAGACTTTCCTTCTCTAAGGATACTGGCATGACTTTTGGACTCGACAAATGTAATACTCTTCATTTGAAACATGGGCAAGGTAACTAATTATGGATTGGTCAAGTTACAAGGGGGAAGAGTTATTGAACATCTTGTGGAACATTAGGCATACACCTTTCTTGGAATGCAAGTTCCAGACAAGCTCCAGAATGCCCAGATTCAAGATAAACTTCGGGCTGAGTGTAAATCTCGTTTAAAGAAAATCTGGAGCTCCGAGCTAAATTCTCCAAGTCAAACCAACCAATACTTTTGCTGTGCCAGTCCTCTCCTATTCCGTTGAAGTAGTTGACTGGACGAAACAAGACATCCAGAGTCTTGACTGCCTGACCAGAAGGATTATGTCTGATAACAGAGCACACCACCCTCGTTCCTCTCTTAATCATTTATACATGCCAATCAATTCTGGAGGTCGGGGTTTGATTAATGTGGAAACTAATCATGATAGAATTTTATTGTGCACTTTTGCACATATTTATTTATCGGATGATCCTGATGATGCACGTCAAGACACACGATGAAAGCAAGCAATTCCACAGTTATTTTAAGCATGCCAAGGTTGATGGCGTACTGCTGGACGGTACAGCAATGGGAGTAAACCAGGCGAAGTCCTTCACCAAGTCTGCCCAGAGTTGGTCCTTTGTGGAGAAGCTGTCTGAGAAGCCATTGCATTGTGTGTACATGCAGTGTGTAGAACAGAACAGCAATCCAACCAACTCCTTCGCCTGGATGAAGTCGACTGGTCTCAAATGTGAAACTGAGGGCTTCCTTTTTGCTGCTCAGGACCAGTCACTTCCCACTCGAAATCGCCAGAATGTGATTCTTAACGAAAATGTGAACATGAGATGTTGACTATGAAATGAATTCACAGAGACTGTCCAACACCTTGTCAGTGGATGCCCTTCCTTGGCACAAACAGCATATCTTAAAAGACATGATGGCATCGCTCGCTGCTTTTACTATCGTCTCCGCCATGCCTGTGGCTTTGACTTAGAGGTCCATCCATAGTATGACCCTGAACATGTCCAGGGCGTCCTGGAAAATGACACCTATAAACTTCTCTGGAATAGGCCAATATACAGCCTGAGACGAATTCCAGCCAACAAACCTGATCTTGTCCTTTTTGATAAAACCAATGAAATTATTTATATTATTGAATTTTCTGTCCCTTTTGACAGCAATGTGATTGGCAAGATTCAGGAAAAGCATGATAAATATGCTGCGTGTAGAGGGGGTGAGGGCCCTGAGCTGATGATGAGCCTTACCAGCCTGACTGTGCCAGTACCACCCAAACCCTCTCTGCTGCATATCAATTTTAATCTGTAAAACATAATAATAATGAGAATATCCGGATAATAACAGAAGGTTTTCCAGACATTCTTCTGAAGACCTAATAACAGAAAAGGCATGGGGCTGTTATGGCATGTCACAATTGGAAAAAAAACATTGCCATATTTTTCCATACCCTTAATCACTGGATTAGATGTTTGACTTTTATTTTGCATCTTATTTGTTCCCGAAAAGAATCCTGTCAGTGTACGCCGTTCCCTTTTACTACTGCAAGCCATTATTTTCACTACTCACGCAATGATTACCAAGTACTACAGCTATAAATAGATAAGAGGGCGTGGCAGTGTGCAACTGTCTGTATCAGCCAATCACATGGAATGGATTGGAATGCAATCAAAAATTTACCGGCAGCAGCTACCAATGGCAGTTGAAAATACAGATCATCCCAATTTTTAACAGTAAAAAAATGCTAATTATTGGAGAACGGGAACACTGATCTGCCACCATCTGTTTGAGCAATTCGTTGTGCACGCCACTGTATAATATAACAAATGATTCTTCATTCTAATAAAATCAAATCCAGCACACGCGAAACACTGTGAGATGAAAGTTAAGTTAAGCACGATTAGAATTACAGAAATCGACAATTAATATGAAACTATATGCTGGCAATAAATTGTTTCGAGTGACCAGGATGTCCAAACTTCAAGACAGACCTGTTAATCCGAGTACATTACTATCAGTCCTCAGTAAAGCAATCAGTTGTAGTGCGGGCTTGATGTGCAGTTGCGCAGCTGTGAGTTCATATCCCGCCAAGTGCCTCTCTGAGCAGTGCACTTTCAGGGTGAGAGAAGAAACCGACAAAGTTACCCCTGCTTGAAATGTATCCTATTTATTAAGATTATTTCGAGGTTTACGGGTCTTGGGGTTAGATGTGGGTTAGGGTTAGTGTTAAGGATTATTGTTAAATAAGCATTTGTTCTTTATTATAGAATGACAAAATAAAATGGGTCATCTTTCCGCCTATTCACCGGTTGTGACCACTGAACAACTTACTTATATAATCTAAACATTTTCCATGATGAGTGTCGCCTATTTTCGTTATATCACAAAATCTACCTGCAAATGTCCATCCATATTTTGACCTTAAAGTAAATAATAAGATTACACCATCATAGACAGTTACCTGGTTTTGGAGTGCTCCTATTTGTGTCATCTTTAATGGGGCTTATTCTCTGTTGACAGCTATGTTACTGAATGTTCGCGGTTGCAGCACTTGTCAAACATGACCTAACTACAATTGTGTGTCACTACGCTGTTTACATCCATGGAGGATTTTACAACTAAAGTCAATCTGGGCATTCATTCTGAACTATTATTGTACAGGCGTATGTATTTCATGTATCCAAATTATATAGATTTTTCACCGTCAGGAATTATTGTGTATTTTGGGTGATAGCAACATTCTTTGTCAGGGACTACTTCTTGTGTACTCGTGGTTTTTAACTTCTTGGCTATTTATAGAAATTAAGTCTGCCTATGCGCACAAAACAGCCCCAGCCCAAGTGACATAAGGTTATACGGTATACTCAATCCCCCAATGTGATTAAAACGCCACCCCCAGCCCCACCCCCACTTCACGCAATGGACAATGATTCTCCGAAAGCTCGTAGGACCGCATCGCGGCTCGCGGCTAGGAGTGTCTCGAACATTGAAGTTGAACCTATGTCTAAGTTGTGTAAATAAGCTTCTTTGCTCTTCCACAGACCTATAAGGCCTTGCCACAGCTTATTTCATGGGCGCAGCCATTTTGTGGCAGCCATTAAGCAGCTGCGACGATAAACTCGTCTTTGCTATTTGTAAACCCGCGGCAATCAAATATGACGTTGTAAAGAAGTCTAGACGGTGCCCAGTCAACGCTTACGCGGCGGAAAAAGAACGTCTCTTACTGGGCAAATTACATCTCGTTCTAAGGCTTTCTGATGTCATGTCTAAAACAAACATTGCAGGTAGGAAATGTTTAAAGTACTAAAGCTTACATAAATGACCAGGTTATGTCAATATAATGTGTACCTTGTCATAACTCCGCGTTTGTAATGTTGCACGAAAACTGAGGGCCTTTTATTGATGTTGCATTTAACGTGAAACTGTTAAGCCGCCCGTATCTCAACATAAAGTTTGTCTGTTTGTGTTGTTAAAAAGTACTAGTATATTTTCTTATTTATCTCACAGAGATTTTAAAAAATAATGTTCTCTTGCAACTAGAAGTAACAGCTGTTTAAATGTTAGTTCAGAGAGTTATCTCAATATGTAATGAGGTAAGGTGAAAACGGGCCTACCTTTAGAATACAGCACCACAAACTTTAAAAACACGTCATAATAATATTTTACGAAATTGCAAGTGATTTTGTTCAAAAGAACGTTCTTGAAACAATGCCCTATGACGCTGGGTTAGCAACAAGGTCGTCAAGCTCAGCGTGTGCGTATAAGCTCCGCTCACTGATGTTTCATCTCTACCAGCTATGTCGTTACAGAAACCCAACGATGTTGCGAGTTTCAAGTAGTAGTTCCTGGCGGAGGCGCAATTTTTCGCAAGCGCCAGTTTTAAATATTTTTTCTTTTTTGACTAATATGCTCATATTTCTTTGTAATAAGAGGTGCTGAGGTGTTATATTTTGTGTATTTATATATTTTGTATTTTTAAATTCTAGTAAGAATGACTTACATTGGTCATATTGCGCCATGTTTTATTATTCGCAGTTTTGGTCAATTAAAATAATCTAAATATATTATATATTTCGGTTTCAAATGTAACTATTTGGATCAAAGGAATTATAACTGTAAACTAATATACATACATATCTTTGTCATTCAGTAATTTGCACCATTACAAGTAAATATTTATTTTTCGAAGTCAGGCCCCCCTAAGTAATTGAAGGAATTACAGCAAATTTGAAGGAATTGCATCTCAAATGTAAACAAACGCAGCCCACTCATGAAACAAATGCAGCGATATCGGTAATTTAGCGGTAATAACAGAAATACATCGGCCCTATCGGAAGCAATGTCGGTAATACTGGAAACACGATCGGCCATCTTCGGAGATTTTTCGGTCGCGAGCGGAAACTCACACAGCAAAACATGGCGTCGTTGGAAGAAGCGCCCGTCTCGGTGAGATTTGTTTTTAGTTTCTACTATTACATTTTTATGCTTATCCATCTTTGACCACCCGTGTTGAATACGTTTAGGTATGAGGTGTTGTCGGGGCAATAGCTTATGTTTTTAGGAAAAGATAGTCACTCTAGGAGAGTGTCACAAGTCATGCCCCTGTAGTTTGTTTACATCTGAACATCGAAGTCGTGCCGACTCTGTAAAATCTTCTAGTGGCATTCGTTTGTAAACATTATCTTTAAAGTATAAGAGGTAAGAGGTGTCTTCCTCAACAGGTAAATTGAATCTCTTTGTGTCTCCTAGATCACTGAGTGTTACATTAGAGCTTACCATCGTTTATAAAACTGTTAGAAAACAGTTTCCAATTGTTTTTCTGATAATACCACATGTATGAACTTTAAACTAATAAAACTGATGTGCTCGGTTAGGAAAATCTTGGTTAGTGATACAGTGTCTTCCACTAACACTGTGACACCTTGTAAAACTGGTGTGTGAATCACCACCCACCCACGCGTAAACTCTGCCCTGCTGTTTTTCAGCCCACCGGAGTTTGATTCCTTTCACGATCTCAGTATCTCTCTGCGGTGGTTTACCGAGGTAGACATGAATGACTAGCGTGGAATTCTCTGGGAGACTTTCCATGATGATAGTCACACTATCGTATTCAGTAACCAACAGTAATACCGCGCTCTCTCCCGGTTTGCATGATAGCATGTGGGCTGCTCTACTCGAGACTGTTTTGATGATTACACTGTGATGGGATGTAAGCTACGAGCAGGATTCCATTGTTTACGACTTTGTTTATGTAGTTGTCTTTATTTTCCATGAAAATGATTGGAGAAATTAGTGTTATGTTGAGAAGCCAGTTGATTTGTGATGGTAATATCATCCACTTGTTGTCGCCAGTGCGTATTAGATGGTATGGTGAGTTTTGTTGAAGGATTGTTGGTCTGTCGAAGTCTTCTAAATCAAGAAATCATTGCAAACTATATCGCATTGTTTGTTGCTGTCAGATCCTGATGTATCTAGGTTAAAATTACTACCGGTGGTAGGAACTTCAACTCGTTTGTAAATGCTGTTCATAAGCTTAAAAGCGTATATTTTACCATCTGTTCCTACATCATGAAACCCTCTAGTATCACCTAGGTCGATAAACTTGTATTAAAACATCTTTTTATTCGCATTCCTGGACCTTGATTACTAGCCATTTTGTATGTGCAGTGTTATGCTTGGGTAACCCATCTTTATAGGATTATTTTTTGTGTCTAAAATCGATATCTTTAATTCATAAATATTACTATTTATCAATTTTTTATACTGACGCGATGAAAATGACTTGGTGCGGCCCTCGTGCATTTTTCTGTTGTAACAGGGACAGCCCTCAACAACGTGGAAGGACATTCACTTTGTATATTATCCGTTGTGCTAAGCTGATCGAGATGAACGCATTGCTCGTGGTATGGAATTAGATCTGGTAAACTCATACCAATGACTTGTGTGCCAGGGGTTACTTCCTGCGAGAAGTCAATCATTGTAAATCCTAGCATTTTTGCTAACGGTTTACTGAGCCTCAGGTTGTGTGATCCATTGGAGTTGTCTAACACCAATGTTCCGTTTCAGTCACTTATTTTAAGTTTTGCTCCCAAGTCTTTAAAAATTTCATCACTGGGAGAACACACACTGTAGTAACCTTTGGGTATGTAGTACCATTTTCCATCGACAAAGATCTGATGATTTTTTCTAAGGCTAATGTTTATTTTTTTCATGTATAAAATCAGCTCCATGGAGACCGGCTAGAGTTGACAAGGCGCATGGTTTTCTAGTGCGCTTGTTAAAGAGGTCAACCTCCGGGTTATCCTTAAGATACAGAATGCCACTGTCATCTATGGTAAAATTCAAATAATCTCGGTACGTAAGCTCAACGTAGTTGTTATCTCTTTTTAATGCATTTTAATAATCATCTGCTGTTTCTAAAATTGTGGCTCTTGCTTGTGAACCAATAAACGAAGTATCTTCATCATAGTCATCATCAGGGTTGTGGGGTTCCCCCACTCCAAAATCATCCATCTCAAAATTATCCATAGTTTTAAAATTATATTATATTAAATATTAATAATATATAAAGTCATATGGAAGAAAGTCCTTTTTGAAGATTAAGAGAGCCACTAGGCGTCAAAGTCGTGCGCAAGTCGGTTACTATTATGAACAACCCCCGCAAGACAGACCAGAACCAAACACTGTTGGTTAGACTCCCAAACTTGGGTGAGAACGATGTCATAGTACCTGGTACGGCACGATTGTCGTTTAACATCACTTTGACTTCAGGCAATGACAAATGCGAGCTAGTGAATAATGTTGGTCGTGCTATAGTCAAGAAGGTCATTATAAAGATTAGCGGCAACAAGGTGCTTAGCATAGACGACAGCGATATATAATACTGTTACACAAACCTGTGGAAAAGTGAGGAAAAATGTGAAAACAGCATATATACCGGGGAGTCTGCAGCAAAAGATGGAAAAGGTTACGTACTGGGTACGCATTCACGCCAGACGGAACAACCAGACTGACAAATAGTGAAAAAGCAATTGCCGAAGCGTATGGGAATAGGTTTTTGTATCCCGCTTGACTTTGAGTTGCTAACCTCACACACACCGTTTTACCAGGCCGTATTGCGTGACAGGTTGGAATACGAATTCATGTTCAATGCTTACAGCAAATTCGTGCATATGCCAAACGGTGACGGAGTAGTTATGAGATAGACAACATATCGTTGGAGTGCGACATGGTTACTAGTCCGGATCTTGCCAAGCAGATTCGAAACCAGTGCTCTGGAAAAATGACCTCCCTGTACGATAGGATACTGCGTCACAGTATGATACCGCGTGATAAATGCAACACCATTTGGAATATCAATATGAATGTACCGGCGTGATCGATGAAAGGTATATTGATCATACCCATTGAGGAATACGATCCATTCGTAAGAGACAGTGAGAAATTTTTCAATCCAGAATCACCAAAGTAGAAGTGACCATAGAGGGAGTGCCTAATCAATTATTTAGCCATGGAATGAAAGCATACCAGCAGTGGGATGAAATAATCAAACTGTCGGCAATCAAACGAAACTCAATAGTAGACATGACCAGTGACCTTGATCTATACTCCGTGAATATCGGTGGTTACTTAACAACAAAGTATGCGTTATGGTTGGATATGAGATCGACGGATGATAACAGTCTACATGGTAGTGGGCGCCGCATCGAAAATGGAAGCGAGCGTATAACCATTCAAATAACGAAGAAGGCTCAATCACATGAGAAATTGAAGTTGTATTTATATGTAATTATGGATGCACAACTTAATATAAACAGTGGGAGATTTGTGCAAGCCATCTATTGGTGGGGGACACCCCCGCACCCCAGGACAGCTGACTGCAAATTACCACAATAAGTCTATTTGGGGGTGTGGGGGACTTCCCCATTCTCCACACTGTGCTATTATATGCAGGCAGACGGGTTATGGTAAGACCGTCCAGGACTTGAATAATACCATGCCGGGTCCAACCCATACTGCTTCAAACACATTTTTCTGAATTTCTCAAACACATCAGCCAACAGCAACACATCCATTTTCAAATATAAATCATGGTAATCACCTAGATTCTTACAGACTAGTTGTTCCCATACATTTTTAGCGTGTTTGTAATCTTCTTGAGAGACAGACATGTCTGAGAGCTTGCTATAGAAGCAGTCAGTGGGAGGTAACTCTGTCTCATTAAACCTAGACCAGTCATCCATATATTCATATGGGTAAATACCCTTACATAGCAGCAAGGCTCTAGTTTTCTCTTCTATGTATCGATTAGTTATAGCCAAGTCGTCTGGGTTATTAGCCTTTAGACAACAACAGAAACTGAACACTATCTATAAATCTCAACCCATTAATATATATATCTCTCCATGTTGTTTGGGATACGGGATATCTTGCCTTTTACCTTTGAAATCAAGTGTGAATCATACCCTCATAAATTGTGGAACACCACCAGAATATGAATAACCTTGGAATTTATTCGAGGGTTTAAGTTACACTCACTGTGAGCCACACCTCTGTATTTCCCTGTCACGTGACAGTGGTCTCTCACTGAATCACCATTCAGGGGTTTACAGCATACATGACAATGAGTGCTTTTGATATAGGCCTTCCTATCTGCTAGGGTCATATGCATTGGTGTTATGTTGTGCAATTTTTCCCTGATCTCTCTCTCCTCGTGCTGTAAATATTGGAGAAATTTCTCAGCCGCGTCTTGGCCTCTATAAATGACGGGAGGGTTAGTTTGACCATCACAATGAACCCAAAACCATATGCCTCGTGCTCTTGATTCTTTTGAGTGTAACTTTGATTAGGGGTTGGAGCCACAGTATCGATTGGTTTAATAATGGCTTCAAAATCTCTGTAGATAATGTATGGTACTGACATCTAATTTTTATGGTTGATAAATTTCAAGATGTTATTGTTTTTAGTCGGCATATCTATATGTATAGACGTCTCCCCAACACCTCGACAATCATCCCTGTGTGAATCAAGTAGTTCAGCCCTAGAAAACCCATGAAGGCCCCTATATTTCGATTGATCGTACAACAGTCGGCTAAAATACTTAATCCATACATAGTGGCATTTTTCACCTTGTTGTATCATAAATATATTAATTGTTTTTCGATCATCCTTATACAATAAAGGGCTTATCATGTGCACTGTTACGTTTTTACCTTCATGCCTGAATCCATTTATAGCTAAATGTGGATTCTGTTTTTCTATCCAGATGATCTAAGATATTGGTGTTGGTTTATCTATACCTTCCCAATTGATCCCATCATCAGGCTTGAGAGTCTGTCTGAATGTGTTTGAGCTGGAAATTTAGCAGATCTTGTCGCTATCCTCATACAATCATCACCACAATTATTAAAGTTAACCATAGCTTGTTTGTTTTTAAAATGCTTAGGCAGGGGTAAGTACGTTCCACCTCTCAATGGTCAATAGGTTGCTATATCCAGGTAGATCATATTAACCTTATCAACCACCCAACCAGACCCCATATTAGTGTAACGTTCTAGTGATTCACAAATTTTTTTGAATGACCTGTCAATAGAAGATTTTACAGTATCTACACTGGCCTAAAAAAGAAACGCATAGGTGAAAATCCAATGTTATGAGAGATGATTTATTAACTTAAATTGCACAAAAAGTAATGGAACTTGAGCAATGATAATTCACACGGGTATTAACAAATGTGTGTCAAGACATATACAATCATTCACAGTGGTATTAAGCGTTTCTATTTTCCATGGCATAGTGAGAAAGTCAGTATCTGGTGTGACCACCACGGGCATCAATCACTGCTCTGCATCGCCTGGGCATTGACTGTATAAGACGTCGTATCCGCCTTTGTGGGATTCTTCTCCACTCATCTCGCAACGCATTCACCAACTGTAGACGTGTCTGTGGCTGCGGCTGTCGACGTCGTAACCGTTTACCCAATTGGTCCCATAAATGTTCAATTGGGTTCAAATCCGGCGATTTTGAGGGCCATGGAAGAACTGTAATGTTGTTGTTGGCAAGGAAATCCGTGGTAATGTGTGCTGTGTGCGGTCTTGCATTGTCGTGCTGGAAAATTTCCCTTCTAGCGTCAATTGTAGGAACAACATGACGGTTCAGAATTTCATCCCGGTAGCGTACAGCATTGAGAATCCCTTGCACATGCACCAACTGTGTCCTGCCGGTCATAGATATGCCTCCCCACATCATTACACCTCCACCACCGTGTCTGTTGACCTCACGAACACACTGTCGAGCATATCTCTCATTTCGACGTCTGTAAACACGCATCCTTCCATCATGTCTGTACAGCAGAAAACGTGACTCATCGCTGAACCAGATCCTCTTCCAATTCAAGAGGTTCCATGCCCGAACGTTCCTGCACCACTGAAGACGTGCACGACGGTGATGGGGATGCAGAACAGGTCCTGCATGAGGTCGCATAGGTCGAATTCCATGCTCTCTTAGGCGATTCCTGATGGTTTGTGGAGAGACTCTACGCAGCCCAGGAACGTGATCAGCGGTATACGTAGCAGTGACGGCCCGATTACACAGATGAAGCACCCGGATGTAGCGGTCTTGTGCCGGAGTTGTCACCCTTGGTCTCCCACTCCTTGGACGGTCTCTGGTCAAGTTGTGTTGCGTGTATCGTTGCCAGAGACGGGAAATCGTGCTCTGCCTCACAGTCAGACGTCTGGCAACTGATGACTGACTTTCCCCAGCTTCCAGACGTCCAATGGCTCTATTTCTGTTTTCTTCATTTAACCTTGGCATTTTTCGCGTCGCATAGAAAGAAATTCGAAGAATAATCGCAACAGGACCTGTCCCCTTTTATAGCCATCATAATCAAGATTGAGATCCTGCATTTGCACGTGCATAATGCTTTCAGATTTTCCCACGTGCAGATTATACAAAGCGTTTTCAAGGTGCTGTGGTGTGGCGAATAATCACCAGAGGTTGTGTTTGTTTGTCTGTTTTGGTTGTATTGACTATAAAAACACTTAATATTTACATTAATTGTCATTCAATTCCATATTTTCCGAAAAAATCTACTTTAAAAATGAGATTTCAGCTATGCGTTTCTTTTTTGGGTCAGTGTAGTTGTGTTGTAACTTCCTGGTTACCTTTCATGTTGTTTCTCTAGTGTCATCTTTAATGTGAGTTGAAATTTAATGCCTTTTAAATCATTCAGTTCTTCATTCACTTTATCAAATACTAATTGCCTTATATCTTCAACGTCTATGTTTCTTTGAACTTCCACCTTCCACCCTCTCAAATATTTCCCAAAAGCACGCTCAGTAGGTGTGAATTGTAATTGTATTTGTATTGGCTTGTTCCCTTAGTAATTCAATGAGCTCAGACTTCCTCATACATTAATAATTTTGCAATCCCCTTTCACGTGCTTGTATTTTTTAATTCTTTCACAGGAGGTTTTTGATATGTTACACCCAATAAAGTTAGTAATTCAGCCTTTTTCATACGAGAGTAACCCAGCAAACCAAGCCCCCTCGCCCTCATTCTTAATTCACGTAAAGTAGGCATATTGCGGGATTCATACCTTATGTAAATCATTTCTCTAATAGGTTGTCAGCCGACGCGACTGCGCACTGCTGTGACCCAGTTATCGATCGATTTTCCCATTTAGACATTTGAGTAGTAAAGGTAATAGGCTGGCTCACTGTGGATGTTGCCTCCACTGTGACCTTGTGTGAAAGGGAGAAGGGTTGTGTCATTTTGGGTTTAGTGTTTGAAATGGGGGTTTAGGTCTATGTTATTGACATTAAATACTTATTTGTTTGAACTGGTCTTGTGCCACTATTACTTATACTACTCATGATGACACCCCTTACAGTTACTGGGTGGATTATGAAAGCGTATCATGGAGCGGAATCAGATTCATAAATTATGTCTCTTTAATATCTATTGGAATCATTTATTTTAACACATTGTTGATAAGTTGCATCTACATTGTACATTGTTGCCACTAAAACAAAACTACACATTAAGTTTGCATGCATCAATGCAAACTTTGTTTTTGCTGCTTCATGATCTCCTTGTGTTATTTGTCTTCACACAAAATCTTAAAATCTGTAGGGCACCATGAGTTTCAGCAACCAAAATGCAATGGAACCGAAAAAAAAAAATCACAACATGTTGAAATTTTCCATTTAGACATTTGGTGCCCATGCAGGTATACAAGCAGCCTATCTGTATTTCCAGAATGGCAGTCATAGCAACACACAAAAATATGGGCTTGCAAGTCGAAAAAGCAGTGGCATGCCACCTCCTACTGAAAAATACCATGGGAAGCAATCTTCTACGATACACTGCCCAAGTGGACTATCTCAATGGCAACTCAGCAAAACAAATCTCAAATCCCTGGTCGGTTTACCTACATTTATGGGTGATATCTATGTATTCATCTTTCTTTGACAAAAAGACTGTGTCTATAGAAAAGGAGCTGTGAATCTTTTGAGCAAGAGGAGGTGTACGTGCAAACCCAAATTGTGCATACGCTGCAATATGAAATAGATGCCCCATCTGCAGTATAAAGCACTCAAGACTCAAGAAACCAATTCTGCGGCAAAGAAGCAGTGGGAATCTCTACATGTACACAACCCAATATTCGGATAATGACAAAAGTGAAAGTATTTCCAAATTCGAACAATTTTTATTGGCACTGTATTTCATCACTTATACATGGGATTTCTGTGCCACCCTAGATAGAAAGAGTCCTGTGGAATGCCTTCAAAACAGCCACGACTTTCAAAACTAAATCAAGGCATCAAGGCATATGAGCTATGTATAGCTTTATTGCACTGTCATTGGTAGAACCAGTCTGCTGATGTAAAGGGGACTGTGGAATACATATTTAGTGTTCCAATCCCTCCTGGAAAGCAAAAAATCTTTTGGGGCTTATTTTTAAGCATGAACGATATTGTTCATCCTTGAGGAAGTCTTATTTTAAAAACATAAGCGTTATAAAGGGATTGTAATGGAACTGTCATCTTTCATACTACTTCAGGTGGTCAGTCTTAGTGACATGGTTGACACATTATTGTATCTCAGTTGAGAAGATCTATGCTGAGACTGTTTAATCACTGGATTGTCTGGTCTCAGCACGATTAGCTACTGAAACATTACATGGAACATGGAACTGCTGCATTAAAAAGCAAACAAATCATAATGTTAATGTAGCAGAATTTCGAAAAATAATTACATTTCAGCCTAACTGCCATATTATGAAGCATTGTGAGCATCTTCCTGTTTTTTCTCTGTTAGGGATGCCATTATAATGTGGTGTCATGATGTCACACAAAGAAATGCTGAAAGCACAAGTCTATAAAATGAATGATGTTTTTATTTGCCATCTGTCTGTTCCCTGAAAAATGATATGGAAAATCATGAAGATGTCTCTTCATTTTCTCATTGATGAAGTCATTTCTTCGTTCTCTCATTGATGTAGGCCTAATCAATGGTCTACTCATATGGAACACATATCCATGGAGACATTTTGAAAAAAAGGATTTTCTATTTAGCTATATGTATAAAAGTTTTCACTCTCAGTTCTAATGATTAGATCATTAATTTGCTTGAATTCATTCAGTCATAAAACATGTGATAATTCACAAAATACTATCTCTTTAATCAGTCATTATTTCCAACAGGTTGTTCGTAATGATGAAAATTTCAACATATGAAAGTCCAGATGCCTGACACATCTTTCTTGTAACATCGTGCTTTTCCATTTTTGAACATAGTCAAGTGTGGATGAGGATGGTCTCGTATCTGTTGTAGACACTCTCTCACATGAAATGCAAAGTTCTTTGGTTCCTGAGCAGGAGATGTTGATAGATTCTGAAAAATAATCAAGTAGATACTTCAGCAACAATGCTTGAAAACCCTTCTCCACCCTCAAATTCTTCCTCTTTTGACATTGCAAGGCATGCTAGACTTGTACCCCATTTTAATGAGAAAGAAGTGTTACAACATTTAGTGTTTTGAAAAATAATTATGATGGGTCACATTTCGTTTAATAAATGGCCAACACTTTTAGGATTCTGGTTTTCCGGAAATTTATCTGCTCTTAGTTTTCCATGTGTTTACTTCCGGGAGACTTATTCGAGGGCATTTTACAGTGTTGACGATGGTCGTATATGCCTGAACTTTTGGGAAATGACTGAAGGCTGGTTGCCATGTTATAACGGACACATCACTGGAGTTACATCATCGTCATCATCTGCAACCGTCAACGCCTTATCTACATCATACGCTGTCTGATCGCTGTGCTTACATTCTGCATAGTTGATTCTCTCTGCACTAAGACTTTAGTGAGTTTGCTATATTGTATTTTGTGACCCATTGACTTAGATTTTGTCTCTCTTGAATTGTACTTGAAATCAGTATTGTGAAATTGACTTGTGACCTTGGATACCTTGCTCTTGTTGCATAATAATACATAATTTGAATGTTTATGACGTCTTTGTTCTGTTTTGCTGGTCACAGGAGGCTTTCTTAAATCGTTTGTCACGGTAAATTCTTAACTGTAACAAAATTGGGGGCTTGTCCGGGATAGAATTCACTTCACATTTGAAACCTTTTTGTGAAATTTATTTCAAATCTATGCAATTTTGCAAAATGTTAATTGTGGAACCAGCAATAATGGTGTTTGAACTTGAGAAGTTTGTATTGTCCCCTGATTCTGAGACAATTAGTCAGTTGAGGAAATCAGATTTATTGCAAATTTCTTCACATCTCAAACTTGATGCCAAACCTGCAATGAGGAAATTTCAGATTTTGAAAATTGTATTGAATCACTATATTGATGAGGGAATTTTTGAAGATGATGTTTTGGAAATGGTTCCAAAAGAATATTCAGACCAGTTGGAAATGACAAAAAATTAGAAATAGAACTGAAAAGGATGGAAATAGAAGAAGAAAAAGAGAGAGAAAAAGGAGAAAGGTGACCTTAAGACTTATTTGGATGAACAAAAGGTTGATGACTTACACAAGGCAGCAATGTTGGCAGATGATTATTGTTTGACTCACAAGAGTTCTTTTAAGTCTCCGGGTAATACAAAGTTTTTTGGCCAAAAGGGCTTTTCCCCGGTAAAAATCAGACTTCAGGTTACACAAATGCTTTTGTGTCCATCGCACCTAAGCCTTTCTTTCCAGGTGGTTTTGAGGAGAGTTTTGTTTGTGAGAGTAAGTCTCCAGATTCTACAGTTCGGAAGGAGTTTTTGCCCTTTTTGTCTAAGAGTTCTGTGTCACTTATGGGAGATAATTCTACCCCATGGCCCGTTATTATCTTGAGGAATACTGGAGCTCTTCAGTCTGTGATTTTGAAGGATATTTTGCCATTTTCTGATGAGTCTTCAGCTAACTCAGATGTTTTGCTTCAGAGTATAGGTGGCCATTCTTCTGCTCCTCTCCATTTTGTGAATTTGACATCAGATCTGATTTCAGGTGAGGTGAAAGTTGGTGTTCTTGACTCTCAACCAGTTCCGGGTGTCGATTTGTTGATCGGTAATGATTTTATGGGGGCTAAAGTTGGTGCTGATCCTATTGTCACTGTTTCACTGGAGAGTTCAGTTAGTAAAGAAAAGTTGGAGGATGAATTTCTTGGTATTTTTCCCTCTTGTGCAGTGACTCATTCAATGTCAAAAGGCATTTCTTCCAAGACTTCCTTGCAGAATGATACCATTTATGAATTGTCAGGTACATTCATGGATCATTCTTTGTGTGAGGTGGAGACTGATGACTTATCTTCAAAGAGTAGTAGCTCTTCAGGGCCCGTTTGCACAGAGCAATCTTAATTACAATCAATCTTAGGTCCCTACAATCAAGTTTACAATCACCATACAATTGCCCTAATCCACTTGCACAAAGATGATCTTAAGACAGCAACGACTTAAGATCGCGATCTTAACTAAGATCAAACTCTTCAACGTTTGAGGCAGAAATTTCTTAAACTCGACTCCTGTCTACAGTTGTCTTCAAGTGCGCACAGCATGCAGCGCAAATGAAACATGGAACTGGTTACTGCACGCAACTGACATTCCTTCCCTAATCGCGCCTTGCAGTTTTTTTTCATGAAAACAAAACAAAGCAAAAAAAAAGAGAGAAAAGAAAACCCCACAAATCTTTGTAATGATAACGTAGAAGATAATATGTATGGTAACTCGTACATCATGGGTTATTCTCTAATTTTTCTACATTGTAATATTATTTATGAAGTAAGAATGTCATATTGCAACCACAGAAATATCACGTTTTATGATAAAATATTGTAATACAAACAGGTACATTAACAAATCTGGGTTTTGAGTTACTGACCTAGTGCTCATGAAAATTAAAAGATAACATCAATTATAAACAAAATTTCCTTATGATACAACACCTAAATGTACTATAATTTGTCAATGGCTGTCAATGAATCTGAGTTTGGCCTATGGTCGGTGTTATTTGGAGTAAAATCCCAAATATATCACACAATTACGCATTAGATGTGTAAAGATATGAAAGTGTGACATGACTGTGGGAGTGTTGTGGAAAATGCATGACAGGGAAATATGAAAACGTTATTATTCCATGTGTTTTGTATGTGTTGTTAAATACTTTTCTACAGTTTGTTAACTGCTTTACGCTATTTTGTTGATAATTAATTTTTCTTTTTGTTAAAAAAATTTTACGCAAATTTCACATGCCTCAGCAAGTGTATTTTCCTGTTTGAAGAATACTTGTATTATATTTAAAATGCATAGATTAAAACTCTATTCTCTCGTCAGAAAGAAACATAAATTTGTACGCTATCCAGCTGTAGATAATTGACACGTCTATGATCGAAAAGAAATATATGTGGAGATCTGTGCTGTCATAATATAACATACATTGTATTGGGGCATGGCAGATTTTACAGCAACGGTATAATACGCAAAGGGAAACCACTCCCATCTTGTGTAAAAACCAAGATTAGCTGCCCTTGAGTTATTGAAAAGGTCATGGCCACTGCTAATCGCATGCAGACACCTTTCGTTACTATCCTTTCCTTGTTTATCAAAAAGGTATGGTGTTCATACTTTTTCCAGCACTGAATCTGGTGAGAATTGTACCCTATGATATCGACTCGATAATGATGTTGTTCACTACCTCAAATAACGATATTTCAGACGTTAAATCAGTGTTGCATTCTCCGTGTTGTTGTAGTGTCGAGGCGAATCATACAATTTTATGAAATATGAAAGCAATCCCCAACGTAAAGCTAATTATTTGCGTGAAACTGACACCAACTTGAACTCCATTTTGCTACTGACTATAATGATCATAGCTCATTACGATTGGCTCCGACCAATTGTGAGTTTTGATTGTAACTTACAATGATCTTAGCCTACAATCTCTTTGTGCAAGTGGATGGCGATTGTAGCAGAAGCCTAAGATCGCTATCTTAAGTAGTTACAATGATTGTAGCACTAAGGTCGTTTTGTGCAAGTGGGCGCAGGACTCTTTGATAAATCAGATAGTTTGTCAGGTGGTGAACACATTCCTTCCAGAGAGCAGCTGATTAGTGCACAGGGTGAGGATGTTGAAGTGCAGAAGTTGGCTTGTAAGGCTGTTTCTTTTGAGGACCTTCAGTAGAGTTATTATTGATTGTGTTGGTTCACTACCTAAGATTAAGTCTGGTAATCAGTATTTGCTCACTATTATGTGCGCTTCTACCAGATTTCCTGAAGCAATTCTGCTTGGTAGGATTGTTGCTCCTGTGATTGTCAAGGCCTTGATCAAGTTTTTCATCTTAGTTGGTTTGCCAGATGTTGTTCAGTCTGATCAGGGCTCAAATTTTATGTCTAAGGTGTTTCAACAAGCTATGTACCAGTTAGGTATTAAGCAAGTTAAGTCTAGTGCTTAGCATCCAGAGTCACAGGGAGCTTTAGAGAGATTTCATCAAACTTTGAAAAATATGATCAAGACTTATTGTTTTAAGACAGAGAAAGATTGGGATGAGGGTGTGCATTTGTTGTTGTTTGCTGTCAGAGAGTCAGTTCAGGAAAGTTTAGGGTTTAGCCTGTGAACTTGTATTTGGTCACAGTGGGCGTGGGCCACTAAAATACTTAAGAGAACAATGGCTCAATGACAGACCTGAGATCAGTCTCTTAGACTATGTGTCTACATTTAGGGATAGACTATCAAAAGCAACTAGACAGAACCTGAAAGTTTCACAAGGAAAAATGGAGCTAAAGTATCACAGAAAGTCCAAAGAGAGAAATTTTGCTTGTGGTGAGAATGTGTTGGTTTTGCTTCCCATTCCTGGTCAGCCACTTAGAGCAAGGTATCCAAGGTCACAAGTCAATTTCACAATACTGATTTCAAGTACAATTCAAGAGAGACAAAATCTAAGTCAATGGGTCACAAAATACAATATAGCAAACTCACTAAAGTCTTAGTGCAGAGAGAATCAACTATGCAGAATGTAAGCACAGCGATCAGTCTGACAGCGGATGATGTAGATAAGGCGTTGACGGTTGCAGATGATGACGATGATGTAACTCCAGTGATGTGTCCGTTGTAACATGGCAACCAGCCTTTATATATACCTTCAGTCATTTCCCAAAAGTTCGGGCATATACGGCCATCGTCAACACTGTAGAATGCCCTCGAATAAGTCTCCCGGAAGTAAACACATGGAAACCAGAATCCTAAAAGTGTTGACCATTTATTAAACGAAATGTGATCCATCATAATTATTTTTCAAAACACTAAATGTTGTGACCAAATAATAATTATTACTTAATTAATAACCAAACATACAGAAAATACACACTCGTAACAGAAGTAGACAAATATTTTCAACATTTTGAAAAAGTTGCTGAAAACCTCTGGTGGCCTTGCGAGTCATGGACTGCTACCATATTGAGCCTTGTCGATACAGCAAAGCTCAGACTATGATCTTGAGCACACTTTTTAATGCTTAAGAGTCCATTTGAGTCAAAATCTCCTCAGTGAAGTGCACTCTAACAAAAACAAATAATTGTAAATGACTCAACACCAAAGAAAATAGGAAAAACACACCAACTCAGCAGAACTGTTATAATTATTGTCAACAAAATTAAAGGTTGTTTGACAAACCATCATTATTTTCATTCAATACTGCAAGATTTGTGACATGGGTGTAGAAACAGCTCAGACAACAGCCAGGTAAGCAAGAGGCACATGTGACGTTGATTTCATTGGTAGGGGATGGTGTCAAATGTCATCACACTGTGCTTCTGAACTGGACATGGAATCTCTGCTCAATGTCATCAGTGTGCACTCCTATCATAACAGGACTGGTAGTAGCCTGTTGTAAACCACTTTGAAGCCAGTATTGATACTCAACAGCATTTTCAACTTTCCCAAATGACTTTGTCAACATGTCATTTTTTTAAACGTTGCGTTATTCTGGGCAATGCCACATTTGATGATACCCCAGATCAGTTAAAAAATTGGGTTAAAATCACAATGATAAGGAGGCAAAGACATCATGACCTTGTGATTTCAGATACTGGTCAATTATATACAAAGGTACTCTTTTGTTGATTTTAATGATTTTATATTTTGGTTTTGTTGTGTCATGTGGAAATGGTACATTATGGTTTTCTAACCATGTTATCATGTCTGACTTCCTTGAATTTGAAGTTGGGACACTATGATATGCAGCATTGTCCATAACAATTATGCTCTTTGATGGCAAAGCCAGTGCCACTTGTTTTTGTATCCATTCCATTAAAAGCTGTCCATTCATTGCAAAGGTGGTAATCTTGGTTGTGTTTGGCGTTGGCTCTAAACACAACAGAACGCCTAAACTTGAACAAATCTGAGTGCCTAAAGCTTATCATCAGAAGTTCAGAAATGCAGAAGGAAGACGCAGATAATGATGGTTTGAGACAGTTTTTTTGTTTTTGTTTTTTTTTTCAAAATTTAAATTTTATTTCTCAATAATTTCAGTCTGACAAGATGCAGCAGTCTATGGAATACAGTAATAATGTTTTTTGATAACACAAAACAATACATTCACTTACCATTAACATAAGCACAAGATAATTTTGATTTAACATATTCATTAAGGACATAGTTAATTCAGTCATCTTTAAATAAGTTATGATATAAAAGTAGTTCAGAATAAAATTCAGCTTTTGTTACAGAAGATACATTTTTCAATAATATATCTCAACAGTATATCTGAATAGTATATTTCATCTCACTTCTGAACCGAGCAATATTTGGTAAAGCAGAATTGATTGCATTTATACAAGTTTTACTTTCCCAATAATATGCACAAGTCAAAAACAGTCAGAAAAACATTTTCTTAAAGCCAAAAATTATCAGTTCCATTGTGGGTTTGAGATGATGGGTGTGATCACAACCCCATTAACCATGATATAAATTTTGACGAAAAGCTTTGCACAAATTCACATTCCCATAACAAGAGACAAATAGAAATCCTTCTCTTTATTACAGAATGAACATAAATCTGAATATTTTATTTTAATTATAAAAAAAATTGTATTGGTGGTTAAAATTCTATGGAGTTTCTTGTACTGAAATCATCTCAGTTTGGTGTATTGTGTTGATTTAAATGATTTTAGGAAAATACATTTCCAGACAAGATCACCTTTTGCCACTTTATCTGTGCTCTAGGTGCCCTGTTTGAAGAATCTAAGGATATAGTAACAAGCTTCTGAGCCTTTGTTAATTGAAGGTTACTGCCGAATAATTGGTGTATTTCCTGCACATTGTCCAATGTTTTATTTCACTATTGATAAGCCAGCAAAATATTTTCTTATAGAGCTAATGACACCATTGTATTCTAAAAGATATTCATTCAGTTGATACCTTTCATTAAATTTAACTAGACGTGTAACTGCCATTTTCATCAACAAAATCACAAATTTGAGGGATACCTCTTTGAGACCACCCTTCATAAAAAATATGTTTCTTGTCAATAACAATATTGCTATTTTAAAATATATTATCAGACAAGAACTCTTCAAAATAATCAGGTTTAATTGTACTTGAAAAATCAGAAAAAGCAAGAAAATAATCAATCCAGAAGGGATTGTAAATTTTTTTGACAATATTTTTTAAAGATTCTTTGCCATGCTTATCAAATTCACACATTTGGAATAGCTACCATTTAAAATATGTTTCCTTTTGGGATCTCTAGTAACTAGATTTTGCATCCAAGTCACCTTCAAAGCTCTGACATATTCAAATATATTAATCATGCCCAATCCACACTCCTCTTTAACTCATTAAGCCCAAGAGCCACTTCACTGCTCACTGCTGGAACTCCTTGCTGATTGCCTGGCTGGTTATGGTAAGACTAATTAGGGCTATTCGCGCCTGATATCCTCGGCAGGTTTCGGAGATAACAGGAAACTGTCATAGGAGCAAGTCCTGATTGTTTATTTACCTAATTGTGTTGTAAAGATATATGTTGAAAGAAAGTAGGTGTGAATACATATCGTATATTTAACGTTTTACGTAATTTTATTGCACTTTCTCTTGTAGACCTTTGGTGGCGTGTACATATGTATTTTAGCATATGTATGTATTCTTTGTATGTAAGACATGAGACATACTTAAACAAATTAATCTTCTATGAAAGAAGCATTTTTGCTGATACATTGCTAGTGTATACTGAATATTTCAAGGAAAGTACTAATACGCTAGTCTGTGACTTACATGGAGCAGATTCACAGTTTGGCATTTTGGTTCAACCAGATTTAATGCAGAAAATATACGTTATCATATGAACAGTTAAATTTGTCATCCATGGTATACATTGTTATCTTGAATGATGTATTGGTGTGAAAATCTTACAAAATATTGACACATGCCCTTTAAGAAAAACTGTGACTGAAATGAAAATACATGACCTTCTTGAGGATTTATGAATAAAACAATATTGACCACGATGTCACTCACACACACACACAAAAAAACAAGTATAACAAGAAAAACATAAACATAATCCTTCAGATATACACTCCTCAGGGAGATAAATGTGTTTCATTTCATTGGCTCGTCAACTACTCTACAGTGTTAAATTGACAAAATTAATTAAAAGCAATGCAATGGAAAGACAATATTATATGAATGCATAAAGATTCTCCAGGCACTAAAACAATCAGATGGGTGTGAATCTGCAGAAAGTTATAGTAGTATCTTTCAAGATGATCGTGCATGTCATGTTGTTTCAACTCCATTCATGCCTGGAAAGTAGTATGTCCACATATGAGCAGATAAAGCCCTTCACTGTGCAGAATAATTGCTTTCATGCCCAAAGACATTGGTGGTTATGTGGGATTCTGTTTTTCTATTTTGGAGATCCGAGATATAGGGGTGGGTTCGTCAATAGCGTCCAAGTAGAGTCCTACGTCTTTGGGGTAGCTGGAACTGAGTGCACGTCGGCTGGATACAATGCTGACCTGATTGCTACCCTCATGCAATTTTCTCCTTTGTTTTAAACGTTGACTATGGCCTGTTTTTTCTTGTAGGAGAGGGGTAAGTCCAGCTACAAAAAGCATGTAGTTGGCTATGTCCAGGTAAACCTTATTGATCTTATCCACAACCCACCCGGAACCCCTGTGCATGTAGCGTTCCAGTTTTTCTTGTATTTGCTGAAGAGAGGTGCCAAATGCCTTGTATATCATCTCGGGTTGAGTTGCAAGTTCTTGTTTACCCCTGAAATAGTTCTGGACATGCTCAGTGGTGTCATCTGTCTGCTGTTTATCGAGTATCATTTTCACCATGATTTGGAATTCGAAGATTCCCAGGTTGGTAAGTTCCTTGTTTACTCTGTCAGTGATTAGAGGTTTGACATCATCGATATCTATATTTTGGTCTACATTCATCTGCCAGCCCCTCAGATAATTACCTATAGCATCTTCAGTCCACATGTACCATAGTTTGTCAAGTAGTCTCAACAGCAGGGGTTTCCTCATTCAGGAGTAACCAACTATATTTCTATAGTTCTCTCACAATCTGCCTGAACCCTGGGACAGTAGACATTATTATACTCAGGTGTATACCAATCATAAATTGGGTCACTGGCTAGGGAAGGGAGGCAACTCCTCCCATGTCCCAAAAATAAAGGAGGTGCCCATCAAATCTTTTTACTCCTCCAGCGTGTGATTAGCTATATCTAGATAGACCTCATCACTTATGTCCCTGACCCATCCATAACAGACTAGTAGGGTTTCTTGTATTTTTTGCAAAAAGGCGTTGACTGTCATATCTATCTCCCTGTGTTTATACACATTCATTAGTCCACCGTCAAAGTAATTCCAAGTGTGCTCCAAGGTATTTTCCGTCTGCAGTACATCAAATCCTACCTTCACTATGATTAACAAGAGTCATCAGAAGATGACATATCCCCCCCGGCCCCCACATGTTTGAAAGGACAAATCATCTCACAGTCACTCATTGTTTTTTTTTAGACTAAGTTTGAATTGTTTCCATGGAATTCATGAAAATTATAAATGCCATATATCTGTAACCAGTAAAGTCACAATTTCAAAATCCGTATCATATATCTGCCAAGATCTGTTGAAAGACATGAAATGGTTTTCGAGTTGTGCTCTGGGAACAAAGCCCACACCTCCATTTTGAGACTAAGTCTAAAATGTTTCCATGGAAACCAAGAAAATAATACATCACAAAAACCTTTAAAAACCAAAAGGCACCACACATATCTTTAAAGTTTTACTAACAGATATTAAGAAGTTTGAGAGTTCTGCTCTGGAAATGAAACACACCTGTCATGTTTCAGACTAGGTCCAAAACGTTTCCATGGAAACCGAGAAAATAATACATCACAAGATCCTGTACATAGCAAAAGGCACTACTTCAGGTTCTGACTGATATATATACCAAGTTTTGCATAAAAACATGGAATGGTTTTTGAGTTGTGCTCCGGAAACAAAGCCCATCCCTCCATTTTGAGACTAAGTCTGAAACGTTTTCATGGAAACCAAGAAAATAAAACATCACAAGATCCTGTACATAGCAAAAGGCACCACTTTCGGTTTTGATTCATATATGTAGTAAGTTTTGCAGAAAAATATTGAATGGTTTTTGTGTTCTGCTCCGGAAACGAAGCCCACCCCACCATAAGACTAACACCAAAATGTTCCATGGAAAATCGAAAAAAGAATATAAATGCCCAAAATCTGTAAATAGCAAAAGGCACAATCATCAGCTGAGATTACTATATCTATCAAGTTTGGTCTAAAAATATTGAACTGTTTCTGAGTTATGCTCGGGAAACAAAATGATTACGGACGGACAGACGGAAGAAATTATCTTTCTGTTCTCTCTCATACTTGATTTTTATGTTCTTAAATATAAAATCTCACTTTGAAATTTTATTATATTGATTTATAATGTTGACATGTTTTCAGATTACTATCTTGAACACTACAAAAATGACTTGGTTTCCAGAAACCTGGAAACCATCCGTAATGTGGGTAATTGCGGAATCCAGTTGGTTTCCATTCCCTGAAACTCACTAACTGACTTTCCAACTAGATTCCATTTTGGAAATGGGATTTTGGTATTTCTGTAAATGGAAACCAAAATGAAACTAAGTTCGGGGGTTTCTTGTTGGTTTCCATACCTGGAATTTGCAACTCACAGATCTCACTAAATGGAAACCAACATAAAAGTAGAAAATGTAGTTTCATGTTGGTTTCCATTGCGCTGTTTTGAACTAAGTAACATAAAATGTGTATTTGTTTACCATCCTGACATCCAGTTGGTATCCATTCAAATAGAATCCATAATGGATACTCTAAGCTCCGGTGATGGAAACTGACACGAAGCTATGGTCATGTGTTGGTTTCCATTCCTGACTGAAACTTAGCTTTCATGAGGTGTTATAATTCAATCTGAATGTGCCTGGGGAAGGAATAGTAGATTCGTATCATTGCTTAGATGAACAAGACAACAAAAGTAAATTGTTGACGCATCATTCTGTGGATATCACAATATTAAATGTGGCTTCAAACTGATGATACAAAAACAAAAAAAAATACACTTTTTTCCTTCACATTCTTGTTTATTCGTAGTGTAATGAAGCATCATATTCCAACTACCATGCACACAAACATCACAATAACCGTACTAAACATGCAAATGGTGAAAGGACGAATGGCTATAAATGGCCTTTGCCCAGCTCTGTGCGCGAGGCACACTTAGTTCCGTTTCTCTAGATTGGGATGAATGGGGCAAGTCCACGTTTCGGTTGTCTGCTTTGTCAAATTGAGGATCAATAGAAGCTTTGGAGATTCGGATAAGTGAAACATTGAGAACAGCAGCAGTCGTCAATCACAGCGGGAGAAAAGGAACACTCCACGATTTGGTCAGGTGCAGTGTTATTTTCTTGAAATAAGCAATAGCACATGTTATTCGTAACGTTTAACGTAAATAAGGGCTAAAGTGCAGTTTACCGGGCGCGCGACCCGAGACTGCTGAGCGCTCGCTAATGAGCGCGCTGTAGAGCTACTGAACTGTCTCACTTTACCACACTGGTGTATCCTTAGGGTTAGGGACCCCCCTTCTAGATCCTTAGGGTTAGGGACCCCCCTTCTAGATCCTTAGGGTTAGGGACCCCCCCCCCCACCCCCCTTCAAGATCCTTAGGGTTAGTGAGTAAACGTTAGGGTTGGCTTACTTTGGTTGCGATTATATCCATATATCCATCCACGAATCGAAAGTCAAACGATAAACGTCATCATATATCATAGATTCGCTGGATTGGCTGCACAACATCTTGAAAACAATGCTTAGGTGTGGCTTCTCGCTTTGATGAATGGGTAGGCGGGGCCTAGCTCTGCGCATGCCCAGTAAATGAAAACAAACCATACTAGTTTGTTTTCCTTCACTGCGCATGCGCAGAGCTGGTGGGGTAATGACCCGTTAAACGAGCACTAACTAACTGTGATCGCACCGGTGGTCCCGAGGTAGCGTGTCCGCTAATTAGTCTAATTAATTAGCACCAGTTGGAATCCCAGGACCCCTGCTGAGAGCGTTTGAGCCCCGCCAGCACAGCGAAACAAATCGGAAAAAGCGCGCCCGGTAAAGTGCACTACTCCCTAAATAAGTAACTACTACAATACATATGAAATTTGTACTTGATGGACCTTGGTAAACAAATGCGTGTCGAATTCTTAGCAAGAGAGATGTATGGCTTCCTTCACTCAGCACTCGGTTAATTCAAGAACTCAATATTACTGTGATTTGCATCAGCTCACACACGATTAAAATGGTTCAATGTGTTAATGAATGAAAAATTATTTTTGCAAGAAAAAATAAATCACAAATATCTCTAGTATATTATTGCTAATGTGCTTGTTACGACTCAAAATAACTTCAAACGTATTTATAAATACGAATATTTATTTAAGAAATCTTTTTCATATTGCTTTTGATATCTGCACGTTTGAAAACACTGTAGTCGGGGATAGTGTGTCATTTTGCATTTATAGGTTATTTCTCTGACCAGATTTGGTGCATTGTTTGAGTGAAATTTCAAAATTGAAATTTCACAATGTTTTCAAACTAATATTGAATATTTTTATATTATTGATTTATGAGATAATTTAGATTTGCCATCTGATGAAAGTAGTGTTATGCTTATCATATCAAGATGTAACGAACTCTGAATGAAGAAATGTGGATTGTGTTAGTCCCACAGAAAAGGTTAAGAAGAGTATATAAAGAATATATGGGTATACAATGATGGATTGCCAACCCAAAATAGTATATGAATTTGCTGACCTGGATTCTTTTCATCTAGCATATTCTACACTTTGCAAATTGATATTTATTCTTTTTATTCGACACTTTATTCTCTTTTTTTGACTTTTTTTAATCGATGCATTTCTACGTTTCCAGCATAAAGGAGGGCAGTGTTGGAAAAACTGAAGAAGGCAGCCAGGACCAACTCATTTTGACATACAAAGGTATGTATAACCTGAACCGTCCAGTACATAATGTACATACAACATAACCAAATAATGTAAATCCTAGGAATCAGTAAAAATGCATGGCGCATGTCACTATTCTTGTAACCTCCAACTGGAAACATGTTTCACTTATAGTTATGCATCATGCACATGTCTCCTTTCAGAAGCTTTTTGATGGGTTTGGATGAACAAGATGGATCACTTAAGAAGGTGTGGGGAAAGCAGAGGCCCACGGCTTGTACGCAAAGAACGACAAAAAGTTCAGAGTAAGTAAACGTATTCTAGTCATTTTACATCTTGCAGAGATTAAAAATTTTAAGGAAACCTTTAAAATATCAATTTAATTTGGATTCTTTCTATGTGCATTCAAGGAATTTCAAAATGAACACTGTTTAAAATGTGCAATTTATCCTTTGAAAAATACAGCTTTAAAAGTTTTAAATATTATGCAGCACATTATGCTTGTGACCCCATATTCATAACTTGCAATTGTCTGCCTGAATGACTCCACATTATTGGTTAAGAAAACATGTCTTTTCACAAGAACGGATAAATCGTAGTTCTGTACTCATAATGTGCATTGTAAGTAACATTCAGAAAATAAATTATGGCTTTCAAAGGCGAATTTCTTCATGTCTCAGCACTCTATCATATATCAATAAGCTGTTCTGCCATTGAAACTTTTGATTTCAAATGCTCAAATGCTTTTTGATCTCTTCGCTTATCGGACATGGGGTTCAGTGTATTTCACCTCAAGCAATATTTGACAGTTTTCTTTTCTCTAGCCATGGATATCGTAGACGAATGCTTGTTTGTACTGATAGTTTGTTTTCTAAATTTCAGAAGCTGGAAAGCAGGGAGGCTGTGAAAAGATTGACTGGCCGGAGGAAAAGAAGCACACAGTTCTTCCTCTCTTGGGGAAAGAGCTAACATTTTTCAAACTAGGGAGCCAAGTGATATGGGCTGGTCTACAGTGTGTTTAAGAAAAATATTCTGTACTCACTGCTAATTATTCCCTTGCTTTTGTTTCATTTACTAACTTGAATATTCCGAATATTATTTGTTTACAAACATATTGTTGAATATAAATAAACTTTTAATGAATTTGTGTTTTATTCTGTTGTTTGTCATCCTGAAGCCTTTTACCATTATGCAATTGTATAAAATACCTGATTTGCTACATGTGAGACATGAAACAACAGTTCATGGAAACTAGGTTGGAAACTACAACACGGAAACCGGGTTGAAACCTACAGTAAACTCATACATGGAAACCAGGTTGAAACCTACAATAAACTCATACATGGAAACCAGGTTGAAACCTGCAATAAACTCATACATGGAAACCAGGTTGAAACCTACAATAAACTCATACATGGAAACCAGGTTGAAACCTACAATAAACTTGTACATGGAAACCAACTGGATCCCGCTTGGAGGAGTGGGTAATGAAACGAACTGGAAACTATCCTGAAATGGTGCACTTTCAGTTGCATGGAAACCACAATGAAACTATAGGAAACTCCCTGGAAACCAACTGGAAATGTTGGTTTCCATGACGTTTCTTCTCGGTTTCAGTGTTCCGGAAACCAGCTTATTTTTGCTGTGGAAGAGAATCATTGATGGCAATGAAAGTAGTAAATGTATTAAAGCAGTAAATGCATTCAGGAACAGGTATTGTCACTAAGGTGACATAATCCCCCATCGCATATTATCAAATCAAACTTAAAAAGAAATGAATGCTAAGGTTAAGATGAAGTAAAATGCCAACAAAAACATTACTCTCAGACTCTCTTGGTATCTTGCATTGTAGTTGTTCACACACAAAAATATTTTGAAGAGTCACATAGATCTTGCCTAGAGTATGAAACTCCTAAAAAGCACAGATAACCAAAAATGTTGCTGGCCCTGATAACATGTAGCCAGCCCTGTATGAAAAATAGGAAACTGATATAAAATGTTACAATAATGTAATTTATGAACTGATGTATGATTGTGACAGACTTATCAGAAAGGACCATCACTGTTCATTGACTGAAGTCATTCCCTTGACCAATCACATTTGGTTTAGATAAATGGGAAGGCTGATGTGTGGAAGTTTGATTGATCATGAACTATGCAGACATCATCTAGCTGCAACAGTTGTAAATTATTTTCAAAATATTTCCTGCAGTCAATGACACAATCTAATGTATACCCTTGGAAAATGCATTGGCCCACAGGGTTCGCTATGAAATAAAGTTGTATGCCCACTATGTAATTAGCAAGCAGCAGGCTACCGGGCAAATGCTACTTCATACACTGTCTTGACATGAATGTCATGGTGTATGAAATATAGACAAAATAGTAATAAAAGAATTGATTGTGAAAAAACATTCAACATAAGGCATGAAGTCTATGTTCGATCATATAAATTTGTCAGTGAAGTATTCTTCATTGGAGTCAGGTGCTGAAAACTATATGTAACAAGCTTAACATGCTGAAATCTGCAAAGTGTTGCCATGACCTTGAAAATTAAATGAAGGTCACTGGTCGACTGGTCCCTGTGCCTTCACTCCATAAAGCTTGGTGGTGAACATGAAGAAGATACAGTGAACAGTTCTTGAGATATCTTGCTGACATGTTAAAATGCTAAAGTCCCCTTGAGACCTTGAGATGAAGGTCAAGGTCACCAAGCCTTCCTGAGACCTTTCTTTTACTGTGATAAACCTAGATACCAAATATGAAAAGAGTCTAGTCAACGTTTCTTAAGTTACGTAATACTATATTCTAATACTAAATGCACAGTGGGGGATAATTATGCAGGATATGCAAAAAGTACAACGATGTGAAAGTGGTGTAAATTATTCCCAAACAATACTGACTTTTGTTCAAGTTTCATATTCTTAAATTCCCATCTTCTGAATTTGACTACCAACTGTCATAATGTACTTATATGTGCATATTCATCTTGCACTTGCAGATACAGGACTGCACTTACACCATCTGTCCAGCAGAGAAGTTTCAGTTAGATTTCCAGCACATAGGACTGAACATAATTGTACTTATGTTGATACTGACAAAAACACATGAACACGAACAAGCATAAACCTATCAACATAAGTACAATTGATATACACATAATGACAAAATATTTCACCAACCTGTCTGATGGTGTGATCAGTCGCATTACACCAGTAGTCCATATTTGACAACTGTTGGTATGAAAATGGTTCTATTGACATCAGTTGTGTCATCGGGTCATATATGGTCATCATCTGCCAAGCATACATGAAAAGGATTTAATATCACAAAATACCACCCATAGACACAAGGTCCCCTCACACAATTTTGTGGATGTCCATTGGTCACTGTTGAGATATGTGTAATTAATGGACTGCTCACAGCCTATTGTCATGGTTGGTAAACCTCTGCCCCACAGAGTTGATTTTCAGTTTCCTGATATTCCCAACTAAGCAATACCAAAGAGAAACAAAACGATTTTAAGGCATGATATCAGCAGTACATAGTAGTACCTAACTGTTTAGTTAAAGCAGGGATACTATATACAGAGGGAGAGGAAACTCCTTGAATGTATGCTGCGGGTCGTTACGTAACCAGTGTAGCCAATATGGCAACGACGTAGTTTATAAGATTGAGCCCGGTTTATTTTCAATAGGTGATTAAATTCACTGAGTGTTGTGACAACTGAAAACCTACATGTAGAAGATCAGTTGACTATTTTGTCACTTTCATTTTATTCATTAAGCCCGAGAGCTACTTCACTGCTCAACGCCTGGAGCCCCGTGCTGAGTGTCTGTGGCGAGACTAATTATGGCTATTCATGCCTGATATCCCTGGCAGGTTTCAGAGATTACAGGAAACTGCCTCGTCATACGAGCAAGTCCTGATTGTTTGATTGTTTAATTGCGTTAGGTACATGTTGTAAGAAGCAGGAGGGAATACATGTCATATATGTAACATTTTACGTAATTTTATTGCTCTTCCTCTTGTAGACTTTTGGTGGCGTGTGCATGTTTATTTTCTTAACACATGTTTGTATTCTTTGTATGTAAGACATAATTAAACAAATTGTCCCTCTCATATCATTGTGTGAGGATAAATTGTTCAAAACATCTATGTCAATGGCAGTAAAGAAGAATTTATGCACATGCCCAATAATCTTCTATGAAAGAAGCGTTTTTGCTGATAGTGTATGCTGAATATTTTAAGGTAAGTACTAATAAGCTAGTGTGTGACGTACATGGAACAGATTCACAGTTTGTCGCTTTGGTTCATCTAGATTTAACGCAGAAAATATACGTTATCACATGAACATACATGTATACATATTGTATAATGACATTCCTGGCACATACATAAGACAAAGGGTCATGGGATGGGTGGCACCAAAGTTCTTGAATAGGACCTTTTGTATCTCAACTGTTCAATATAGTCCCTGATTTGTTATCTATGACCAATCGTATCATGAGATACCTGTCACATAGGAAATGACAGGTGATGGGGCATGGGCTAAATTTCTGAAGAGCACGTTCAGTCACTAGAAAGCTTGGATACAGATTGACTGTTGGTTAGATCGTTGACCAAACGATATGCTAGATTTTGGCTTTATCAACTCTATCTATCATGAAAAAGTTCGTGTATCGTGAACATACATAATCGTAAGGATGCCTGAAATGTACACGTAGGACTAAAAAGCACTTTGACGAGTTTATTTTTCTTTGAAGCGCTCAAAGCGCTACAATCTGATTATTTTTACCCCGGATAATACAATCCAACCATTGAGTAGAGACAGTATTTATTTGCATATACATTTTGCGCACACTACTTGTACATCAAACATAATGGCTTGCTGAACATTTCAATATAATCTGCACATTGTTACGAATAAATATCATAATTCAAGTACATGTATTATAGAATTCCAAAAAGTTACATGATACAGATTTATTGTGATGTATACACTTGTAGTCAAATCTCCCCAAATATTTATGAAGATGGGCATACTTATATTTATTTTGAAAGCAAACAAGGTTCAGAAGATTGACAATGGGCGCGACTCCACAAAACAGGTTGTCCAACGATGTAACAGCGCATTAGTTTGTTTTACACTTATCACGGGACAAAAGTTTACCTGGACATGCGTTCGGCCAGAGGCTGTTATTTTGAGGTTGAAAGAGGTGTTCATACATCTCATTTAATGTTGTCTGATTGAATGATTATACGCATCAATTCCGTAATTGATATATTATCCTCCTTTTATTGACGATGGATCTGATACACGTGATCATTACACTGGATAAGATCATTACAAAGATCAAATACAATGTTTCTTACACAATTTTTATGTAAATTGCATTGAAAAATCACATTTCAAATCAACATGAAACAGCTTGAACAAAATGCCCTTGTTACCTTTGTATGGTTTATGTGTACTATATATGTATATAATGAGTAGATGCAAAAGTTATCACTTGATATTCGATCATGTATTATTGTCAACTTTAAAAATCAACAGTCGCAAATGAGTTAGGTCTAAATAAGTAACTTGGTTTATTTCAAATCTACACGAACATGGGTGTAATACAGTATTGCTATATATGTCTACGATTCATCATATGAACTATTACAACGAATGAATGAATGATTTAATTTAGAAGAAGGTTTTGTAACCATGTCACCATTAATTCAATCAATGTGCAAACATAGTATCTCATTATTCATTCCCAATGCAGAGGAACAAACACTCACCTCCTGTAACATCTCATAATCCCCTTTCTCGCAGACATGTATTCATTTGCCTGTATAAACCCCCCACATTGCAAGCAACTGTATTAAAAACACATGAAAACTAGTAGTTCTTCTGATTAACACAGAAAGTAACCTCTCTCGTAAGAAAAGCTAATCTTTGATCATTACTGCTAAATTGATTGAAATAATAGGTACAGTACGAATTTAAAATGTAAAACGCATGAATGAGAGGTGCTTTTTATTACCCCCAATATGCGTCTCTCACTGAATAAGAGTTCCTTTTTATTACCCCCAATACGTGTCTATTGTTGTGAGAAACTAATTAATTTGCCGCACATACGCGTCTCTCGACCTTAATAAGTTAAGTCAAATATTTGATATTAGTGTCAGTATTAGGACAGTAGATATGGAGTAAAGTTTCAAGTCAGTATGTTATAGCTCACAGGTTTCTATTCTCAATTCACCGCAAAAATAGACTAAATTTTGTCGATATAAACTTCTTTCACACATTCGTTTAATTTTTACAAGGGATCACTATTTGCAAGTAATAGTGATAGTTTTATGACTTAAAAATATTGTTATGGTGTGTTTGAGGTGTGTTAAAAATAAGACATATCGTTGGTATGTTCTGATCTGCCATTCCAATACTACACAGCGTTGTTTGAGTGTTTCTAGTTATTGCTCCAAAAATATCTTTCATGTACACCTTTAATTCTTATGAATTCTTCATTTCTTCACATCAATGAAAACACAGTGAATGTGCTCCATGAACTACCATCATCTCCTGAGAATGCCTGGCCGGAATAACATGGAAGGTGTCAGTAACTCACTGTTCCCGTCATCATAAAATTTGTCTCGATGATTGACAGAGACTGTGTGTTGCAAGCTGCATGACGGAATATTCCTCACCTGATTAAAAACAAGTTACGTATTTGCACTGACTTACCTCCCTGTCTCAAACAACTGCGAGGACAACTTGAGGCAAAAGCCTACACCGTACGCTCCAAGAACAAGCAACTGCAAACCCATATTAATGAGAAAGGAATCTCTGTATTTCTACAGTACAGACTTGATCTGACACATTACCGACACAAGAATGGAAAAATATCAGTCTTCAAGAAGAGCCTGTTCTCTAGATTAATGCTGTATACAATCAGTGTAGCAGAAGAAAAACCACTCCTTCGCCTGGAAATTGTATGTTTCAAATACAAATTATGAAATCTACAAACACTGTGTGACAATGTACTTCTATTTGTGAAACTCTTTCATCTGGGTGTGTATTTGACTGTATCCTCACGGCCCATTGAGGTCATGTGTATGGACATTTTTGGCATACAAGCAATCACACCACGATGTTCATTGGTTATGTTACGCAGTGTTCTATCAAAACTAAACTGCTCGCCAATCTAACAGATACAACATGGAAGGGGTCGTCAAAAACACGACCGCTCCCGTCCGAAGTTCTACCAAACTCTTGAAAACTGCTATCGGGGGAAAAAACTCGTTCAGGCTCAACTCCACGTGTTTCACGAAGTCAAGAGTGTTTTCGCGAATGTTCGTATTTCAGAAACAAAACGCAGGCGAATACTCTACGTTCACAAACACCGTTCCTTCTCCTGAACATTCCCCCCTACAAATGATAGATCCAAGTCTATCATTTCAAATGAGTGAGTTTACTTTTACGTCGCATTCAGCAATATTCCAGCTATAAGGCGGCGGTCTGTGGTAATCGAGTCTGGACCAGACAATCCAGTGATCAACAACATGAGCATCGATCTGCACAACTGGGAACCAATGACATGTGTCAACCAAGTCAGCGAGCCTGACCACCCGATCCTCCCGTTAGTCGCCTCTTACGACAAGCACAGTCGCCTTTTATGGCAAGCATGGGTTGCTGAAGGCCTATTCTACCCCGGGACCTTCACGGGTCCATTTCAAATGAACGAATCAATCACAAAACAGTACATAATAAATAAACATATGTGACAATGACGCAACTAAACTTCAGAAAGTCCACACATTTCCTTAAATACAAAGAAACACATCCTGAAAGAAAGTTCTTGTAATATCCAGTCCTGGAAATGGAAAAAATGCAAGTCTGTTCATAACACTTCGGTAAGTATAATGTTCAATGTCACAAAACAGTTTATCTCCTGAAAAGAAAAAACATGTCAATATACAGTCACTTGAATACTTCCCTTTAATGATTATGTCCTGGCTTCGATTCCATCGAATCGTCCATCCCTGAATTGTTCTTTAAATCCTCCATCCATGAATTCTTGAATTCTTCCATCAATAGTCCTTAATGTTTGAATATTCCACACAAATTATGTTTCACTTAATTCCATGAATCCTGTTTCTTGAATCCTTCTGCTGCTCCTCTATGAATTCCTTGAATCCTCCTGTTGACCTCCTGTCCGTTTCCTGAAGCATTCTTCGGTGTTGGTTTCTGACACATTCCATTCAAGTGGACACACCTTTGTCACTGGTCTTGTCATAACGCCTTGATTCGTCTGTATGTCGACAACTCGAACGTGCCCATCTCTGCCTGGATATGTCTTTATGATTCGTCCTGTGATCCAGCTCCCTCTTGGTGATTGCGGGGAAATAACCACAACAACATCGTCAACCTCAAGATCACGACTTGGTGTAAACCATTTCTTCCTTACTTGTAGAGAAGGAAGCCATTCAGACATCCACCGTTTCCAAAAGTGGTGTACAAGTTCTTGGACTCTTCGCCACCGTCTCCTTGGGCTGAATTCTGCATAATCAACTGACTCAGGAGCAAAGTTTCCACCACACTGACCGTGAAGAAAATGATTTGGTGTAAGTGGAACGTCATCATTTGGATGTGTGCTTTGGTAAGTTAAAGGCCTTGAATTGATCAATGATTCAGCGCCAGTAAAGGCAGTGATAAGTTCTTCATCAGTAATGTCACTATTGCCTAAGATTGCATATACAGCTCTTTTTGAGGCCTTGATCATTGCTTCAAAACTGCCACCAAAATGCGGAGCATATGGTGGGTTGAATTTCCAAACAACTCCACGATTTGCCAATGAACTTTGGATATGATTTCTATCAAGTTGGTCTACAAGTAGTTTCAACTCTTTGACAGCTCCTGTAAAATTTGTTCCATTATCTGACACCACAACACTAGGCAAGCCTCTGCGGTTTACCATCCTGTAAAAGGCATTTAGGAATGAGTCGCTGTCAAGACAATATGCCATTTCCAAGTGCACAGCTCTCGTTGCCAGGCATGTAAAAAGACAAAGATAGCGCTTAACTCTTTGTTTTCCTCTACCTTGTATTGTCATGAAAGGTCCTGCAAAATCAACACCAGTTTGATCAAACGCCCGTAACGAGTACTTCAGTCTAACCTGTGGAAGTGGAGCCATAATCTGTACAATAGGCTTCGCCTTGACTCTGCGACACCATGGACATTCCTTTTCATATTCACGGATTTCTTCGCGAGCAGATATAATCCAGTAACGTGCAGATAGTAATGCAAGAATCTGGTTTGTACCAATGATGTGCTTTCCATTTTCATGGCATTTTTTCACTATCAGTTTTGTTACCCAGTTTCTCCTTGGTAATACTATAGGGAACTTTGCATCAAATGGTAAAAACTTGGCATGTTGCAATCTACCTCTACATCTGATCAACCCATCTTCATCAAGCATGGGATCCAGTCCAAGGAGTTTACTGCTTGTCGACAACTGGTTTCTATTTTCCAGAGCGGAGACTTCCTTGTTAAATTCTTCCCTTTGTGCACGGCTTATGTGATAGATCTCTGCATCAAGAAGCTCCTCATAAGTAAGTTCTCCAGAGATTCTCAAACTTAGTTCAGACCTACTGTTGTTCACGAATCTACAAACCCATGCAGTAATCCTTAGGAGTTTTTGCCAATCTGAATGTCTCCTTGCATCAAGCTGCCAACACCAGTCAGATGTCACTAATGTATATGACTGCCTTTTCATTTTTCTAGGCATTTTCACTTCACAATCATCTGATGCTGGTGTGATCACAGTTTGTGTTGGTTCTTCAGCTACATCTTCTTCCAGAAAGTCAGGCCCTGACATCCATGCTTTGCCTTTAAGATCAGCAATTGTTGCACCCCTGGACAGAACATCTGATGGATTTTGAAGGGAAGGAACATACTTCCATTGACTAGGAGTGGTGTATTCTTGGATGAAAGCTACACGATTGGCTACAAATGTTTTGAACTTGCGACTGTGGTTTTTTATCCAACACAACACATTTTGACTATCTGTCCAAAGTGTCACAGCAGCAATATTCATTTCAAGAGCTTTAAGAACAGGCAAGATCAACTTGACTCCTAATACTGCCGTTACCAACTCCATTCGAGGAATGCTGACTGATTTTAGAGGTGCCACCCGACTTTTTGATGCTGTTAATCGACTGGTCTTTGTCCCATTTTGATAGGTAGTCACACTATATACAACTGCCCCATATGCTTTTTCTGATGCATCAACGAACACATGCAATCTCCTGTTTTCAATATCCAAACTGAATTGCAAGCACCTTGGAATGGCAACACTTTCTAATTCTTTCAATTGGCTGAGCCAAAGCAATGCTTTTTGTTTCAAATCAGTTTGAAGCTCTTCATCCCAATCTAAGCCTTTAAGCCAGATTTCCTGCATTAAGATTTTTGCTGTGATAATGAATGGTGCCACAAATCCCAATGGATCGAAAACCTTAGCCAGTTCTCTAAGAAAACCTCTCTTTGTAAGTATCCAATTGTTGTGTGCATTGGTATTATGAAAGCTGAACTCATCTTTAGCAACCCACGTCAGACCAAGTGTTTTAGCAGTAGGCAACTCGTTTCTACCAAGATCAACTTCAGTAGCTCTGTTTTCTATTGGAACTCTCTGCAAGACTTCAGGAGAATTGCTTAGCCACATTCTTGCACACATTCCTGCATTTCCCCACAACTCCGAAAGCTGTTCATACAGCTCAATGGCTTCCAACTCATTTCTAACAGAGTCTATGTTGTCATTCATGTACGTCGATTTTAACACGGTTTCAGCAGCTTTTGGTAAAGTGTCTTGAAATCGTCGGGCATGTTCTTGTGTGATGTACTTAGCTAAAAACGGAGAAGCATTGACTCCAAATACTACTCGCGAGAACTGGTAAATATCTGGTCTCTCATTCTGATTGTTTGATCTCCAAAGAAATCGAAAGAATGACTTGTCTTTTGGCAACATTTCTATCTGTAGATACATTTCTGCTATGTCGCATACTATGGCTACTGGGTATCTTCTAAAGCGAAGCAATATCTGAAAGAGATCACATTGTAGTTTGGGACCTTGGTGAATAGTGTCATTCAGTGATACGCCTTCACATTTTGCGGATGCATCAAAGACAATTCGGACTTTTGTGGTTTCCCTATCTGGACGCACGACAGGAAAATGGGGTAAATACCATCCACGTGATGAATTGTTTTCATCAAGAGACACCTTTTCAATGTAACCTTTCTCAACATAATGAGATATGATACCATCATAGGTTACAGCAACCTGTTCATTCTTTGATAACTTCTTCTCTGTGTTACAGAGGCGTTTGTAAGCTATATCCCAGTTGTCTGGTAAAGGACTCACACTCCCCTTCCAAGGAATGCCAATTTGATATCGACCATTTTCAAACTTGACTGTGTCTTTCACAGATGCTAAGACAGATTCATCATCCTTGGTAAGGGTTGATGTGACAGACGGAACGTCATCAACTTCCCAGAGTTTCTGTAACATTGAACTCAACTCAATTTCCCTATTGTCTGTGAAATATGTGCCTGCATTGTGACGAACATCTCTGAATCCTGGTATTCTACCAACACAGGTCCACCCTAAGGGAGTCAGTCGTGCTATTGGATCACCTTCTTTACCAATGATATCCTGATAGGACCTATGTAGTTCAAGATAGTCCATGCCAATAAGGAGATCTATGATATGAGGAGACTTTACCTTAGGAAAATCAATGTTTTCAATGTGTTTCCACCTACCTGCATACTTACGCCAATCAACAACTTTCATCTGTCCAGTAACCCTAGTTGTTGTCAAGGCATATATTGTAGTATTAACTGATCCATCCAAACTCTCTAAGCCAACCTGAACTGACATGGTGTCCAACATTTCATGTTGCCCATTGAGGACATTAACAGAAACTTTTTGTGAAGGACCAGATAAGCCTAATTCTAAGGCTGCATCCCTGTTGATATAAGTCTGTGTACTGGCATCATCTAATAGTGCATTAACAATAATTCTTTTGTTTCCATTCTTAAGAACTACTGGCACTGTCCTCAGTGACAACAACGTTGACCTGCTGGATTCAGATGAGGACATTGTAACTACAGGTGGAGACTGTGTGTCATGCTGTTTTTGCTTTTTAGTTTCTGTAGCTTCACATCGTTTTGTCGAGTGAAGAAACCTGTTATGTGATGCAGCACAGTTATCTATTCCACATGTGATTCTACGATTACAACTTTTAGCCTGGTGGTTAGTGCCAAGACATCTGAAGCAAAGGTTTAATTTTTTAGCAGTTTCCCATCTATCGGGAACACTCATCAACTTGAATTGTTTACACTTCCAAATGTGATGACTGTTTTTACAGAGAGCACACTGAACTCGCATGTCAGTCTGTCGATCACCAAAGAACGAACCTGATTTGCTCTGACCTCTAGCTATAGTCTTTCCCTTCTTGGATAGACCATGCAATGTTTCTGATGCCATAACACTAAATTCAGCCTCTTGCAACACCCATTCACGCAATGTTTCCACTGACTCTTGGCGTTCTCGGTCAAATACCCATCTGTGATAATCAGTTAACATGGACTCTGTCATTTTCTTTAGTAACTGATTGTATAATGCTCCACTGCCTAACTCTTCTAGCCTGTCAGTATCTCTAATATTGATCACGACTATGTCCAGCATGTCTGCAAACCTCTCAATATCCCTAACATTGCCAGGACGAATGGGCCTAAAGTTGGACACTTCTTCCAACTGTAAGGTAACTTGGCGTCTTTTGCCACCATATTTCCTCTCCAATCTATCCAGTGCTACGTCATATGCAGCCGCACTATGACCCGAGTCTTGAATGACTTTCATTGCGTCCCCAGTGATGTACTGACGTAAATGTAAGAGCTTATATTCAGATGTAGCTGGAGCCTTGTGTACACAAGCCATGAAAGCCGCTTTAAAACCTTCATACTGTTTGACATCACCCGAAAAAGTAGGAATGGAAACGCGTCTCAATTGCCTCCACATATCATTTCCCAAATTGTAACTGCTCGTCGCTACATTTTCTTGGGAAGCTGTGTGCCTAACATGTTCTTGTGTAGGGGTTTCCGGCCTATTCAAATGACCTAAATCAATTGCATTGACTTGTGACATCTGACCTGAGTTAGCATCAATTAACCTAGACTGTGGTTCCTCTTGCTGTGTGTGAGAATTGACAACAGGAATATACTTTCCTTTTTCAACCCTAAACAATCTAGATATTCCAGTTCTACCACTGCTAAATGAGCTCGCATCTGACCTAGCTCTCAAACACTCTTGAGCTCGTTCTTGTACTCCATTCCCAATTACTTCCATTTGGGTAATCTCGTCTGTAACTTTTGTCATGTTATCTCTATCTCCTATTCTTTGAAATGTTACAGACAACGACACACATATTTCGATAGCCCGCAGCTGATAATCATTAACTATGTCAATTGCATTTCTGATTTCTCTCCGGTTCTGAACATTCTGTTCATCAATAAGTCTCTCAAGTCTATTGGTTGCTTTAGTAAATGCAGATTTCGCTGTAGCCTTTTTGCGTTTAAGTTCTGCTATCTCGGTTACATAGTCACGGCCGTCATGGTTAATCTGTTTTGGTCCTGTTTGTGACATGTTTCAGTGTGTAGATTCACTAACTAATAGTGATCTAATCACACAGTACAATTGTTGACTACCTAACTTCAATTAAACTTACCTTAAAGCGTCCGCACAACAACCACTAACGTGCGAACTGAGCCCTATTCCCAGATATAACACAACATTAAACTTAACAACCACGCTCTGCTACCATTTTTGTTACGCAGTGTTCTATCAAAACTAAACTGCTCGCCAATCTAACAGATACAACATGGAAGGGGTCGTCAAAAACACGACCGCTCCCGTCCGAAGTTCTACCAAACTCTTGAAAACTGCTATCGGGGGAAAAAACTCGTTCAGGCTCAACTCCACGTGTTTCACGAAGTCAAGAGTGTTTTCGCGAATGTTCGTATTTCAGAAACAAAACGCAGGCGAATACTCTACGTTCACAAACACCGTTCCTTCTCCTGAACAGGTTACTTTTAATCACATGTCTATCCGTATAAGGAATGGCTGATGTGACGTGTACAGCTCCTTGACGTCCATCTTTTTAAATGATCATGTGCATGTTCCAATGGGATGTCTTGCTAAAAGGATAAAACTATGTGAAAAGTAATTTTTTCGGTGAGACTTTTCAATGAGCCAGATGAAGAACAGAAAATGGAAGGTATATTAACTTCAGATGAGTTATTAAAAGCCCTTAAAAATATGCCTAATGGAAAGAATCCAGGATCTGATGGTTTTCCTACAGAATTTTATAAATTCTTTTGGAAAGACATTGGTCATTTTCTCTTAAGATCTCTAAATTATGTTCTCTCCTCTGGTGAATTATCTGTTTCACAGAAGCAGGGTGTTATCATTTGTATTCCTAAAGGTGATAAACTGAAGTGTTTTTTAACTACTTGGAGCCCCATCTCACTACTAAATGTTTCATATGAATTGGCTTCAGCATGTATTGCTAACAGAATTAAAGCAAAGCTCCTTTTTATTATCAGTGAAGATCAAAATGGTTTCATGTCTGGAAGATACATTGGTGACAATATACGCTTAATTTATGATGTTATGTTCTGTTGTGATAAGTATAATATACCAGGTATGCTTTTACTCATTGATTTTGAGAAAGCCTTTGACTCAATCTCTTGGTCCTTTATTGACAAATGCTAGATGTTTTGGGGCTTTAAAGAAAACTAAAGAAAGTACATTTTCGCTTTTTATAGAAATATTAAGAGTTGCATGTCTATAAATGGTCGATTGTCTTCTTGATTCAATATCTAACGTGGCTGTCGTCCAGGGGATCGTTTGTCTCCATACATCTTCATCCTCTGTGCTGAAATATTGACTAATATGATCCATTCAGATAAAAATATTGAGGCTATCCAGATAAAGTTTAAGGAATATCTGTTGAGTCAGTATGTGGATGATACTGAGTTGATGCTTGATGGCAGTCAATCTTCTTTTGAGTCATGTTTGTTTATTCTTGATTATTTTGCCAAAATCTCTGGTCTAAAGATCAATTATAACAAAACTCAAGTTGTCTGCTTGGGTTCTCAAAAGGGTAGTTCACAAAGATTTATGCCTGATTGGCCTATTAGTTGGAATCCTGTAGAATTCAGAATTCTTGGCATTAAATTCAACACAAACCTAAATGATATGGCGGAATTAAACTACAAGAGTAAACTTTATGAGTTGCAACAAATGATGAATGGTGGATGAAACGAACCATCACTCTAGTTGGCAGAATAGCAATTCTAAAATCATTGCTGATTTCCAAACTAAACTATTTGCTGCTATCTCTTCCTGATCCATCTCAAGAGTTCCTACTCACTTTGAATGACATGCTCTTTAGATTTCTGTGGGGTGGCAAAAGGGATAAGGTTAAAGGGTTAAAAGTCTGTCAGCCAGGTAAGCAAGATGGTTTAGGTATGGTCAACATATTTTTCTATGTGAAATCTCTGAAAACCACTTGGACCAGGAAATTAGCATCTGTAAATTGTGCTAAATGGTATCTACTCTTTGAAACCATCTATCCTTCTCTGACTAAGCTGGGTGAATTTGGGGCATCCTACTTTGAAAGTAAGTCAGCACATATCAATAATATGCTCTGGGGATGTTGCTTTCAATCTTTTGTAGATTAAGATAAGAAACTCAAACCAGAAACTTTTAGTAGTTTCCTGACTGAACCCTTGTTTCAGAGCCCACACTTCAGAATTAACAAAAAGACTATTTTTTTAAAACAATAGCATGATAGGGGAATCTCCCAAGTGTTTGAGATTGTTGATGGCAATAAGGAGTTCTTTTCTTACAATGATTTAATTGAAATGTGTGATGTGTTATGGTGTTGTAAATAGTGTCAAACAGTATTTGAAAACTCTTCAGTTAGTTAAAGACCGTAATTATTCTGTTGAAGATCACCGTTGTGTTGTGAAGAAAATATGCCGTGTACAGTCAGGATCAAAGTATGTTTAATATTCATTCATATCAACTGATGTCAAAACTAAGGGTCAGGAGAAGTGGAATTTTCAGTTTACAAATCTGGAATGGAACAAAATTTACTCTAAGATCTATAGCACAACACAGGAGGTTAAACTCCGTAGGTTCCAATACAGAATTGTCAACAGAATATTGTCAACAAATACTTTTCTTTTTAACCTCAAATATTCAGTGAGTGATCAATGTGAGTTCTGCAATAAACAGACAGAAACTAGCGTGCACTTGTTATGGGAATGTAGCTTAGTTAAGAATTTTTGGAAATGACTTCCTTCACTGGATACAAAAGTGTACTCATGTTTCTAATTTGAATCTGTCTGTTCAATTGGTCTTGTTTGGTGTCAAAGAGAATGTTATTACAGATAAGATATTTGATTTAATTTTGTGGCTTGCCAAATTTTTTGTTTACAAATGCAAGTTTCTGAAAGTTAAACCTCTTTTTCGTGTCTTCAAAAAAAGGCTTTTGCCAGATATAAAATTGAAAAGACCACAGCACTTAGCAATTGCTCTTCAGCAAACTTTTACAAGAACTGCATGTTTCTCTCTGTTTTTCAGACTGGTAACAACTGAGCACTAATTCATGCCAAATTTCAACCTGAATCAAGCTGGGTTCTTTTGTGTGTAACTATCTTGATCACATATAAAACTAAATCCTTTTTGTATCTGCTGGGTCTTGTAATAGTCATTATACTACAAATGTGTGAATGCTGATGTGTGTATTTGAATGTTTGTGCATGTGCATGTTCAACTCTAAAAACCAGATATTCACTAGTACAGTATATTGCCTAAGATCATCTGGATCTTTTATGCATATAAATTTAGATTTAGATTTTGGTATGTGGAACGCTAGTGTACTTCTGATGAGGTCAGTTTAGTCAGCAGTTCCTACACTTTCACTTCCAGCTTTTTTGTGTGACAGTGATAAAAGTTACAACAATCATACAGTGGGACATTGTTTACAAATCAAAAATGGACAATTCATGTGTCATCAAGATTAACTTTCCAATATCTCTTTAGCATCTAGCTGGTGACTTTAAGGTAAACCCTTACCCATCAAATACAGAGTGTGATGATTTAAAAGATGCTATGATAAAACAAATAAAGAGTAGGAAGATGACTGTCTAATAGCATTTACTTGTTGAAAGAGTGTAGATGCAAGAACACAAGTCCAAACACTCGCATCAACAGTGATTTACTGAAACAGTTTCCGCTAGTCATTAACAATTAGCGTTGACAATCCATTGATAAGGTTTAAAGGGGCACTGATGCGGAGCGAATAATGTTTCTCGCCAACGGTCGAATTACGAAACCAAACCGCAAATTGGTCAGCGCCTGCTCCTTTGACCGTGACGGACAAAGGAACTGGGCTCCTGTCCATATTAGCAGAATTTCTTCACCTAAACAGTCAGGAGGCCGGATGCCCATCATATGCCATTTGTTTAAAAATATCCATGGTATCCCTTGTCTGATCGTAACCAAATATCCCAGCAGTGTAGTTCTTTTCGGATGCTTGGATGGTATAGTTACTGATCCAATTTTATCCTATTTCTGTGTTTTTAACCTCGATATTTAATCATGTTACATGAAAATATGATGTCTACAGGCACGTAGCAAGCCATTTGTTTCAGTACGGAAGATTGCAAAGCTTTATATATACAAGTAGTTTTGAGTATTGGTTCAGCTGTGATAGCAAATATCATACATAAATTTTGGTAGCTATATGGTAGCTACAATGGTTTATTATTTATGATATAAAAACACACAGTTGATTTATTTGAATTCGTAAACAAAAAACGATGACTTTGCCTTTAGTAGAGAAATCTGAAAATTTTCTTACGTAAAAAACCCCTTATTTCACCTATTTACCCAAGTACACAGCAAATGCCTGTGTGTATTCCTTATGTAACAAAATTCCGTTGGTATCCTCAAAACAGTTTCGGCCCATAAGTGTTTTCAGGCTGCATGCGACACAGAGTTTACATCTTCCATGCTGTAACTCGCGTTTGATGGTGTTATTTGTCATCATTCTCTGGATGGTCAATTAATGAATATATAACAGGTATAATTAGTAGTAACACCACTTCGGTTACTCAACAAAGGTTCCCATTTGGCATTTCTCCTGTCTGGAGTAAATACTCAACATTATAAATTAAGGTCTGTAATGACAAATGTATTGTATGTTATGTAATATGTGCATGTAAGTGATGCAAGAGGGTTTATCAGCTGAGTTACAAAAACAAACATCGATCAAAGGATTAACCGATAACACACTGATTGATTAATTACTTTTATCGTCTAGCGGATTTGTCAATAGGCAGTGTGTGTAGATGACTACACCCTGTCGTAAAGAGTGAGTGCAAAAACAACATCCTCCCTTCAAAGCATTAACCACCCTTGCGTTGATTGATTGATTGCTCATTATTGGTTAACTAAATTACTTAGAATAGTGGACATCATACAATTAGTTTGCCAGGTGTGCTATCTTGGGAGACCAATGAGAGGTTTATCTGGTTTTCACCAACGAAAGACCTGAAATGATGTGTTACTTTTTCGCAAACTAGACAGTTGTAAGACACGCGACATAGATCAGGACTATTTACCAGCTGCAGATGAATGGAATACGATTTCTTTTACGTGGATATTGATGGATACATTCCTGAACAAGGTAGTAGCCTAACATTGTTGCTATGAAATTAGTCTGTTTTACATTCATTATTTGCATTTTGTTTTAATTTTTTTGTTGTAGCATTCAGCAGAATCTGTATGACAGAAAACACACTAGATTGCGTATGTGTGTGAAATAGGATCCACATTGGCAATCTACACAATGCATAAATGTTGCTGTTATGTTAGAAATTTACTGTGAGTATAAGCAGATCGTGTGTTCTTTTATTAATTTTCAGAATCATACAAATATGACAATAAACTAATTAGGGTTTAATATAGAGACGTACATTGGCTTCATTATTTTTCCGTCCTAATAGTTTTTTACCATTTCTACCATTGGCAGATGATTAACCTTCAAAGTGTTTCATTTGTTTTCCTCATACATTTGTTATGAAGTAAAAATGACTTCACCTAAGTTGATCTGTCTATAATTAAACTATCAATTGCGCTTACGGAATGCGCAGCAGAGGTCACGAACCAGTCACGAATTCTGGGATATCATCCGGGTACTCACGGGAGAAAAACAATAACAAAAGTTTACACCAGTCCACGGAAATTGCTCCGCATCAGTGCCCCTTTAAGAAAGTAAAAGAAACAAAATGATTCAGCATTTAAATCTAACTTTTCTGAATGTTCAAATATAGGATTTCAAGACTATCAAATACAAGAGTCATCAGCAGATGACATACATATCCCCCCGGCCCCCACATATTTGAAATGACAAATCATGTGACAGTTACTTCATGTTTTGTTAGATTAAGTTTAAATCATTTCCATGGAAGTCATGAAAAATATAAATGCCATATACCTGTAAACAGCAAAAGGCACCACTTCAAGATCTGTCTCATATATCTGACAAGTTTTGCTGTAAGATATTGAATAGTTTTCGAGTTGTGCTCCAGAAACAAAGTCCATCCCTGCATTTTGAGAAATAGTCAGAATCGTTTCCCTTGAAACCCAGAAAATTATAAATCAGAAAAATCTGTAAATAGCAAAAGGCACCACTTTGGGGTCTGACACATATATCTACTATGTTTTAGCAGTATAGGGAATGGGGGTTCTGGCTCACTTTCAAAAAAAGTCTCTACAAAGCCTTATTTACTAAATAAGGCTTTGGTTGGGCCCTTAGCTCTTGCTACTATTACCCCTACTACTTAACGTGTGTTGGAGGTAACACTGTGCCGTACGGTACGATCAATAATTCTTCTCTTACAAACCCCCTACCCAGCCCATCCCTCAAGTAGTATAAGTTAGGTTCGTCGGCTTTCATATCCACTTTATCTATGTTGTAAGTTTTGACTGACCATATAGGATCGGTGGCCCGCTTACGGCTATCACCCTCGTGTTCCTCCGGCTGGTATAGATACCTCACTAGGGCCCTATCTGGTATCTGTTTCTCCTTCCCACACAATGGAGCGGCCGACTCTGCAACTATTGATTTTAGTTTGATAGCGTCTGCCGGTTTCTTACCGGTGACTTCATGGTTGATTGCCGACACCACTTTGGGTAACCTCGTGACCCATTCAGTCGATCGTTTTCCAGGGGTGGCCATCTCCCTAGCATACTGATGGCCGAACAAGCGCTCAGCCAAAGTCCTATTAAATCTCTCAACTATGGCTTGGCTGCGATGGGCTCCGGCCGTGCCACGCCTGACCTTTGTATCGTGTTTGGCTAGCAGTTGTGACACGGCACCCATGAACTCCCGTCCGGGGTCAACTTGCAGCTCTGTTGGCCACGTCAGCGGACTGCGTTTGTATATGCGTTCGAATCCTCTGGCTACCTGGGCTGAATCTTTCGTGGTCAAGGGTTCGGCTTCCTTGTAACGACTGGCTACGTCCACTACGGTTAAGGCATACTTGTACCTCTTGTCGTGGGGTAGGAACAGTAGGTCTGCCTGGTGAACGCTATTAGGTATGTTAATACCGAACCTCCTTCTAGGCACGTAGCATGGTGCCGGCAAATAGATCTGCCACAGGGCTTGTTTTTCAAGCCACGCTTTGGCTTCCTCCGGGGGTACTCGCGCTATTTTAGCTAGCTTATCTACTGCGCTAGCTCCTTTCCAGTACCCACGCGGGCTGTAGTAAATAGCCTCAAATTTTTTCATGTCCATACGCGTATGTGTTTATCCCATCAATAGCTATCCAACGTTTCGTGTCCATAGGCGACAGGGACGTCTTGTTTATAGTCAGTCCGTATATCTTATGTCCATCACTTCTAAGTGTGTTCTAAAGGTACGGGTCTTGAACAGGGCTTCCTTGAATCTGGCATGTTTGATGTGTTGTTTCACCACATACTTCTTAACCCCCTTAGCCTTCCGGATCTCACTATTGTCGGCTTTCAGTATGGAGTACATCTTAGGTCTCAAACCTATGTACTCGGCTATGGGCGTGCCAGCACACTCGTCCTTCATCTTACCTAGGACCTTTTTATTTACCGTACTGTGTATGGTATGGGTCTTAATGTAGTCGCTGGTGTCGTATAAATCGAGGTGTTTTTTCATGTCCTCGTACACGTCCTCGGTTCGAATCTCCATCAGCAGGGAATCCGTGTCAGTGTACAGCACTTCACACCTGTCACCGTACTGTTTCTTGAGCTCGTTGTAGTAAAAGTCGTACATCAGATAAATCGAGGATGCTCATCCCCACGTAAACAGGCCGGTTGAATTTTATGTGGCTTTTCTTCATGTGTATAGCAACCAGGTTTTCTGTGAATATCTTACTACGGTTGAATGCCGGACTGACTATCAATCTCCTGAGCTTGTCTTCCTCACTCGACCGAACCAGCTTCACGGTCACGCGTTTCCTCAGGTTCTCCATAGTCTTACCAAACACCGAGTTGTTCATGAGCTTGTAGAGATTTTTTTCAAAATCACTGGTGGCTTTTTTTCGTAGGTCTGTGTTCATTCTGATGTAGGGCTCCATCCATGGGCTCTGGTCGAACATGAGCACCCTGTGTATTTTGGTCAGCCTCATACCCAACGACAGGTACAGCTGTAGGTTGCGATAGTGAACGATGTACTTGGTCTTATTCATTAAGTTAGGCACGAGTTTTTCAACGTCTGTCACACGCCCACCTAACAAGTTATGTTGGTACTCAGACATCCAGTCTGGGTTAACCCTCATACGTTCGGGGGCCAGGGGGTAGCTGTTGTGCGATGTGTGTAATTCCTTGGTATACTCTAAGTCAACCTCGAGGATATAACCTTTGTTCGAATCTGGTGCAACCCCCATAACATCAACGTGGGGTACCCATTCGAATCCCCCTGTAGGTAGATACTGGCTCATGGCCCAGCCGTACAGGTTGTTTGCGTCGAGGTAGAGAATGTGATTGGTTGGCTTGTTAGGATCGTAACCTTTCACGTATTGATTATTTGCTTTCGCGTATCGTTTGGATGCCATGGAAATCCCACCTCGCAAGCCTTTCTCAATGAATAGGTGCATGTCGTAATCTGTGAGCAATTCCAAATTAACTCTGGTCTTTTTAAGCAAGGCGTCCCACGACAGACCTGGGCTGGTGTAATACCATGCGGGGTCGAGTTTATACTGCTTGAAACACGTTCGCCTAAACGTCTCAAACACGTCGGCTAACAGCAGTACATCTGTCCTCAAGTACAGGTCGTGATAATCACCCAGGTTCTTACAACCCAGTTTATTCCATACGTTAGTCGCATGCGAGTAATCATCTCGTGAGACGGACGCCTCATTCAGCTTGCTATAAAAGCAGTCAATAGGGGGTAGTCTGGTCTCGGTGAACTTGACCCAACTATCCATGTACTCATAGGGGTACACACCCTTCCTCATAAGCAGGGGTCTAGTCTCGGCGTCTGTGTATCGATCGGTGATAGGGAAGGTATTGTTGGCCTTGACCAGACTGTCGAGTGACGACAGGAGGAACTGAAACGAGTCAATGAACCTAAGTCCGTTTAAGCTGAAGGAGATGTATCTCTCCATGTTGTTGGGGATGCACATTATTTTACCATCGATTTTCGCGATGGCCTGCATGATCAAGTGTGAATCGTACCCTCTCAAGTTGTGAAAGACAACGGGGATGTTTATTGTCTTAGGGTTGATTTTAAGCTTGAGGTTGCACGCGCTGTGAGCGGCGCCTCTATACTTACCAGTTATGTGGCAGTGATCTCTCACCGAATCACCGTTAAGTGGTGAGTCACACACGTGACAGTTAGTGCTACTAGCGTGAGCTAGCCTGTCGACTCGGGTCATACGCATGGGAGCGATTCTATACAATGTATTCCTAATAATTTTTTCTTCCTCCTGCAAACACTTTAGAAACCTTTCAGCCGCGTCAGGGCCCCTATACACTACCGGAGCTTTCGTTTCCCCGTCACAACGGACGACAATGTATCCAAACCCACAGGCTTTATGCTCTTGTGTTTTGTGGGTGAAGCTACCACTGGGAGCCTCGCCGGCGGCACCACTGGGGGAATCCCCCACCACCAAGGCTTCGAAGTCGGCGTATATGATATAAGGCACAGACATTTGGTTCTTGTGGTTACCGAATTTTAGGATATTATCACCTTCCTTAGGCATGTCGACTCGTATGGCCGTCTGCCCCACACCTTGGCAATCCTCCCGGTGGGATTCTAATAAATCAGCTCGTGTGAAGCCATGTAGGCATCGTTCACAGAAGTGGGTCTTTCCTCTGTGTGCCGATTGGTCATACAACAGCCTGCTAAAGTGTTTTATCCATGTGTAGTGATACTTGTCACCTCGCTGGATCATGAATATATTGATAACTTGGCGATCCTTCACTTCGCTGACCCTGTGTACTATTGTTGTGTTACCTTCGTGCCCAAAGATATTTATAGCCAGATTATTCTGTTTTTCTACTTTAGTGATCTGGGATATGGGGGTGGGTTCATCTATACCATCCCAGTTGAGCCCATCGTCTTGGGGATAGCTAGAAAGCCTATCTGAATTAGCGCCAGCTGGAAATAAGGCTGACCTGATAGCTAACCTCAGGCAATCGTTTCCTCTATTCTTAACGTTTACTATGGCATGTTTGTTCCTATAGTAGGGGGGCAAGGCTAGGTATGACCCACCTCTGAACGGCACGTAGTTAGCTATGTCTAGATAGACATTATCGATTTTATCTACAGCCCACCCGGACCCCAAGTGTGTGTAGCGTTCTAGGTATTCTCGTATCTGCTGAAAACGGGTATCGATTGATGCGTCAATGGTCTCTGTATGTGTGACGACCTCTTGTTTACCTCGGAAGTAAGGCTGAACATACTCAGTGAGGTCCCCAACCTGCTTATCGAGCGACATTTTCACTGTGATCTGAAACTTGATACTTCCTAGGTTATTTAGTTCCTGGTTGACCTTATCAGCTATCAGAGGCTTGATATCTGTAATGTCTATGTTTCTATCAACGTGCATGTGCCAACCTCTCAAATAGTTGCCTACAGCGCGCTCAGTGCGCACGAACTGTAGGTCAATAGCTCTATTCTGTCGTAATAATTCTAAAAGTTGTGGTTTCCTCATACGGGAATACCCGCCTAAACCCAAATCGTGTGCCTCGGCTTTCAGTTGTTTTACAGTGGGAGGTTTTGCTACGGGGGCATGTGATAACAATGCGGTTAACCCGGCTCTCCCCAGGTTTGAATAACCCGTGTATCCAAGCTGTTTTGCTTGAGCTTTTAATTGTTTTACCGTAGGGGCTTCTAAACCTAGTAATCTCAACAATGCTGACTTCCGCATTCGAGAATACCCGATCACACCTCTCTGTTTTGCGACCCGCTTAAGCTCGCGTACAGTAGTCATAGTGTTTACACCTAAGAGAACCAATGTCTAATTGGGTCACAGTAAAGGGAGTTGATAAAAAATATAGTGAATCCAGTACTCGCACTGTTGGATATAGTATTGTAAATATTTTATTTGGTATTAAGAGAGCCGCCAATCAAAACTAGGTGAGGATTTTCGTCCAATATTCGGACCAATTCTCGTAAGTCTTCTTTCAGCGAGGTATCATGTGTACCCGTGTATCCAAGCTGTTTCGCTTGAGCTTCTAAACCTAGTAATCTCAACAATGCTGACTTCCGCATTCGAGAATACCCGGTCACACCTCTCTGTTTTGCGATATGCTTAAGCTCGCGTACAGTAGTCATAGTTTACACCTAAGAGAACCAATGTCTAATTGGAGTCTATCTTGAGCAGTCGCCTACGTTCTTTTATGTAGCCCTTTTTATTCTCGTAGATGAGTTGATGTCTGACTACGTTCGCTCCGTGAGCTTTACATAGACAGTAGTGCCCTTTAACCCCGATACCACACACAGAACACGTGTAGTTAGGACTTCCCATATGGAAACAACAGAACCCCTGATTCCTGCATTTCCTACCACAGGCCTCGGTCTTCCCCATAACTATGTATTCGCATCGGTATGGAGCGGGTCTCATGTTTACTTATATGGGTATTTAGTTTAATTGCTTCGCAACCAACGCAGTAGCTGCTATACCCAACACTATGAAGCCCAGTTCACGATCCATTTGCCCCTTGGATGGTGTGTAGTACTGAGCGAGTGTGGGTTTATTGAGCGATTCCAATCGTTTACCAGTTAGTAGGTAGTATTCTTTCATTGCTTCATCGACATTGTTGAATGTTTGAACGGCATGGTTTTCACGCTGGAGTTGTTCGTTAATAAAATCGATCCTCTGGAGGCGTTTTTTAGCGTACTCGGCCTGTGCCCTTTGTAAGTTCTCAGTAGCGAGATCGTGCCGCTTCCTTTCTTCCTGTATTTCAGCCGCGTGGTCATCTCGTAGTTTCGAGAAGAGGAAATTACTCCCGGAAAATGCCAGGGCATTCACTAACGCCCCACCGACCATCATAGCTATCGTGGCCATCCTATATTTATTTCATTATATTTTCAGGTATTATCCCTTGTTTTACTAGGATGTCTTTTGTAGCCATCGCCATACCAAGGTTCATTATGAGCATACCCATATCCTGCAGGTTGAAATCTAGCTTGATAGTTGGTTGTTTAAGCACCATTTTAGTCAACCGAGCGTACCCTACGGCTAGACTGGCGACCACTGTGGCGTGGTATGCGTCGTTGACGAACGTTTTCCCCTCAGACATTATGTATATGATATAAAAATATTTAAATTATAACATGATATCCGGGTCAACAGTGGGGGTACCCCCCACACCCCCAACAGTGGGGGTCCCAGGGTTTCCCACAGTGGGGGTACCCCCAGGGTTTCCCACACCCCAACGATATAACCATGTTATAACCACGGCAGCAGTTACGCCTACAGCCAACAACAGTCGGGTTGGGTTGGTCACTGTAATAATTTTATGTTGGTTACACCACCGTTTTTTACCGGCAGCTACTCTCTTAGGATTCTTCTGTCTGGTTACTGTTGGGGGTACCCCCACTGAAGGGGTCTCCTCCAGTGGAGTTTCCCTCACTGTGGGGGGTACCCCCACTGGGGTCTCCTGTGCAGCATCCATCTATACTATTATTATTATTTTTTCTCTCAAATTGACAATGCTTTGCCGTGATAATCGCCGCCGTCACTGGAGCCAACAACATACCATATTTGTGGTACAGCTCGCAGCTGATAGAGCTCACGGCGTGTTCGATAAAAGGGTCTTTTTCGAGGTCTTCCCACAGGTAAAGTCAGCGCTCTGGTGGAATGGGAAGGAAGTATGACACAATACCGGTGTATATCTGGGTCATAGCCGATCCTATTGTCTTTGTCATTTCTGCTCCGAGCCGGGACTCGTATCTAGCGTACAGCTTATCGATTTCTTCGGCTGACATTTTGTGAATTTTATCCGGAGTGTACTCCCCAAAGTAATGTTTGGCTTTGCCGCCAACAGCCAACGCCACCAGTTTCTCTCGCTTATCCTCGGTGGGGGAGACCCCCACACCCTCAGGTACCAACAATTGTTCGAGCAATTCCTCACACTCCATCTTATAATATAACAAGTAAGATTTAGTTTTAACTATATAATACCCGATGCAGACAAAACACAGAGAAATGAAGGTTAAGTTGCACACGACAAACACTTCAAATATCATAGCTATACTTAGCATTTGCTTAGCTTTAGCTTAGCTTTGCTTAGCTTTGCTAAGCTTTGCTAAGCTTTGCTAAGCTTTGCTTAGCTTTGCTTAGCTTTAGCACACTCTATATGCTACTGGTTGGTCGGTCTTGAGCACGAGCTTAGCGTGTTTAGTTTCAGCGAGCTGTTTCTTCACCCGTTCCCGTTCTAATTTGCTCATCACATCGTTCTCTCTCAAACACTCCTCGAACGAATCCCTGTCCTTGCAGTGAAATAAGGCCACCCATCGCGTCTGCTCCCTGAGGTCTTTCAACACCGAGTTGAACTTCTGCGTTAGCAACCAGACGCTGTGATTTGCATGCCGGCCGGAGAAGGCCAGGTACGATAGCATGTCTCTCTTTTTTGTTATCTCGCGATTAGCGCTGCAGTCGTCCAGTATAAACAGCGTCGGTTCCCCTTTAAATTTCTCGTGAAGAGCTTTCAACCAGTCCTGCAGGCGTGTTCCAGGGTCGATTTTGTGTACGTCCGGGTCCGTCATCACCCAAGGTCGCGCGTACGTTTTATTCATGCTCAGAGTAGGGCACATGATAACGATGTTATCGAACACATCCTTGTAGTAACCCTCCAACATATCCAACACGAAAACGGTCTTCCCACAGCCAGTCTGCCCGCACACTATGGTGCAGTGTGGGTCAGTGGGGAGGTGGGGCAGTGGGGGGTACCCCCCATCAGTAGATGGCTTGCACGAATCTCCCATTGTCTATATTAAGTTGCGCGTCCATAATAACGTACAGATATAATTTCAACTTACCAGCGGGTTGAGCCTTCTTAGTAATCTGGATGGTCATCCCTTCGCTGCCGTTATCTATACGGCGCCCGCTACCGTGCAGTTTATCATCATCCGTGGATCGCATGTCCAACCATAGGGCGTACTTGGTGGTCAGGTATTCACCGATCTGCACGGAGCCGAGGTCCAGGTCCTTTGTTATATAATGTGGGGTCCCCCCCACTGTCCCTGGTAGCTTTTTTATCTCATCCCACTGCTGGTGTGGTCTCATACCATGACTGAACAGCTGGTTGGGCACGCCCTCGATGGTCACTTCCACCTTTTCAATCTCGGGGTTGAAAAACTTCTCGCTGTCCCTCCGGAATGGCTCGTAATCCTCCACGGGGATGACCAGGATACCTTTCATCGATCGCGCCGGCACGTTCAGGTTGATATTCCACACAGTGTCGCTCTTATCTCGCACGACTGATCTATGCCTCAGTACGCGATCGTACAGGATAGCCATCTTCCCAGAGTACTGGCTTCGAACCTGCCTGGCCAGCTCCGGGCTAGTGACCATGTCGAACTCCAGAGAGATGTTGTCTATGGCATAACTGGCCTCATCACCGTTCGGCGTACGCACTACTTTGCTATAGTCGTTAAACGTGAGCTCGTATTCGAGCCTATCACCCAGCGCGGCCTGGTAAAACGGCGCGTGTCCCGTGAGCAACTCGAAGTCGAGCGGCACGCAGAATCGATTCCCGTATGCTCGAGCGATGGCCTTTTCACCGTCCGATAGCTTGTCTAGCTGGTCTGGCGTGAAGGCATATCCGCGATGAACTAGGCTTCAAAGATTACGGTGGCGCGCGACCTAAGCAGTATCCTCCGAAGGTCCGTCAAGGTCTGCAAGACATCAGGGACGCCACATCGGTTCAAAACATGACTTATGATATTAAAAAGGTGTTGGCCGACTACGAGAACAAGCCCTTCCCGGGTGTCGAATTTACCTTTCGGGAACTGCGGGGGTTGGATCTGACGATGCAAACCATTAGCGGACATCTCGCGAAAAGTACGGCCAAAATTAGCGTGATAGACGACCACATCGCCCATGAAAAGGACAAACTCGGTGAAACTGAGGACGAGTCTATGAAAGCCACCATCGAGGAACGAATACGTAATTTGGAAGAGGAAAGGCAGACCTGGCTGGAGACAGCATCCTCCTTCAAAGAAAAGCTTCGATCCCAGGTCAGCCGTATGCGGGAAACCATCAATCAAGTCCTCTACCGAGACACCACGTTAGCAGACAGGATTCGGATATTGTTCCGGGAGCAAGGGATCACCATCGCCAGCATTCTGACTGCATTGGGTTTCATCATATCAACCCTGGTGGTGTCACTGACAGGGGGCACTGTGGGGCCTGCCGGCGGCGGAACCCCAAGTGGCGGAACCTCAAGTGGTGTTAAAGACTGGATAAAAAAACTCGGGGAAGGTCTAGCTAAACTGGCTGGTAAGGTCGCCGAAGCCCTTCCCGGCATCCTGGGTAGCATCGTCTCGTGGTTGTTGGGCGCTCTGGCTAAAACTGCCACGTGGCTCAGTCAAAACCTGTGGGCAGCCATCGTCGCCGTGGCGGGTCTGGTGTACGTAGCGGCTAAGAAATTTTTAACCAAATAAGTCCCAAAGCTACCCCACCAACCACCAGGGCCGTTTTACTATCAATATACTGCTGATTGGAGGCCTGAATATGAGGGGCCACCTCCTGTGGTGTTGGTTGAACTTTAGACTCCGGGGGTGGCGCAACTATACCCGTTTCACGTGGTGGGATGTGTGGGATATAGGGGGTGTTAATATCGGGGTTGATACCCAACTTTTGATCCGCCGTGGCTATAACTATTTTGTTGTTATAACCCACCACTTTTTTTACTCTCAGTTGCATATCACTCGGAGCCATGTACAGCCCCACGCCGAACATGTAATTGACTTTCGATCTGGCGTATTCTAACACGTTTTGGTAACGGGCGATGGCCCGCGGGAGATCAACTGGAGAATTGATAGCATCCTCAACGTTGGCAACGAACTGTTTCTGAGCGTCGTAAGCAGTTCCCTTACCGAGGATGTTGGAACGCGTCATCGACTGCGCACCCAACAGCGCCCACACGTACGTTCGAATCGAGTCGTTCAAGCGTATTGTACCAGCACGAGTGAATTCTTTCGATGTTTTTGAGATCATTTTAGTCCAGGCTGTGGCTGCATCAGGATTGGTTTGCTTTATGTAGCTGACATGGATCTGTTCATTCGTTGTGGGGCCTGTAAATGTATGACGGTGTGGGTTGTATGTACCATCTGCAGAACCGGCTATATATGTTCCGGACCTGTAGAAGTACACGTAAACTATACCGAGACCATGGTTCACACCAGGAAGGCGAAAGTCTTTATTCGTTGGAATCTCAAACTCCCCACAAACACGTTCATAAGCGCGTTTATCATAGGGGTTATTCGTCATACTCCACGCTTTATCTTGGGGAAGAGGAGCACTTATTTCCTTCAATATTCGTCTCGTTTGATAATAAATATGAAACAAAATGACTGCCTTACTCAGTTCGTCTATACCGTAGTCTAGTGTCACACCCGACCCTGTCGTCGCACACCACACAGCAAAGTTGAGTTGGTTCTGCCAAAACTGCATTGGGTTTTGATTCCAGTTTACCACCGCCTGCGCTTTATTAACGGTCACGATATAGTTTTCAAAGATATTAATAAAGGTTGTTTTAAACCCCGTACTACCTACCACCACGATTTTCAAGTGTGCTAAGTCCATATTATAATATATAAATTATATATTATAATATGTACATAACACTTCCAGGAATAACGAGCGGTGAGGCCGTTCAGCTGACGCACGCGATCGATAACACGTCAGGCCAACTCGAAGTCGCACTCTGCGATATCACCTACCTACCGCAATGGACTAACATCAACGCCAGCAACAATAAGCTGTTCGTCAGTGGAACTCGCAGTCAGATAACTGACGGCTACTACAGTGTGTGCTCTCTAAACGACGAGGTCTTCAAACCCCTGGGAGCCGAACTCAAGATGAACGACTCAAACGGCACAGTGGTGTTAATCAACAACGGAAGAACCTCCTTGAGGCTTGGCCGACCATTAGCGAGAATACTCGGTATGTCTCCTGACGAGATAAAACCAACAACAACCGTCACAGGCACGAAGTTACCCGATCTAGTACCGTACCGAGAGCTGTACATTCATCTCGGTCAGGTGAGCACAACGTACAACATTCAAGGAGGTCACCCTTCCACTATACTGAGAGCAGTGCCGGTGAAAACTGAGAAATACAACGACGGTAGAACCGAGTCGTTTTCACCACGGCAGTATAAGAGATTAACCCAGGGCAACATACCTGAGCTGATAATATCGGTGTTAGATATAAATCATAATCCTGTAAATATAGGATACCTCAGCTTAACGCTTCACGTAAAATGACCAGCGCACAAGGGCCCGGAGTGAAAAAATGCGTCAATATCGGGATCTCCGACCTCGGAGACACGCGCGGTTTCGACGCTCCCGGAGTAGATGGTAAATCGTACGCCTTGCAACTGAAAAACAACATTTACAAACGCGTTGAAGTCACCTCCGGTGGAACCCTAAGTGATATAGTAGATACCACAAGAGCAACAGTCAACACTAAGTACGCCCTTGTCAACACCGGTAATAACTGGATAATATACCCATCGTTCGGGGGTAAACTGTTCGACTTAGACGATGTTGAGAGCACTACCGTCGCCCGAAACAAGCCATATATGCTCGTCTTCACCGAAGATGACAAGTGGGTGTTGTTACCCGATAACGACTGGTTTCTCAATATTAGGCTCGGCTCCCCCTACGTGTTCACGGATAACAAAGACAACCACCTAAACAAAGTCGTGAACAATGGAACCCTGCTCGTGGCTTACGTCCCAACTCAGAGACGTAGCGTAGTCGTCAGCCCACTCGACACTATGGCAGCCCACATGCTATCGAGTAAACCGGCCATACAAAACGTGACATTGCAGTTGGTGTCTGAATTCGAAGGCGTGGTCAAGATACTAGAGAGTCTACCGGCAAACTCAACACTGATCATCAAAGTCTACCTAGGGGAACCATCGGGGAATGATGTTGAGATCGTGAAGGGGATCAAACTCGGGTGGGGGAAACGACACCAGTATCAAGTTTGCAACGTTTACGTGCGGGTGGGTGTCGGCTCCAACACCAGTCTGCAGGGGGTCAACGTTGATCGTGGAAAACAAGATATCACTAACCAAGATCTTCCTGCCTGACAACATACACTTCATGGGTATGAAGTTCACCCCTGAATTATTATCAGAAAACCAGTTGGAAATTATATCGTAATAGTATAATAATGACCAGTCATCGTCCCAACACTACGCTTAACGACCTAGGAGATACGGAGGGATTCGATCAGCCTGGTGAGGAAGATGAATTATACATCCTGCACTTCAAAGACAACGTGTACAGACGGGTGTCGTAATCAGATTTAAAAGAGCCCAAATGGCTGATCAACTTAACAATCGCCTCACCTTATATCACATTTAAAGAAAGGGGGGTTATCTCTAAGATTAGGAATAACGGTAGCTGGCCCGGGGATTTCATTCCGGAGAATAACGTGAATAATATAGCCTCGATAAATATTGGTGAAGAAAAAAATGGGGTAATTTCTGGATCAGATAATAAATTAATATTTAGCAGTGGTTTTTTGCCCCCGGGGTTTCTTGATATAATATCCTACCCCTACACAATCATCATAGAAGTCGTCTTTAAGTATTTTGACAATGAAGACGCCTCGAAAGGACGCCAAATTTTACCCGGGTTGGTAATACACTGGTTTACCGAACACATAGGCCAATATTGCCGTATTGTTATACAACAGGGTGCCCCGGTTCTTATCCCCATGGGTTCTACGTTCCACACGAGTCCTATAAACCACTTAATAAGCCTCCGTGGGGTTTTTATTACAACAGAAAAGTCTATTGGCCTCTCACCTATTATCATTAGTTATGATCTATCCCTTGTAGGCTTCAAATACATTAATAGACAATTAACTGAAACACAATTAAAATATCTTTCACAATATATATTATAGGATGGGTCTGTACCCAGTCGTAGAGGAAGTAGCGAAGACGCTGGAAACCGTAGATGGGTTCCGCTTGAGGCAGTTATGTGATGTGAAACGCCAACTAGAACAAGACCGTGACATACGGAAAGCACTATGTAAAAAGTACCATAGAGCTTTCAATATCTTGGACGGGGCTGACACTACCCTTATGGCAACCAGCATGGGACTAGGGGCGGCAGGTGTTGGGTTGTTGGCTACCATCGTGGCCGCACCTATAGTGCTAGGTATTGAAATAACAGCTGGGATAGCAGGGGTGTTAGGGTTGGCGCTTAAGTTAGTATCACGCAGACTGCATCGTAAGGCATTGAAACACGACGAGATCAGGGTTCTGGCCGAAGCAAAGCTCAACACAGTGAGTCAGCGTATTTCCACGGCACTCTCTGACAGTAAGATCTCAGAAGAGGAGTTTCGTTCAATCCTCTCTGAACTCACAAAATATAACGGAATGAAACAAGATATTCGATCCAAGTCTCGTAAGTCTGCTATCAGCGAGGACGAGAAAAAAAAGTACATAGAACAGGGGATACAAAAAGCCCAGCAAGCCTTTATTACGAACACCAAAGTGATCGTAGGCGGTTCACGTTAAACTGTTTCATCGATATAAACGTGGCATAGGCCGGGTAAGAGAAGAATTATTGATCGTACCGTACGGCACAGTGTTACCTCCAACACACGTTAAGTAGTAGGGGTAATAGTAGCAAGAGCTAAGGGCCCAACCAAAGCCTTATTTAGTAAATAAGGCTTTGTAGAGACTTTTTTTGAAAGTGAGCCAGAACCCCCATTCCCTATACTACTGTTTTACTGACAGATATTAGGAACTTTTTGAGATGTGCTCCGGAAACGAAGCCCATCTCTCCATTTTGAGAAATAGTCTGAAACGTTTCCATTGAAACTGAGAAAATAATTTATCACAAAAACCTGTAAGTACTAAAAGGCACCACTTTCGGTTCTGAGTCGACTATACCCCCCGCATTACATGCCTGCAGGATAAAAACACTTTAAAATTGTTACAAATAGCGCTTGAATATTGACAGACTATGCATTTCAGTAACATGCTTCAATAACAGTTTTCTATCAAATTACACAGCTAATAATGGTCAAAATATTCCAAATGATAATTCCTACAATATATGCTATTCAAATGTCATATAATGTATGCAATATCTAATGAAACGGACTCACACTTGTGTTGCCATACAGAGAGGTCTGCAGACAGTCAAGTGACCATGTGGGTAGCACTGGGAATCAGCCTTTGCATAAAATTTTGCACAACTTAACACAGATGCAACTGGGTGAATTAAGTATATATTAGTAAATGTACATACATAAAAACTACCATTTGACAAATTTGCAATTTAAATATGCATAAAAGTAATTAATCAATCAGCGTGTTATCGTGTAATCCTTTGATCAATCCAGACACAAGAAATGCCAAATAGGGACCTTTGTCGGGTAATCTAAGTGGCGTTACCACTAATTATACCTTTCATAAATTCATTTACTGAGTATCAAGTGAATGATGACAAATAACGTGTAGATCTATACCACCTAACACAGATTACAACAAGGGAATATTAATTGCTGTATTGCATGTGAAAAATTATATGCTGACACTGTTTTGAGGGTACTAACAGAAGTTTATTTTTGCATAAGAAATACATACAATACATGTATAAGCATTTGCTGTGTGCTAGAACTGTATGTACCTACACTTACGTAAGTAAATTTTCAGATTCTTCTAGCAAATGTAAAAGTAAGGTTATTTAGTTTACTGTTACAACTTGCAAATAAATCAAATCTCACTTATTATTATCATACATAATAGGTAATATTTTTACATGACACGATTAAATATCAAGGTAAAAAAAAACAGATAAATGGGATCAGTTTGGATCAGTCATTATGCCATCCATGCATTAGAGAACCTGAAAAAACCCACAAACAAGAACTACTGAGAATATTTTCAAATAACTGCACCTGATAGGCATCCACCCTTCCTAACGTAGCTGTAAGGATCTGGTGATTATATCAAGTGATTATAGGGCAGGTAATCACATACGTGATTAAAGGGCAGATAATTCAGGTGCCTCATCACCATATCTTTTGAAGGTCTTGTGGCGAGATGGTCGACAAACAAGCTAGTCATTCGTTTTCAGGAGAGCATATAAAGCAGTAAGATAACATCATGAACTGATATGTTTGTAACGATAAGGTAAGTTATTGTAAGAATGAAAATCTAATAAATGAAAACTATGCGGTCCGTAACACGCTATGAATTGGGCTACGTATTGTCGTAAACAGTCAACGTTATTGCTATATGTGAATCTAAGTTCTGTTTATTGTTACAGTCAATCACACATTGCATGCCCCCCGAGAATAAAAATATGACATCGCTCTCATACATTGTTCGTTCTTTCGTTCGTTAGTCATAATATTAGCACTGTTTAGGTAGAAGAAAATAAAACGTAATCGTGATGAGCGAGGCTGATCATTGTTTTCATCTGGCTCAAACAAATAAGGCCTAGCAAAACCAAGTGATTTTCACAGAATCATCTATGAAAACAAGTTGTAACTCCGAAACTAGGCAAAGCAGGAGACAAAACGAAATGATAGTAGATTGTGAGAACATGTAGCTTTCATTTTTCACAACAGCTGTCACGATTGCAGGTTTGTACAAACCTGTAAGCAAAATATTTTACCCCATGAAATGTAGATTAATTCTGCATAGGCCTGCATTTCCATACCTCATATTACGCCACGGAGACATGCCGCTCTGATCAGTTGAAATTTCGTTCATGGTTGGGAATTGTGCACTATTGTCAACAAAGGTTGATTTAAGGTAATTAAAGATCGAAAGGAGTAATTTTAATGTCGGGGTTTCATTTATAACATTGCCAATGAGTGATTTAGGTATTTCTATCCCCTAGAGTGTATATGATCTTTGATCTTGGTGCCACAGTCCGAGTGCAGCTCATATGGTTCACCATGATGTGCGATAAATCTTCTCAATGCCATCAGTATAGACAATAGTGGTTTTGGATCACGTCCTTCCCAAGGGCCCAATTTTTAAATCTGTCCCTTATCCCAAACCCACAATTGTATATACTACTACAGATGTGCATGCAAAATTTGAGTAAAATTGGTGGAATAGTTTTCAGACTTCGAAGCCAGCATGGGGTCTGTTTTGGAAAAGACAAAATATTCATGTTTTTGTAGTAATTAAATCTGAATTAATCAAATGAATTCACTGAGAGTGCTGTCAATGCTGTTTTGCTATAGCGTAACCATCAACTGAGATACATGCACAAGTTCATGAAAATTGGTCAAATAGTTTAGGAAATAATCACTTTTTAGTGAGCATGGGGCCATTCTGACTAAAGGCTAACAATCGAATGTATTGTCGTCCTTGTTATATATTACTGAGGTGATAGGTGTTTTGGGCCGAATTAAACGCAGCTCTTGGTGTTCCCGTCAGGGAGGTCGTCTCAGTCAGGCTGACTATGCTATGTTGATGTCCGCAAAGCAAGTTATCATGAATCTTCCATGATAATTTGTTTTCTTTTCATGAGGAATGCTTCTCAGGCCTGTTGCCTCACTTGTCCTATGAGCTTTTTTCTCTCCTCTTTGCCAAAGTCATGGCATTTACGATACTTGGTTTGAATCTCCAGCTTCATTCTGTTGTATTTTATGAGTTTCGAGAGCACTAAATGAAACTCCTCTTCTGAAATTTTACTGTCCATGTCTTCCTGTTGCAGTTTGCAAGACACATACTTGAGCGCCAGTCCAATCAACTCCGGACCTTATATTGATGCCAAGCACCATGGGTGCGGTGATGATGGTGGACAACAATCCGCCGCCTGCTGCGCCTAATCATAGGGCGGTGTCTGCACCATCAACATAAATGACGGCCCTGCGATATTTTTTGTACAGCACTCTCCATGTGTCCTGTTCTAATCTGACTTGTTGCTTGATTTGCTGCAAACGAAACCCTTCTATGGTTGTTTCCAGTGTTTTTGCCACGTCGTCCTGTGTTTGTGTGCATGAAAAAATATATACTCATATGCATGATATTTAAGTTTTCTTCCATCAATCATCAGTGAATATACTTCAAGCTAACAAAATCCAAATGTTGGGATATATAAACGACATTGAATGTGATGTGTCTATCATTAACAACCTTGACACCATCGAGGTTTGTGGTGGGAGCTGTTCCCAGGCAGAAGTTCCACCTTTTGTGCTGGGGCATCTCTAAGATGCATTGTAAGTACCCAAGAGCATGGGGCTTTTGGAACATCTTTCATAATCATCTCTGTTTTTCCATGACAGGAGACTATCATGTAACCCGTTTCATCTCATGATGAGGATGGATAGTTCCCTTTTTCCCATCCAGAATAAAACTATCCAGAAGAACCCCTTTGTTTTTTCAGTTCTGTGAGATTTGTTAATGACTTCTTGTCATGGGTACATGTTGTTTTGCAAGTGTAATATTTACGAGGCGTTTTCCATCCCATGCTGGTCGAATCCTCCTGTGTCCCCAAGATCAGAAAATATGATGGTGGTGGGTTGACATTTTATGCTCGTACTACAGAAAGAGTCTTCAGTTGGCTTTCTGACAATTTCTTGCATGTAAACTTTAAGCTGATGAGATGGAATGTGGAAGTTACATAAATCTTTGTGAAAATGATTGTATTATCCAATGTATGATAAATCAAGCACATGATTTTGATGTTTTTGAGGCCAAGGGAAGTGTACTCCAGGTATAATTTGGATGGGTGATGCCTCTCCGAGAAAGATTTCAATATAAGGCGTGGAATTCCTTGCATTCAAGTACCAACTGTAAACCATCTGATCGATTGGCTAGCAAATGTCCCGCTTTATTCGGCTCATGATCACACTCCCTTTTTGCGTGGGTACATAAGCCACAATGACAATCCCTTTAGTAAGGACTTCATTATATAATGATCTGTCGACAAATACATAGTGAGAAAGCAGGATGAGATTAACGTTCATTACTTATCATTGGTGAGGATGAGCTGGTACAATGTGTTTTTAGATAGACCTTGAGTATCAACGTTATCTTACTTGCCTAGAGTACCACTGAATGCTTGATGTGACTGCGGTGTGACGTTGAACGACATTTCTGGCAATAAAATGTGTTACGAGTGTGTATTTTCTGTATATTTTGTTATTAATTCAGTAATAATTATTACTGGGTCACAACATTTTGTGTTTTGAACAATAATTATGATGGGTCACATTTTGTTTTAATAGCTGGTGAATACTTTTAGGATTCTGGTTTTCTGGAATTTATCTGCTCCTAGTTTTTGATGTGTTTACTTCCAGGAGAGTTATTCTAGGGCATTCTACAGTGTTGACGATGTTTGTTTGTGCCCAAACTTTTGGGAATGACGTAGTAAATATATATAAACGCTGGTTGCCATGTTGAGGGCAACACTCATTCATATTTGCTGGAGTTACATCACTGCCAGGCTTGATCATCAAAACCTGTCAACTCCTGACCTACATTATCTGCTGTCACACCAATCACTGTGTTGACATTCTGCATTACCTCTCGTACTGAGACTTTGGTGAGTTTGCTATATTGTATTTTGTGACCCATTGCTTTAGATTTGGTCTCTCTTGAACTGTACCTGAAATCTGCATTGTTATATTGACTTGTGACTTTGTATACCTTGCTCTCATTGCATAATAATATAGAATTTGAACGCTCATGACTTATCTTTGTTCTGTTTTGCTGGTTCACAGGGGGATTTCTTACATCGTTCGTCACGGTAAATTCTTAACCATAACAAATGAGTTGGTCTATGTTTTATTTCCATGTGTATTATCAGATCAGATGCATCCTGAGAGAAATTGGTGCCCTGATTCTGCAGGACAAGGCATGGGATCAATGACGTGGGATCTGTATGATCAATGGGCTTACAAACGCATTTGCGGTGAATTAAAAAAATCAATCTGAAAATGTATAGGCGCATGCTGGGTCGAAATCACAGGTTGTGCATTCCATATGAAGAAGGGCGACCCGTGAAAGAAGTCATTGATGATTTACTGAAGAAAGTGTTTGCTACTTCAGGACCTTGCTCTGTTGAGTAGTGAATGGAGAGATGATCATATGAACTTTAGGTAGAGTAGTTACTGCTTTCATTGTACAAAATGCCCAATTGCAAACACGTTGTGGTATCAAGGGTCAAGGGACAACCCACGATGAGAAGAAAGAGTTTGTCGCGAAGGTTGATGACATTATTGGTGGGTTTATTGATTGCCATCTGGCATTACCTTGGCACGTGGGAATATGCCCAATCGAAAGTGGACTATATGTTTGGCGTGGGGTTCATGGTTCGGAAGTGATGGGCTGCTGAAAATGCTGGGAAGGGCTTCAGTGATTTCAAATGTTTTTTTATCCAGTTTCTGACATCGACACTGCCATTTTCGGGTGGTTGTACCGACGACAGAGAACCCCTGGCAATCAAAGCCATGCGTCAGTCTGTTACACCAACAATCACCAACAACCCGAGCATGATCGATGCAAACCTTACCCTGTTGGTGTACTTTCCCAACCTGTGTGCAGACGTCATTATTCCAGGGTCGGCTTGCCTGTCCTTCTAGATTGGTATTTTCAGATTCCAAACCTAATGAGAGGCCATGGTGAAAATGGGCCTGTATGATCACATGCTGCAGCACCAGAAGATTGTTGTCAACAAGAACGACATGCCGTGGAACATCAATCTGAACGTCCCCACGTGATTGATGAAGGGCATTTTGATCCCGCCAGTGGAAGAATTTCAGCTGTTTCGAAGGGTCAACGAAAAGTATTGGAACCACGAGATTCTCAAGGTCAATGAGATCCATCGATGGCATTCCCAACCAGCTGTTAAGCCAAGGCATGCGAGTCTACCATCAGTAGGTTGAGATCCAAAAGTTACCAGCGATCAAATGCCCACCGGGAATCAGCACATTTGTGAAAGACCTCGGTCTTGTCTCAATGACGATCAGGGAGTACCTGACTAGCAAGTATGCGATCCACCGATGATGATTGGTTGCACAGCCTTGGGCGTTGCATTGATGAGGGGATCACCATTCACATCTTCAAGAAAGCTCAAACCACCCATAAATTAAATATATTTGTATGTGATCATGGATGTGCATCCTAATATACAAAATGGATGATTTGTGCAAGCCATCTGTTGATATCGAGCCACCTCTGGATCAATTTTGCACCATCATGTGTGGTCAGACAGGATGAAGTTAAAACGGCTATTGTGCTGGACCTACTGGAAGGGTACTATAGGGACGCATGCAATCACATTGTCATTCTCTGCTGGCTCCTCTGACCGCAGCCATCATTAACACAAAACAATGTTGATCTAAACAAAAATAATATAAACCCTAGTATACAGCATGACAGAGGAAAAACAACAACCAATGGAGGGGGAACCTGTCCTAGAACCATATTCGATGGCAGAGAAACCGATTAAGATGGCCACCTAAAAAAGGAATCCCAAAAAAGTAGCAGCCCATAAGCCATAGCAGGGACATGCACGCCATCGCAACCGCATTGTTGTGCAAATTCAAATGGTAACACTGAAACCACTGGCAGCAGCTCAATTAGAAGTGCATCTTCATATCATGTTATAATTTTTTAAACATTATATATACGCTACAGACAAAAAGTATGGGAACAGTCTAAACTTTGAGTAACATATAAATTGCAATCATTCATACTCAAAGATAAATGCAGCTTTTTGTGTGCTTGTTGGGCTCTTTAAACAACATTTTGATTCAATACTTGTGGAGGTTTAGTGAAATGAAACATGGTCAAAAACAGTGAAAAACAAGGGTGCTGAAACACACAAGCACTGTGTTTGATTCAGAGGCCAAGATGCAACAGACTAGTGCATGTTGAAGATAGACTTCCCAAGCAGCCTGTGGCAACGTTTCCTTTACAACAAGCAGCAGACAGAATTGAAGCTTCACAACTTCTTCCCCATGCCACAGCGCTGACAACCAACTTAAGTGACCATGACAACCAGTACCCAAACCTGATTTCAACTAGCAAGACACGAGCACCCTCATGTTTGATGTTGGACTGGCAATGGCCACCAAGACGATGCTCGTCAAGAAAGGCATCATTGCGGTGTTACGAAAGTGTATTTTCCATGATGTGAGTTACTAACTACTTATTACTGTAGTTGTAATTGGGTCACAATGTTTAAGGTTTTAGTGTTAGTTATAAAGGGTCACATTTCATACAGAAAATTATTAAAGCGGCACTCCTCTAAGGCTTTACTTTGGAGTTATCTGCCCTTGTCTTTCTGACTTGCAGGAGACTATTCTAGAGCAGTCCACATTAGTGGTGATGGTCATATATGCTCGTACTTTCAGGAAATGACTGAATGTATATAAATATCTACAAATGCTAGTTGCCATGTTGTGGACAGACACGGGCATGGACACATTTACTGGAGTACATGATTCTGCTTAGCTGCTGTTCTGCATAACTGTTTCTCACCCTGTGTGTAAAACAAGACTTTGGTGAGTTTGCTATATATTTTGTGACCCATTGCCTTAGATTATATATATATAATTGTATTCATATATATTGTATTCAAAATCAGTATTGTGAAATTAACTTGTGAATTTGTAAAAATTGCTCTCCTTGCTTAATACAATATTTAATTTTTTAGACTTGTCTTTGTTCTCACTGCTACATATGCAACAAACCACAGCATGAGTGATCACTGCCACTTCACCAGTAAGTACACAGGGACCGCTCACAACACATGCAACCTGAAGCGCAAAGTCTACCACCCTAAAGTCTATCCCCAACAACATGAAAAAATACAGTTTCTTGTAAATCGGTCTGAAATTCATAGACAGCGTTTACTTCCTGCCATCATCTCCACATCACAAATTGATACACCAATGCCGAGACTTGACCTCTGCTGCTAAGGAAGGGTGTCTACCCCAACAAATACATGGATGGCTGATCCAGGTTCAACGAGACATGATTGCCTCCCATTGACCACTTTTACAGCAAGTTGACTAACTCGACCACATCCCCAGACAATTACTCGCACACGATTAACATTTGGGACAAACTGGGATGCAAGACTCTGTGAGACTACCACGACTTGTAATTGAAAATGGAGGGGCTGAGTCAGTATCTCACCACTGCAGTATTTGAATGGGTCACCCTGCCCGAGACAATCAATGTGAATAGCATCATGCCAGATTCTAACAAAGGCTATGTGCTCGAAGTGGACTGAATATCCAGCTCCATTACACGAATCTAACAGCAGTAATCCCTGGCTCCGAAATGACACATGGTGAACCTGAACTGGATGTCCAAAAATATCAACGAGACTTGCTGGGACAAAACACAGTCCATGTCAAAGAACTTGTACCGAATTTGATGAACAAGATACATACAATGTTCATTATCGAAACCTGCAGCTGTACATGATGTTGTGAATGAAACTCATGAAAATCCACAGGGTGTTCAAATTTGAAGTGTGTGGATGGAGCCCTTTATCAGAATGAACATGGACTTATGAAAGCAAGCCACCACTGATTTTGAGAAAAACTTGTACAAACTCATGAGCAAGTCACTGTTTGGCAACATGATGGAGAATTCAAGGAAACACATGAACATAGAGCTGGTTAGATGAAACAAGGAAGAAAAACTCAGGAAACTGATAGCCAGCCTGGTATTCAACTGGACCAACATATTTGAAACGATGACGAGCAACGACAAAATCAGGAAGGCAAAAGGCATGAAAACACATGTGTTAATTAAAACCATCAAACAGATTCAAGGAAGCCCTGTTTAAGAATAAAATGTTCAAACACCAAAATGAACATGTTGAGAATCAACAGACACAGTACATAAACAGACTGATAATCAAAAAGACATCACTGTCTCCCATGGACACAAAACGATGGATCGCCATTGACAGTCACTGCTTACGCTTACGTTATGGAAACATGCGCGTATTGAATAATTAACCGTTCATGCACATATATCCCAAATCAATCTGAATTTGATGTTCAAAAATTGCATTGCTAGTGCTACATCAGGGAAGTATGTGCGCGATCTGAGTGCACAAACAGTTTCATTGGTAGGGTGGATGTCCAGTTCCTTTCGTGAGATGTTTTATTGACAATTGAAATCCGAAGTTAAGTTATGTAAAGAGCAAACAAACATCAATATTATTTACCAAAGATTGTTAATACCACTTCAGATGCAAAATCAGTTGGCTGTATAACAAAAAATGGCAAGTGAAATTCAGCAAGATCAGTTATTTGCTAGTGACAGGTTATGCATAAAACAAGAAGTCACGTGATCAAAACACTCTCTTGTTTTGATATATTTGTGTGACGTAGATGAATAGATCTTTATCACTCAAGGTTAGAGAAATCAAAACTTTAAATGATATGAAAGATAACAAATACGTTTTTGTCTTACATCATCAAAAACCTCTAACACGGGGATACTAACATACATCTTGGCAAAAATTTATTACAGCCCATGTGGGTACTTCAAATGTATGGACACCGTCCTGATATTTGCCAAAGCCATTAGAGTCTCAAAACAGAAAGCCAAAGACTGGTTTAAAAGACACACCATTCGGCAAGTCTACCTGCCAGCATCATGGTACTTCCCAAGAAGAAAATTCAACATTATGATACTGAATGGCATTCACCAAGCCGACCTCCTGTTTCTACATCACGACTGGGTGAGGTGCAAAACCTACAAGCAGGCCCTGACTGTCACTGATGCAGAAACCGCACCACCAACCCAATATGGTCCATGAAAATGTACAATGTACAACTTGTACAACTTGGAAGAGGAGTTGATGACTGAACCTCATGACACAGTCCCTTACAGTTTACCCACTATATGATCTCGTGTTCTCGTCATGATTTTATCAGTTTGCCAGACAGGCAGCTGCGTGTAACATGATTAGTTGAGTCGAAACACACACACACACTGCGACTCGCCAGCAGTGCTCACTCAAAGTAAACTGAGATGGTTGTCACAGGCTAAAATGTTTAGTCATTAACAAAAAAATGCACCTTACTTCCAGCATTCACCGATGTTGGCATAGACAGCCCACCTTACTTGTGGTGTGACAGGTACATTCTGGGCCTTGGCACATGCAGTCCATGCAAGTGATGCAGAGGCAGGTAATATGACTGCTCTCTATCAAAGCTACATGTGTCAGGGGCCTTGTACACACCATGTCAGGCAACAACTATAGCATGTTGTTGTGGCCCACAGGTATGTTGTGAATTTTGTGTGATTGAGGTAATTATGCAAAAGGTATTTAGTTTTAGTAGCGAGGCAACTCATGGCGACTGCATTCGGCTGCAGGCACCACTTGCCTCACTACATTATAACAAGCATATGAAGTAGTAGGGGGAATGGTGGTATGGGACCACATTCCAGATGCCCTGCAAATTTGCAGGGAAAACCAGAGGTGCACCACATCTGAGACTCATTATACAACTAGCTTTCATTTGCAAAAAACATTCACATATAGTTGTGGAACTAAAGCCCCATGGGGTACCCCACAATACCAGCACTCATATATGAATGTCCTGGGTATCCAGTATCCTGGGTAAACAGCAGCATAGCAACAGCGTTCATATAGGAACCGTCGCTCTACGATGGTTGTTAACAAGCCAGCTCCTATGTAATTAAAATATAAATTCAACTGGTGGGATATGAACTCACAATGCACAGCTGCGCAATACTGGATAAGCCCACACTTCAACCAATTGAGCTTCTCAGGACCGAGAGCAATAATCTCAGTTTAACGGGTCTATTCTGTCATGAACACTGCGATCACGTGATAGCTCTATGGCAACGGTGGTATATTACTTCCTTGATGTAGTCCGCACTGGCTGAAAGAATTGGTTACACAATGCAGATGGCCTCACACGATCAATAAAGCCCACAGTTCATTACACACAATGACATACAATTAGAGAAATGTTTAACATATATTATGAACACTCCAACATGGTTACAGAGAATGAGTTGAAAAAGCAAGCATGTGACCGATTGAGAAGGTATTCTCACATGAGAAAATATGAGTTACAAGATTTATTAGGTTTAAAGTATACAAAAAAAAACCTACTGTGAAAGAGCTAATAAAGGAAGCTCATGACAATGGAATGTGAGGGTATTCACGTATGAGGAAGTCTGAGCTTATCGAATTACTAAAGGAACAACAACCTATAGAACTACAATTCACACCTACTGAGCGTGTGCTGTAGGATTACATTTGAGAGGTTGGAATATGGAAGTTCAAAGAAACATAGACGTTGAAGATATAAAACAATTGGTATTTGATAAAGTGAACGAAGAACTGAACGATTTAAGAGGTATTAAATTTCAACTCACATTAAAGATGACAGTAGAGAAACAACAGGCAAATGAAACAACTGCCCAGAAAATTGTTTATGTTAGAGGTAATCAAGAAGTTACAATGTAACCAGATACAATCAGCTCTTCTATAGACAGGTCGTTTGAAAAAATTCAAGAAACACTAGAACGTCTCACCAGAGGTGAGAAACCAGAAACACAAAAACGTCTCACTAATAGGGGGTCTGGTTGGGTTGTTGATAAGATTAATGTGATCTACCTGGATATACCAAACTATCAACCGTTGAGAGGTGCATCGTACTTACCCCTGCATGAGTATTTTAAGAAAAAACAAGCCATGGTTAACGTTAAAAAACCTCACAATTGTATGAGGACAGTGATAACATCTGCTAAATTTCCAGCTGAAACACATTCTGACAGACTTTCCAGTTATCCGGAAGATGATGGGATAAATTGGGAAGGTATAGATGAGCCCACCCCTATATCTCAGATCAATAAAATAAAAAAGCAAAATCCTGACTTAGCTATAAATGAGGGATACGAAGGTAAAAATGTAATAGTACACAGGATAAGTCCTTTATTCTATAAGGATAGGTGTAGAACAATCAATATATTTATGATACAACAAGGTGAAAAATATCACTACACATGGACTAAGAATTTTAGCAGACTGTTGTAAAATCAGTCGAAACATGGGGGAAAGAAACACTTTTGTGAAAGGTGCCTTCACAAGTTTTCTAGGGCCAATGTGCTTGATTCACACAGAGGTGATTGCCTAGGTGTAGGGGAGACAGCCGTATGGATCGATATGCCAAGAGAAAACAACAATATCTTGAAATTCATCAACCACAAAAATCAGATGCCAGTACCATACATTATCTACGCCGACTTCGAAGCTATCGTTAAACCAATCGATACAGTATCTCTATCCCCTAATAAAAGTTTCACGCAAAAAAATCAAGAACATGAGGCATGTGGGTTTGAGTGTATGGTTGTTTGTTGTGATGGCCAAACTAACCCTCCAGTTATTTATAGAGACCCAGATGCGGCTGGGAAATTTCTAAAGGCTTTACAACACAAAGAGAAAGCAATCAGGAAAAAATTGTACGACAAAACACCAATGCGTATGACCCAAGCAGATCAGAAAGTCCACAACAAAAGCACGCATTGTCACGTGTGCTGTAAACCTCTGAATGGTGATTCAGTTAGAGACCACTGTCACATTACCTGCAAATACAGAGGTGCGGCTCACAATGAGTGTAATTTGAAGTTAAGGATAAATCCTAAACTTATTCATATCCTGGTGATGTTTCACAATCTACGTGGATATGATTCACACTTGATTATGCAATCTATTTCAAAGGAAGAAGGTAACATATTCTGTATCTCAAACAATATGGAAAGATATATATCCTTTTCGCTAAATGGGTTGAGATACATAGATAGTGTTCAGTTTCTGTTGCAGTCTCTAGAGAAGAGAAAGCTAGAGCTTTACTGCTGCGCAAGGGTATTTATCCGTATGAATGTATGATGACTCGTCCTTCTAACTTTACTGAGACACAGTTACCTCCCATTGACCACTTCAATAGCAAGCTGTCAGACACGTCTGTCTTGCAGGACGATTACGAACACGTGAAAAATGTATGGGAAAAACGCATTAACATGAAGCTAGTTCGGTCGAACGAGGAAGACAAGATCAGGAAACTGATAGTATGCACGGCATACAATAATAGTAATATATTTGATGATGACTTGGCAGCTGTACACATGAAAAAGAGTCACATTAAACTTAATGAACCGGTGTATGTCGGTATGAGTATTCTAGACCTGTCCAAACACCTGATGTATGACTTCTACTACAACGAGCTAAGGAAGCAGTATACTGAGAGGGGTGCCCCCACCTCTGAGGTATTGTACATGGATACTGATTCACTGCTGATGGAGATTCAAACCGAGAACATGTACGAGGATATGAAAAACAATATACACATGTACAATACCAGTGATTACAGAAGAGACCACCCCTTGCATAGCCAAGTCAACAAAAAGGTGTTACGTAAGATGAAGGATGAATGTGCTGGCACACCGATCACCAAATACGTTGGGTTGACACTAAAATGTATTCTATCAAAAAAGCAGACGACACCGAAATAAGAAAGGCTAAAGGTGTGAAAAAGAATGTGGTGAAATGACATATCAAGCATACCCTCTACAAACAGGCAAAATTCGAGAAAAAAACATTCAAACAACAGATGAACATACTTCATGGGCATAAGATATACGGGTTGAGTTTGAATTAGACGTCTCTATCACCGATGGATACAAAACGATGGATAGCTTCCAATGGTGTCAATACCTACGCTTACGGTCACCCCTTGATTTCTTGTGTGGAGTCAAAGAAAGGGGTGTGGGGCAAAGCCCCACGGGGGACACCCCCACTAAATATTTAAATTACATATAATTTTCAATCTGTGATAAACACTGGGGGTGTGTGAGATACCCCCACTGGTTATATACTCAAAGTGGACTTCCCAGAGGAATTGCATAGATCTCACAACAGTTACCCCCTAGCACCCGAACAGTTGAGGGTTAACCAAGACTGGGTGTCTGAGTACCAACATAACCTGATGGATGGACCGGCAGCAAATGTTGAAAAACTGGTACCGAATTTGATGAATAAAACAAAGTATATCGTTCACTATCGTAATTTGCAGCTGTATCTATCGCTGGGTATGAAGTTGACTAAAGTACTTCGAATACTGAAGTTCGACCAGAGCCCCTGGATGGAACCATACATCAGAGTGAACACGGATCTGCGAAAGCTGCCCACCAACAACTTCGAGAAAAACCTGTACAAACTCTTGAATAACTCTGTATTCTGCAAAACGATGGAGAATTTACAAAAACGTGTTAACGTGATCTTAGTCCGGTCGAATGAGGAAGACAAACTCAGGAAACTGATAGCAAGCCCGGCGTACAATAGAGGTACTATATTTGATGATGACTTGGCAGCGGTACTGCTGATGTATATTCAAACTGAGGACATGTATCAGGATATGAAAAAATATATACATCTATACAACACCAGTGATTATCTGAGAGACCTCTCCACACACAACCAAGTCAACAAAAAGGTGTTAGGTAAGATGAAGGATGAATGTGCTGGCACACCAATCACCGAATACATCGGACCTGAGATGTATTCTATCAAAAAAGCAGATGTCGCTGAAATAAGAAAGGCTAAAGGTGTGCAAAAGAATGTGGTGAAATGACACATCTAGCATACCCTCTACAAATAGGTCCTATTCGAGAAGGAAACATTCAAACACCAGATGAACACACTTCGTAGAGACGGGCATAAGTTATACGGGTTGACTTTAAATAAGATGTCTCTATCACTGATGGATACAAAATGATGGATAGCTTCGGATGGTGTCAATACCTATGCTTACCGTCATAAAAATATTCAAATTCCAAATACATAATGGAGAAAATTTACTACATCCCATGAGGATTTTGGAAAGGATATGCTATTAAAAAATTAGCTAAAGCCACACATGTTTTGAAAGAAAAAGCCAAAGCCTGGTTACAGAAACAAGCTATATGGCAAATATACTTACTGGCACCAAAATATAAACCCAGGAGAAACTAATCAATTTCACCAGGCTGACCTGTTGTTTCTTCCACATGACACCGTCAGAGGTAAAACCTACAAGTATGCACTGACAGTTGTTGACATAGCCAGCCGCTACAAGGAAGCCGAACTCATGACCGCGAAGGATGTGACGCAAGTAGCCCGAAGATTCGAACGCATATATAAACGCAGTCCGCTGACGTGGTCCTCGGAGCTGCAAGTCGACTCAGGCCAGAAATTCATGTGTGCCGTGTCACAACTGCTAGCAGAACACAATGTCAAGGTAAGGCGTGGTGCGGCCGGGGAACATCAAAGCCAAGCCATAGTCAAGAGATTCAATCGCACCATAGCCGAACGGTTGTTTGCATACCAGTATTCACGCAATTTAGAGAATCCCAAATTGAGGGTGCGGGGCAAAGCCCACCAAACACCAGGTAGGTAGTACGACTTCCTCAGGTGGTTGACTTTATGAATCACAAAGACTACTCGGGGGTGTGGGGGAACCCCCCATGAGACCAGTTGACACAATCCGTATGAAATCCGTTGTATCAGAGGCAGCAGCACCCCGTCGCAAAAAAGGAAACAAATTCCAGATCGCGCACTTGTTAGATATTTATATCAACCAGGTGAATACGAGGGAGACACCCGTAAAAGTGCTACAGATCCTATCTGGTCTATGAAAGTGTACAATTTTGTTTAAGTGGATATCAAATACGGGGAACCTGACCTGCACCTCTTGGAAAATGGGCCACATAGAGGACTCATTCATGAGGAATTACAAATCCTACCTTGATCTTTAACAAGCGTTTAACTTCACTTCACTTCATCTTTTTTCTTCTCGTAAATAAGAGGAAATCATTTTTTATCTGTGCCATGGGGTTTACATAATCGGTAATGGCCTTTCACCCCCATACCACACACCAAGCACGTATAGTTAGTATAGCCTGTATGGTGAAAACAACAATAACCCTTGACATGGCTTTTATTACCAAGTATTTTTCACTGATAAACCAAGTGCCACGAAGACCAAATCACAATCTTCCTGACTTTCTGAAGGAGTGTAATACTGAGAAATTGTTGGCACATTGCCTAATGGTTCCAGTTGTTTACCTGTTAACACGTAGTATTCTTTCATAGCTTCGTCAACATCCTTGAAAGTTCTAACGGAATGATTTTTGCATTGGAGTTGATCATTGATAAAATCTTGACTCTTTATTTGCCTCAAAGCATATTCGGCCTGTAGCTTTTCTACAGCTATATTGTCTTGTTTTCGTTCTGCTTCTACCTCAGCCGCGTTTGAATCTTTTAATTGAGAAAAAAGGAAATTACTCCCAGAAAATGCTAGGGCATTCACAAGTACCCAACCAACCATCACTGCTATCGTGGCCATATTATATACATTTACACTTTATACACTTTCAAATATTTTCAGGTGTAATACCTTGCTTTACCAGAACGTCCTTGGTGGCCATCGCCATACCAATGTTCATAGTAAGCATAAAAATATCTTGCAGGGCGAAGTGGAGTTTTATAGTGGGTTGTCTTATAATCATTTTAGTCAAACGAGCGTACCCTACTGCTACTCCGGAAACCACTAATGCGTGGTATGCATCGTTAACGAATGATTTTCCCTCAGACATAATATATATTAATGGAAATACATAATTTTAATTATAACATAATATGAGGGTCGATCTCCACTGGGAGTGTGGGGTATGGGGTTGCCCCCACTGAATTGTGGTGTCCCCACCGGAGGTGTTGGTGGTTTGGGGTGTTGGGTGTGGGGGGTACCCCAACAATAACATATATAATGAAACAGCAGCAGTGGCAACTACACCACCTACAGCCATCCACATGTAATTATTTTTTTATGCCTTGCTAAGGCATTTTTTCTACCAGCTTCAACTCTTTTTTGGTTCTTCTTCTTGGTGACTTGCATCACTGGCTCCTGCTTGCTGTCTGCAGAGTTGGGGGGGACTCCGCTGGGGTGTGAGGTGACCCCAGAATCTTGGTTATCTCTTCCTGGGCAGCATCCATCTTGTATAATATTATTATTATTATTATTTGGTTTACTAAATGTACAATGCTTTGTCGTGATGATCGCTGCTGTCACAGGGGCTAGATATATGCCATATTCGTGATACAAAGCACAACTGAGGTAGCTCAAGGCATTATCAATATATGGGTCCTTCTCTAAGTCTGGGTAATAGTAGAACCTATCACATTTGTCATCTCGGCCCCAAGTTGTGCCTCATACCTAGCATATAAATTATTTATTTCCTCACCTAACATTTTCGGAATTTTGTCAGCAGTGATGTTTTCTCCTAAATACTGTTTTCCCTTACCACCCACAACTAGTGTTACCAGTCTGTCTCCCTGCTTGTTGTCCTTTTGTTCCTCTGAAACTAACATCTGCTCTAGTAATTCTTCACACTCCATTTTATAATATAGCACTCTAGTAACAAAGGCCGACCACAGGTCATTACTAAAAATGACTATAACACTAATAAAATTTACAAAAACATTACTAAAAATTGCTAAAACAAAGGCTGGCCGCAGATCATTACTAAAATTTTATAAAAAACAAAGGCTGGCTGCAGGCCATTAATGAACTATTACTTGGTAAGCCACTGGTTGGTCAGTTTTCAACATTTTCGAACAGATCATATTCCTCCACAGGTATGATCAGTTTACCTTTCATCAATCGTGCCAGCATGTTCATGTTGATATTCCAGACCATGTCGCTCTTGTCAGGTACTATCATTCTGTGTCGCAGTATCCTATTGTACAGGATGGTCATTTTTACAGAGTAATGATTTCGAATTTGCCTGGCAAGATCCGGACTAGTCACCATGTCGAACTCCAACGAGATGTTGTCGATCTCTTAACTACCCTCATCACCGCCCGGCATATGCACGACTTTGCTGTAATCATTGAAGGTGAGTTCGTATTCCAGCTTGTTGCCCAATGCGGCTTGCTAAAACGGCGTGTGCCCAGTTGGCAACTCAAAGGCAAGCCGGATACAAAACCTATTCCCATACGCTTCGGCGATTGCTTTTCACTATTTGGTAGTTTGGCTGTCTCTTCTGGCGTGAAGGCATACCCCATACGTAAGCTATTCGATCTTCTGCTGCCGATTCCCTGGTACGTGCTGTTGTCATGTTCTCCCTCACTTTTCCATTGGTCTGTGTAACAGTAATCTTCAAAAAGGATTCAGTTTTCTACCATATGACATTATTATATATTAATACTTTTGATATAAATATGATTTCAAAACTACGGACGATATCCATATGGATGATTTTGGAGCTACTGCTCCTCCTGATGTTGATTAAGATGAAGATGCTTCGTTTACTAGTCTGTCATTGAGCAACCATCTTTTGAAAACAACATCGGAAGATTATTACGATGGATTAAAAAGTGATAGACACTACGTCGAGCCACAGGCTCAAGACTATTCAAAGTTTATCATAGATGATAAGGGTATTCTACGTCTTAAGGATAACCTGGAGGTTGACATTATTAGCAGCCACACTTGAAAACCACTGGCCAGTCGCCATGGAACCGATTTTATCCATGAAAACCAAACATGCATGATTATGGTGGTGCAAAACCTAAGGTTCCTCTGAAGGTCGTTCAAGATCTGCTAACTGCATGATCCGAACATAGTAGTAGTGGTGACATTACACAGCGTGTTACAGAAGCGTCGGACAGTATAAAAAAACTGTTGAGTAATTACTGGGGCAAACCATTGACGGGATTTAAATTTCCACTGAGGGAACTGTATGTTCTAGACGAAGCCTTGAAACACGTACGTGAACAACAACAAGAACATAGTCGACTTTTGACCTGGCATATTGTAACGTGTCCTGATATCGTTTTATAGCGCTAGGTAGATCTACTGGTGATGCTATTGCATCCTCAATATTAGCCACAAATTGTTCCTGCGCGTCGTAAGTGAGTCTTCGCCTGTGAGCCCAACACAGCCCACATGTACGTTCGAACAGAGTCGTTCAAGCGTATGGAGCCAGCACGAGTGAGCCCTCCGATGTTTTTGAGATCATGTTCATCCAGGCAGTGGCTGCCCCAGGATCGGTTTGCTTTATGTAGCTGACACGAATCTGTTCATTCCATGTGGGGCCTGTAAACATATGGTATCTGGGTATGTACTCACCATCAGTGTAAGAGAGTCTAAACGTTCGTGACTTACAGAACCATGTGTCGAGTTTACCAAGACCGTGGTTCACACCGGAAATGCAAAAGTCTTTATTCGTGGGAACCATGAACTCGTCACAAATACGTTTCTACATGCATTTATCGTATGGGTTAACGATCATACTCCACGCTTTATCTTGGGGAAGAGGAGCACTTATTTCCTTCACGATCCGTCTCATTTGATAATAAACATGAAACAAGGTGACTGCCTTACTCAGTTTGTCTATGCCGTAGTTGTCGAACACCACACAACTAAGTTGAGTTCGTTTTGACAAAATTGCACTGGGTTTTGATTCCAGTTTGCCACAGCCTGTGCGTTACTGACGGTCAAATACAGTTTTTGAAGATATCAATAAAGGCTGTTTTAAAACTTGTGCCATCCGCATTCACCACAATTTCCATGTGTGTGAAGTTGGAGGCATTTATGTTGTCGTTTTTGGGTAACATACTTCGAGTTTATACATATTATTATTATATATAATTTATATTATAATATGTGCATTACGCAGCTGAATATAACGAACAGTGAGACCATTCAACTTATACATGCCATTGATGACACATCTGGCCAACACGAAATAGCACTATGCGATACAACCTACTGCCCATGATGGACAAACATCAACAAAAACAATAAGACAATGTTTGTCAATGGAATCAGAAACTTAATAAGCAATGGATACTACAGCGTATGTTCTCTCAATGATGAAATTTTCAAACCCTTATGACCTGAACTTTAAATAAATGACTCAAATGGAACAGTGGTGTTAGACAACAATAATATAAAAAGCACGCTGAGACTCGGGCGACCGTTGGCGAAGATATTAGGGCTGCCAATACGCGATATAAACCCACAGTCTGTCATCACTGGTACAAAAGTACCAGAGCTAATTCCATACCAAGAGTTATGCGTCCATCTCATCCAGCTTAGCACAATGGATAATGTATAAAGTGAACGTTCTTCTACGTTGTTGAGGGTTGTACCAGTTAAAACAGAAAAATACAATGAGGGCCCCACCAAGTCATTTTCATCATGTCAGTATAAAAAATTGGTAAATTGCGTTATTTAGAAGACAGATACTTATCAAAACATACTGTACTCTCTAATATACACTAATGACCACAAGTGGACGATATTACCATCTAAAATCAACTGGTTTCTCAACATAACACTAATTTCCCCTATATGCGGCATTGCAGTTGGTTACTGAATTCGATGGTGTAACCACCCTCCTAGAAAGCCTCGTGGATGGTAGCACACTGGCCATACAAGTCATACTAGGGGAACCATTATTGCAGAGTGATGTTGAGATCATGAAAGGAATGAAACTCCGGTGGTATAGAAATCACAAAGATGAAGTTTGCAAAATTTACGTGCATGTGGGTGGTGATTCATAAACCTGTTTGTCTGGTGTCACAGTGACAGTGGAAGACACTATATCTCTAACCAAGATTTTTCTATCTGAGCAGTTCAATTTTATTAGTTTAAAGCACACACAGGGGCATTAACAGAAAAACAATTGGAAACTATTTTCTAACAGTATTATAAACAATGGTAAGATCTAATGTAACACTCAGTGATCTAGGAGACACAAAGAGATTCAATTTACTTGGTGAGGAAGACATCCCATACCTCTTATACTTTAAAGATAACGTATACAAACGAATGCCACTAGCAGACTTTACAGAACTTGAATTGTTAATCAAAATAACACTAAACAACCCTTACATCATTTTTAATCAAAATATTCACATTTCCAAAATTACTAACAATGGCATCCTTCTCACGTCCTTTAGACCCGTAGAAGATAATACTATACAAGCGTTATGAATACCAGATCAAACGGGTAAAAATGTTAGCCACATCCTGCCCCCTGTATGCCATTTTAGCTGCTACGATTTATATGATTACCAAGAAGAATATTTTTCAAATTCATTTGTTATAAAACCACACACAACACTTGTAATAGATCCAAGATTTCTTTTAGGTGGTCTTAAAATATCTTGGGATGAAAGGCAAGAGAACAATAAGGAAAGGCTACCCACCATCAACAAGCCTCGATGGTGTTCATATTATAGATGATGCAGATATTTCTGTCTCACACATTTACTCGTACCATAATTTAAACCTTAAAGGCTTAAACTATTACGTTCAAAAATTAATGACAGAAATTAAAAAATAATTTATAAACTATATTATAGACAATTCTAAGATGCTTCAGTGAAAGATCAAAGGCGCTGACAATACTTTATCAGCTGATAATGTGCACTTCTTGCATTATGTCACAATGTGTTGACGTCACTGCGCCATTCCAGTCTGCGTTGGTATTAGAAATAAGACGGTCATATTACCTTGTATGGTTTAAGAGAATCACAGATGTAATTAAAATGATCTAGAGAAGATATTTAACCCGAGCATAGACCGTCACCAAACTGTTCATCATTTGTTTTTTTCTCGTAACATTTGTCTTAATGTAGGGGGCTGACACATCAAGAGAACAGCACGTCAGTTAGCCCTGTGCGAGGATTTTCAATTTAGGTCACAGACACCTTCGTTTGTTTTCTGCCATAGATTAATCGAAATTAGGCTTAGAAATTATTAAATACGGCATCTTAGAAAAGAAATACAGTTCGTTCTACCAACATGTATAGTGTAATAAAGAAGTTGGGTCAGTGTTTAAATTTGTTTCCCACAAAAAGAATCATAAAGCAAAGAAACATGATGAAATTAGAATTCTTGCTGGCGCAAAGTTAAACACGATAGACCATACTCAAACACAATAAAATCTCAGAAGAGGAGTTTAGTGTAATTCTAGGCGAACTAGAAAAATACAACAAAATGAAAGAAGAGATTCCATCAAAAGTTCATAAAAATAGTTCTTCTATAAGCGAGGACGAGAAAAAAAGATATTATAAAACAAGGGATACAACAAGCCCAACAAGCATTTATTATGAAAACCAACAGCATAATAGAAGATACACATTAAACTGTTTCGCTGAAGTCAATATTTTAGATTGATGTGGGCGGTGTGGACTTTATCGATCGTGTGAGGCCGTCTGCATTGTGTAACCAAATCTTTTAATCGGCGCGGACTTTATCGATCATGTGAGGCACATCAAGGAAGTAATATACCACCGTTGCCATAGAGCTATCACATGATCGCAGTGTTCATAACAGAATAGACCCGTTAAACTGAGATTACTGCTCTCGGTCCTGAGTAGCTCAATCGGTTGAAGTGTGGGCTTATCCAGTATTGTACAGCTGTGCATTGTGAGTTCCCCACCAGTTGAATTTAAATTTTAATTATACAGGAGTTGGCTTGTTGACAACCATCATAGAGCCGCGTTCCTGTATGAACGCCGTTGCTATGCTGTTGTTTACCCAAGATATCGTGTATATTATATATGAATGCTGGTGTTGTGGGATACCCCGTGGGTTTTGTCCCCACACATTTAAACTGTAAGTATTTTACAGAGTAGGGGAATCCCCTACACCCTGCTTCAACGTAGTTCCACCGCTAAATGTGAATGTTTTTTGCAGATGAAAAGTAGTTGTATAATTAGTCTCAGATGTGGTGCACCTCTGGTTTTCCCTGCAAATTTGCAGGGGATCTGGAATGTGGTCCCGTACCATCATTCCCCCTACTACTTGTTAGAATGTTAGCCTTTTGTCCTTACAACCCCATGCTCACTAAAACGTTTTTATCTCTTAAACATTTGACTGACTCTATTTGACTGATTTTCATGAAATTTTGCATGCGTTTTTGATGCAAAACAGGATTGGAAACACTGTCTTGATGACATTAGATTAATTAACACTTTGTAATACGCGCTTTCCAGGGAACGTCCAGTGACAGCTGGATTACTGTTTTAACTGGTATGGGAAGATGACAACAAACTGCGCTGCACTTTACATTGTGTGATTTAGTTTGATTGTATACATTTTGTTGTGCATCCCCATCGTATGTCCACATGGGTACAATGTGTGAAGCCCATTTTCTGGTGTCCTCCGCCGTGATATTGCTGGAATATTGCTAAAAAGCAGCGTAAAACTAAAACTCACTCACTCAGTCACTCCCATCGTATGTAATCCAGTTTCTGGTTCTTTTATTGGACTACAAACACAAAATCTCGACAGAAGAAGAAGAGTTTATTGAAACAAAAGAAAAACGTATCAAAATATCATTCATACTCAGACACACCTAACCTACTTAATAAACTTCTGTATTGATCCTCCTGACCAAACACCTTGTAATTCCTAATCTTCATCTGCCTATTTTAATCCCTATCTCCTATCCTATTTAGTCCTACACCTAACAAGAAAACGCTGTACATATACCCCAACCTTCTCTCCACAAATGATCTTAACCAAGAAAAGGAAGGAGTCTTGATAACAAGACCTCGGGACAAACCCTAGAATTTTACCTGCTAGGATGACCGCAACAAGACAACTGACACTGAAAGTCAGGTCACTTATACAGTCGTGCGGGGAATCAACCTCTGACCGTGCAAGGATGGAAAACATCATGAAATGCACATGCCATTGGACCAGCCAAGGCAGTCAGGAAGACATGTGGCCATAAAAGCCCATGTTGCATGGTGCATGTCAGACACTCCACAATTCCAAACAACTCAGCCTCAAGAGGCCCCCCCACCCCCCGCATAAGTGAAACTATCATGAAATGATAATTCATACCAAAATTCATTATTAATTGTAACCAGTACAAGCAATACATGAGCATTCAAATATTAGGGAAATATAAATATAGAATATTAGTTTCATCATGTATCAGTAATAGCTTAGACTAAGACTCACAGACAGTCTATTGAAAAAGGTATAAGTTATGATCACACAATTTCACAGAGTTAAGATCCTAGCCTGAGGTAATCAGAACTCCACTGTAATACAAACTATTCACAATGATTATGTGTAGACAGTTTAAAAAACTGCTTTGATGAGGTAAACATGCCACCACCTACAGTAAAATAGCATTATGCAAACACCAGTTAAGTTTCGTTAAAGATCCTGCCCAGAGTAAGCAATCAAGCATCCAGTAAATGTACATACAAGAATAATGCCACTTGGAATAGGATTAAAAGATTAAGTACTCCCCCTGTCTGGTCATTGAAGTTGTTCTGGTAGGACACACCCAATTTTGTTTATCTTGCATTTCATTGTCTATTGTAGGTTACACCCATTTTTGTATCAGTCAGCAAATCATAATCTTTGTATTGTTTCATTTTTAGTTAAATAGTCTCAAGCTCCATTTGTCCATGAGTAGGGTTTAGACTCACAACACAGGTCAGCTCTAGCCCTCAGCCCAGAGGGTTGTACCGACTCTCTGTGGCCACCCTTGTTATTCTATTGCTGGTAAATAAAACTGTAATTAGCTTCCTGTGACTTCGGACTCTTTGCCGAGTTAATTCGCCCAAGTAGACCAGCACATCAGTTAGATAAGGGATTTCCCTGGAACCCTCACTTGGACCCAAAACCCATATCATAACAAAACAATGGATACAAGACTATCAGGTACAGATAAATCTATTATGGTTAATTTCCCATCCTAAAATTATTCCTCTGTTAACTGTTACATTATAAAAGTTCTATCACAACTTAAATGCGACAAAACGTTGGGCATTTAGCCTTTTTGGACACCAAGGTCACTTAAAAGTCAATATTTACTAAACGATGCCACTGATTTTCGTGACATTTTTAGTGCACCTCTGCAGTAGTATACACAATGGTGGAACAGGATTAGGGCCCTCATAGAGCCTTAATTTCAGAAATTAAAGCGCTGGGAGAGGCCTGGTCCCATTCCACCATTGTGTATACAACTAATGAGCAATCACTCAACCTATTTACCTGAGAAATTTTTCAGATTTGTCCAGCAAAGGCAAAGTTGTGCTCTGGAAACGAAAGTCACCACACACACACCCCTCCCTTTGAGACTAAGTTCAAATCATTTTCATAGAAACTAAGAAAAATAAATGACAAAAATCTGAAAATAGCAAAAGGCACCACATTAGGTGCTGTTTGATATATGAGCCAGTTTTTGTTGAAAAATATTTGAGGGTTTTGGAGTTAGGTGTCGGAAACAAAATGATTATGCATGGACGGACAGAGAGGTGAGGCATCGACTACATCCCCCCGCAATACATGCCAGTGGGATAAATAGCACACGCTTACACACGATTTTTGCTATGAAAGTTGGGCCAACCCTTAGTACCATCTAACTATACTAAACAAAAGTAAAAACTTGACACTCCTTTCAAAGTCAATAATGTGAACATTTTGGAAAATGGGTTTGAAATAACAATTGTATTCAATTCTCTTGTTATTAAAGATGCCATAGCATACAGATCATGTTTGTCATGGAATTGGTTCTACCGGAAATGCGACAACCATGTCCATGATCAAAAACCTTATGAAATCATGTCAATATCGAGTGTGTCCTCCATGGGCGTTTACAACTGCGATACAACATCTCCTCATGGATTGGATGATGCTTCTGAACACAGCTCGGGGAATGCGCCGCCATATTTGTACCAACACGGCACCAAGCTCCTGCAAGTTCTGTCGAGGGTTCCTTACTTGACAGAGCCGCCTGCCTAAACCATCCCACACATACTGCATGGGGTTGAGGCCGGCAGATGCCAGCGTTCATGAGGAAATTCCTGTTGGAAAGTCAGACCTGGGTCATGAGCTGCCATGAATGGCAAAAGCTCTGTAACGAGCACCTGATCCCTGTATGCTGCCGCATAAAGCTTAAGGTTTCCCTGGATGACAATGAGTCAGGGTCGAGTATGACTGTTGATAGCATCTCAAACCATAACGCTACCACCCCCAAATCGATCAGCTTCCTGTATGCAACACTGGGCATTGTGTTCTCCTCGTCTTCTCCAAACTCTAACCCTTCCATCAGCAAAGGTTAATGTGAACATTGATTCATCACTAAACACAACCCTATTCCAATCTCGCTGGGTCCATGTCAGGTTCAGTTATGCCCAGAGAAGATGTTGGCATCGATGGAAACGGGTTAGAATTGGTCCACGATAAGGTCGGTGTGCATGCAGATGAGCAGATAGCACAGGCAATTTCGAATGGTTTGGGCAGTCACTTGACCTCCAAATAATACATTTCCAGTGGATGTGGCAGTGACAAACCGATTACGCAAATGACGTAAGACAATCTGTGACGTCACACATGTTCTACCAGGATGGGGGCGGACAGCTGTGGAGCAAGTTTGATGGACACGTATCTGGTGATTATGGATGGTCTATCGACTGCATCCCATAGCACTCACAACATCAGTGATGGACGTTCCTGTATTCAGCATGCCATTCATGCTGAATGTTTGACAGTTGTGGCATTGCAAATAGTAGTATAGGGAATAGGGGTTCTGGACCACTTTCAAGAAATGTCTCTACAAAGCCTTATTTACTAAATAAGGCTTTGGTTGGGTCATTAGCTCTTGCTACTATTACCCCTACTACAAAAAAGTTGGCGGTAATTACTATGCCTACTTTGTGTTGGTAGGAGGTAACACTGTGCCGTACGGTACGATCAATAATTCTTCTCTTACAAACCCCCTACCCGGCCCACCCCTCAAGTAGTACAAGTTAGGTTCGTCGGCTTTCATATCCACTTTATCTATGTTGTAAGTTTTGACTGACCATATAGGATCGGTGGCTCGCTTACGGCTATCGCCCTCGTGTTCCCCCGGCTGGTATAGATACCTCACTAGGGCCCTATCTGGTATCTGTTTCTCCTTCCCACGCAATGGAGCGGCCGACTCTGCAACTATTGATTTTAGTTTGATAGCGTCTGCCGGTTTCTTACCGGTGAGACGGGTGACTTCATGGTTGATTGCCGACACCACCTTGGGTAACCTCGTGACCCATTCAGTCGATCGTTTTCCAGGGGTGGCCATCTCCCTAGCATACTAGTCCTAGTCCTATTAAATCTCTCAACTATGGCTTGGCTGCGATGGGCTCCGGCCGTGCCTCGCCTGACCTTTGTATCGTGTTTGGCTAGCAGTTGTGACACGGCACCCATGAACTCCCGTCCGGGGTCAACTTGCAGCTCTGTTGGCCACGTCAGCGGGCTGCGTTTGTATATGCGTTCGAATCCTCTGGCTACCTGGGCCGAATCTTTCGTGGTCAAGGGTTCGGCTTCCTTGTAACGACTGGCTACGTCCACTACGGTTAAGGCATACTTGTACCTCTTGTCGTGGGGTAGGAACAGTAGGTCTGCCTGGTGAACGCTATTAGGTATGTTAATACCGAACCTCCTTCTAGGCACGTAGCGTGGTGCCGGCAAATAGATCTGCCACAGGGCTTGTTTTTCAAGCCACGCTTTGGCTTCCTCCGGGGGTACTCGCGCTATTTTAGCTAGCTTATCTACTGCGCTAGCTCCTTTCCAGTACCCACGCGGGCTGTAGTAAATAGCCTCAAATTTTTTCATGTCCATATGCATATGTGTTTATCCCATCAATAGCTATCCAACGTTTCGTGTCCATAGGCGACAGGGACGTCTTGTTTATAGTCAGTCCGTATATCTTATGTCCATCACTTCTAAGTGTGTTCATTTTATGCCTAAAGGTACGGGTCTTGAACAGGGCTTCCTTGAATCTGGCGTGTTTGATGTGTTGTTTCACCACATACTTCTTAACCCCCTTAGCCTTCCGGATCTCACTATTGTCGGCTTTCAGTATGGAGTACATCTTAGGTCTCAAACCTATGTACTCGGCTATGGGCGTGCCAGCACACTCGTCCTTCATCTTACCTAGGACCTTTTTATTTACAGTACTGTGTATGGCATGGGTCTTAGGGTAATCGCTGGTGTCGTATAAATCAAGGTGTTTTTTCATGTCCTCGTACACGTCCTCGGTTCGAATCTCCATCAGCAGGGAATCCGTGTCAGTGTACAGCACTTCACACCTGTCGCCGTACTGTTTCTTGAGCTTGTTGTAGTAAAAGTCGTACATCAGGTGTTTGGATAAATCGAGGATGCTCATCCCCACGTAAACAGGCCGGTTGAATTTTATGTGACTTTTCTTCATGTGTAGGGCAACCAGGTTGTCTGTGAATATCTTACTACGGTTGAATGCCGGACTGGCTATCAATCTCCTGAGCTTGTCTTCCTCACTCGACCGAACCAGCTTCACGGTCACGCGTTTCCTCAGGTTCTCCATAGTCTTACCAAACACCGAGTTGTTCATGAGCTTGTAGAGATTTTTCTCAAAATCACTGGTGGCTTTTTTTCGTAGGTCTGTGTTCATTCTGATGTAGGGCTCCATCCATGGACTCTGGTCGAACATGAGCACCCTGTGTATTTTGGTCAGCCTCATACCCAACGACAGGTACAGCTGTAGGTTGCGATAGTGAACGATGTACTTGGTCTTATTCATTAAGTTAGGCACGAGTTTTTCAACGTCTGTCACACGCCCACCTAACAAGTTATGTTGGTACTCAGACATCCAGTCTGGGTTAACCCTCATACGTTCGGGGGCCAGGGGGTAGCTGTTGTGCGATGTGTGTAATTCCTTGGGATACTCTAAGTCAACCTCGAGGATATAACCTTTGTTCGAATCTGGTGCAACCCCCATAACATCAACGTGGGGTACCCATTCGAATCCCCCTGTAGGTAGATACTGACTCATGGCCCAGCCGTACAGGTTGTTTGCGTCGAGGTAGAGAATGTGATTGGTTGGTTTGTTAGGATCGTAACCTTTCACGTATTGATTATTTGCTTTCGCGTATCGTTTGGATGCCATGGAAATCCCACCTCGCAAACCTTTCTCAATGAATAGGTGCATGTCGTAATCTGTGAGCAATTCCAAATTAACTCCGGTCTTTTTAAGTAAGGCGTCCCACGACAGACCTGGGCTGGTGTAATACCATGCGGGGTCGAGTTTATACTGCTTGAAACATGTCCGCCTAAACGTTTCAAACACGTCGGCTAACAGCAGTACATCTGTCCTCAAGTACAGGTCGTGATAATCACCCAGGTTCTTACAACCCAGTTTATTCCATACGTTAGTCGCGTGCGAGTAATCATCTCGTGAGACGGACGCCTCATTCAGCTTGCTATAAAAGCAGTCAATAGGGGGTAGTCTGGTCTCGGTGAACTTAGCCCAACTATCCATGTACTCATAGGGGTACACACCCTTCCTCATAAGCAGGGGTCTAGTCTCGGCGTCTGTGTATCGATCGGTGATAGGGAAGGTATTGTTGGCCTTGACCAGACTGTCGAGTGACGACAGGAGGAACTGAAACGAGTCAATGAACCTAAGTCCGTTTAAGCTGAAGGAGATGTATCTCTCCATGTTGTTGGGGATGCACGTTATATTACCATCGATTTTCGCGATGGCCTGCATGATCAAGTGTGAGTCGTACCCTCTCAAGTTGTGAAAGACAACGGGGATGTTTATTGTCTTAGGGTTGATTTTAAGCTTGAGGTTGCACGCGTTGTGAGCGGCGCCTCTATACTTACCAGTTATGTGACAGTGATCTCTCACCGAATCACCGTTAAGTGGTGATTCACACACGTGACAGTTAGTGCTACTAGCGTGGGCTAGCCTGTCGACTCGGGTCAGACGCATGGGAGCGATTTTATACAATGCATTCCTAATAATTTTTTCTTCCTCCTGCAAACACTTTAGAAACCTTTCAGCCACGTCAGGCCCCCTATACACTACCGGAGCTTTCGTTTCCCCGTCACAACGGACGACAATGTATCCAAACGAACAGGCTTTATGCTCTTGTGTTTTGTGGGTGAAGGGAGCCTCGCCGGTGGCACCACTGGGGGTATCCCCCACAACTAAGGCTTCGAAGTCGGCATATATAATATAAGGCACAGACATTTGGTTCTTGTGGTTATTGAATTTTAGGATATTGTCACCTTCCTTAGGCATGTCGACTCGTATGGCCGTCTGCCCCACACCTTGACAATCATCCCGGTGGGATTCTAATAAATCAGCTCGGGTGAAGCCATGTAGACATCGTTCACAGAAGTGGGTCTTTCCTTTGTATGCTGATTGGTCATACAACAGCTTGCTAAAGTGTTTTATCCATGTGTAGTGATACTTGTCACCTCGCTGGATCATGAATATATTGATAACTTGGCGATCCTTCACCGGGCTGACCCTGTGTACTATTGTTGTGTTACCTTCGTGCCCAAAGACATTTATAGCCAGATTATTCTGTTTTTCTATTTTAGTGATCTGGGATATGGGGGTGGGTTCATCTATACCATCCCAGTTGAGCCCATCGTCTTGGGGATAGCTAGAAAGCCTATCTGAATGAGTGCCAGCTGGAAATAAGGCTGACCTGATAGCTAACCTCAGGCAATCGTTTCCTCTATTCTTAACGTTTACTATGGCATGTTTGTTTCTATAGTAGGGAGGCAAGGCTAGGTATGACCCGCCTCTGAACGGCACGTAGTTAGCTATGTCTAGATAGACATTATCGATTTTATCTACAACCCACCCGGACCCCAAGTGTGTGTAGCGTTCTAGGTATTCTCGTATCTGCTGAAAACTGGTATCGATTGATGTATCAATGGTCTCTGTATGTGTGGCGACCTCTTGTTGACCTCGGAAGTAAGGCTGAACATACTCAGTGGTACTCCCAACCTGCTTATCGAGCGACATTTTCACTGTGATCTGAAACTTGATACTTCCTAGGTTATTTAGTTCCTGGTTGACCTTATCAGCTATCAGAGGCTTGATATCTGTAATGTCTATGTTTCTATCAACGTGCATGCGCCAACCTCTCAAATAGTTACCTACAGCGCGCTCAGTGCGCACGAACTGTAGGTCAATAGCTCTATTCTGTCGTAATAATTCTATAAGCTGTGGTTTTCTCATACGGGAATACACGCCTAAACCCAAATCCTGTGCCTCAGCTTTCAGTTGTTTTACAGTGGGACGTGCTACGGGGGCATGTGATAACAATGCGGTTAACCCGGCTCTCCCCAAGTTTGAATAACCCGTGTATCCAAGCTGTTTTGCTTGAGCTTTTAATTGTTTTACTGTAGGAGGGGCTTCTAAACCTAGTAATCTCAACAATGCTGACTTCCGCATTCTAGAATACCCGATCACACCTCTCTGTTTTGCGACCCGCTTGAGCTCGCTTACAGTAGACATCGTGTTTACACCTAAGAGAACCAATGTCTAATTGGTTCACAGTAAGGGGAGGTAACCCTTTCACACACTGGAGTCTATCTTGAGCAGTCGCCTACGTTCTTTTATGTAGCCTTTTTTATTCTCGTAGATGAGTTGATGTCTGACTACGTTCGCTCCGTGAGCTTTACATAGACAGTAGTGTCCTTTAACCCCGATACCACACACAGAACACGTGTAGTTAGGACTTCCCATATGGAAACAACAGAACCCCTGATTCCTGCATTTCCTACCACAGGCCTCGGTCTTCCCCATAAGTATGTATTCGCATCGGTATGGAGCGGGTCTCATGTTTACTTATATAGGTATTTTAATTTAATTGCTTCGCAACCAACGCAGTAGCTGCTATACCCAACACTATGAAGCCCAGTTCACGATTCATTTGTCCCTTGGATGGTGTGTAGTACTGAGCGAGTGTGGGTTTATTGAGCGGTTCCAATTGTTTACCAGTTAGTAGATAGTATTCTTTCATTGCTTCATCGACATCGTTGAATGTTTTATGGCATGGTTTTCACGCTTGAGTTGTTCGTTAATAAAATCGATCCTCTGGAGGCGTTTTTTAACGTACTCGTCCTGTGCTCTTTGTAATTTCTCAGTAGCGAGATCGTGCCGCTTCCTTTCTTCCTGTATTTCAGCCGCGTGATCATCTCGTAGTTTCGAGAAGAGGAAATTACTCCCGGAAAATGCCAGGGCATTCACTAACGCCCCACCGACCATCATAGCTATCGTGGCCATCCCTATATTTATTTCATTATATTATCAGGTATGATCCCTTGTTTTACTAGGATGTCTTTTGTGGCCATCGCCATACCAAGGTTCATTATGAGCATACCCATATCCTGCAGGTTGAAATCTAGCTTGATAGTTGGTTGTTTAAGCACCATTTTAGTCAACCGAGCGTACCCTACGGCTAGACTGGCGACCACTGTGGCGTGGTATGCGTCGTTGACGAACGTTTTCCCCTCAGACATTATGTATATGATATAAAATATTAAAATTATAACATGATATGCGGGTCAATAGTGGGGGATACCCCCACACCCCCACTGTTGGGGGTTACCTCACTGTTGGGTGGTGGCTCACTGTGGGAGGGTACCCCCACGTATAACCATGTTATAACCACGGCAGCAGTTACGCCTACAGCCAACAACAGTCGGGTTGGGTTGGTCACTTTATGTTGGTTACACCACCGTTTTTTACCGGCAGCTACTCTCTTAGGATTCTTCTGCCTGGTTACTGTTGGGGGTACCCCCACTGGGGTCACTTCCCTCACTGGTTCCTGTGAAGGGGTCTCCTCCACTGTTGGGGGTACCTCCACTGGTTCCTGTGCAGCATCCATCTATACTATTATTATTATTCTTTCTCTCAAATTGACAATGTTTTGCCGTGATAATCGCCGCCGTCACTGGAGCCAACAACATACCATATTTGTGGTACAGCCCGCAGCTGATAGAGCTCACGGCGTGTTCGATAAAAGGGTCTTTCTTGAGGTCCTCCCACAGGTAAAGTCGGCGCTCTGGTGGAATGGGAAGGAAGTGTGATACAATACCGGTGTATATCTGGGTCATAGCCGATCCTATTGTCTTTGTCATTTCTGCTCCGAGCCGGGACTCGTATCTAGCGTACAGCTTATCGATTTCTTCGGCTGACATTTTGTGAATTTTATCCGGGGTGTAGTCTCCAAAGTAATGTTTGGCTTTGCCGCCAACAGCCAACGCCACCAGTTTCTCTCGCTTGGGGGAATCCCCCACACCCCCAGTGGGGGAACCCTCCAACGACAATTGTTCGAGCAATTCCTCACACTCCATCTTATAATATAACAAGTAAGATTTAGTTTTAACTATATAATACCCGATACAGACAAAACACAGAGAAATGAAAGTTAAGTTGCACACGACAAATACTTCAAATATCATAGCTATATACTTAGCTTTGCTTAGCTTTGCTTAGCTTTGCTTAGCTTTAGCTTAGCTTTGCTTAGCTTTGCTTAGCATACTATATATGCTACTGGTTGGTCGGTCTTTAGCACGAGCTTAGCGTGTTTAGTTTCAGCGAGCTGTTTCTTCACCCGTTCCCCTTCTAATTTGCTCATCACATCGTTCTCTCTCAAACACTCCTCAAACGAATCCCTGTCCTTGCAGTGAAATAAGGCCACCCATCGCGTCTGCTCCCTGAGGTCTTTCAACACCGAGTTGAACTTCTGCGTTAGCACCCAGACGCTGTGATTTGCATGCCGGCCGGAGAAGGCCAGGTACGATAGCATGTCTCTCTTTTTTGTTATCTCGCGATTAGCGCTGCAGTCGTCCAGTATGAACAGCGTCGGTTCCCCTTTAAATTTCTCGTGAAGAGCTTTCAACCAGTCCTGCAGGCGTGTTCCAGGGTCGATTTTGTGTACGTCCGGGTCCGTCATCACCCAAGGTCGCGCGTACGTTTTATTCATGCTCAGAGTAGGGCACATGATAACGATGTTATCGAACACATCCTTGTAGTAACCCTCCAACATATCCAACACGAAAACGGTCTTCCCACAGCCAGTCTGCCCGCACACTATAGCGCAGTGTGGGTCAGTGGGCAGTTGGGGGTACCCCCGGGGGTCTCCCCCACTAGTAGATGGCTTGCACGAATCTCCCATTGTCTATATTAAGTTACGCGTCCATAATAACGTACAGATATAATTTCAACTTACCAGCGGTTTGAGCCTTCTTAGTAATCTGGATGGTTATCCCTTCGCTGCCGTTATCTATACGGCGCCCGCTACCGTGCAGTTTATCATCATCCGTGGATCGCATGTCCAACCATAGGGCGTACTTGGTGGTCAGGTATTCACCGATCTGCACGGAGCCGAGGTCCAGGTCCTTTGTTATGTAATCCCCCACTGGTAGCTTTTTTATCTCATCCCACTGCTGGTGTGGTCTCATACCATGACTGAACAGCTGGTTGGGCACGCCCTCGATGGTCACTTCCACCTTTTCAATCTCGGGGTTGAAAAACTTCTCGCTGTCCCTCCGGAATGGATCGTAATCCTCCACGGGGACGACCAGGATACCTTTCATCGATCGCGCCGGCACGTTCAGGTTGATATTCCACACAGTGTCGCTCTTATCTCGCACGACTGATCTATGCCTCAGTACGCGATCGTACAGGATGGCCATCTTCCCAGAGTACTGGTTTCGAACCTGCCTGGCCAGCTCCGGGCTAGTGACCATGTCGAACTCCAGAGAGATGTTGTCTATGGCATAACTGGCCTCATCACCGTTCGGCGTACGCACTACTTTGCTATAGTCGTTAAACGTGAGCTCGTATTCGAGCCTATCACCCAGCGCGGCCTGGTAAAACGGCGCGTGTCCCGTGAGCAACTCGAAGTCGAGCGGCACGCAGAATCGATTCCCGTATGCTAGAGCGATGGCCTTTTCACCGTCCGATAGCTTGTCTTGCTGGTCTGTCGTGAAGACGTATCCTATGCGCGCCCGGGTTGATTTGCTGATACCCTGGTACACATCATTGACTCGTTCTCTCTCGCTTTTCCAGAGATCCTTGTAGCAGTGAAACACGTCGCTGTCGTCGATGCTCAGCACCTCGTTACCGCTGATCTTGACGGTCGTTTTCTTGATGATGGCTCGACCCACGTTCCGCACTAGCTCGCGTTTGTCGTTGTCGGAGGTCAACGTGATATTGAACGCCAGTCGAACAGTGCCTGGTACAATAAGGTCATTCTCACCAAGGTTTGGAAATCTAACCAGCAGAGTTTGATTCTGGTCTATCTTGCTGGGATTGTTGGTGATGGTCACCGACTGTCGCACGGCTCTGGCGCCTAATGGCTCTCTCAATCTTCTGAAAGGATCTAATTTTCTGCCGTACATTGTTATATAAAAGAAATATATTTTTAATACTAATGGATGAAGACATACCTATGGATGATATGCCGGGCGCTAGTGCCCAGGCATTCGATGATGAGCAGGAGACCTCATTTACTAGTTCACCATTGAACCAAGAACTCTTGGAAACAACGGTAAATGATTATTACGAAAGTTTAAGAAGAGATAAAAACTACGTTGAACCACAGGGTCGATACCATAAGAATTTTTTTATTGATACAAAGGGTGTTCTACGCCTTAAGTCTGACCCAGGGGTTGACCTCTTTAACAAGAGCAATAAAAAACCACTGGCCTTGTCAACTCTAGCCAGCCGCCATGGTGTCGAATTTATCCGTAAAAATCTAAACATGAATGATTACGGTGGTGCAATACCTAAGGCCGTTAAAGAAGATCTGCAAGCTACCAGATCCCACCTCACCACTAGAGATGAAATGACACCACAGCGTGCTACAGAAGCCTCGGACAGCATAGAAAAACTGTTGAGCACCTACTGGGACAAACCGTTACCTGGGTTTGACTTTCCGGTAACGGAACTGCACGGCTTAGACGAAGCCGTGAAACGCGTGCGTGGAGAACTCGTGAACAACATGGGGAAACTGAACGAAATCGACGAGCACATCGCTAGGGAAAAAACCAAACTCAACGAAACTGAAAACGATGATATGAAGCGTCGTATCAATGAACGACTACGCGATTTAGAAGACGAGAGACGTACACGATTGGAAGCCGCTTCCTCGAATCGTGAACAGCTTCGATCCCAGATCAGTCGTATTCGGGAAACAATCGATAGAATACTGAATGAGGATACAACTTTAGCCAACAGGATTCGGATATTGTTCCGGGAGCAAGGGATCACCATCGCCAGCATTCTGACTGCATTGGGTTTCATCATATCAACCCTGGTGGTGTCACTGACAGGGGGAACCCCCACACCTGCCGGCGGGGGAACTCCCACTCCCACAGGCGGTGGTGTTAAAGACTGGATAAAAAAACTCGGGGAAGGCCTAGCTAAACTGGCTGGTAAAGCCGCCGAAGCCCTTCCCGGCATCCTGGGTAGCATCGTCTCGTGGTTGTTGAGCGCTCTGTCTAAAACTGCCATGTGGCTCAGTCAAAACCTGTGGGCAGCCATCGTCGCTGTGGCAGGTCTGGTGTACGTAGCGGCTAAGAAATCTTTAACCAAATAAGTCCCAAAGTTACCCCACCAACCACTAGGGCTGTTTTATTATCAATATGCTGCTGATAGGGGGGTCCCCCCACATGAATATGGGGGTGTGGTGTTGGTTGAATTTTAGGCTCCGGAGGTGGCGCCACTATACTCTTTTCACGTGGTGGGATGTGTGGGATATAGGGGGTGTTAATATCGGGGTTGATACCCAACTTTTGGTCCGCCGTGGCTATGACTATTTTGTTGTTATAACCCACCACTTTTTTTATTCTCAGTTGCATATCACTCGGAGCCATGTACAACCCCACGCCGAACACGTAATTGACTTTCGATCTGGCGTATTCTAACACGTTTTGGTAGCGTTCGATGGCCCGTGGGAGATCAACTGGAGAATTTATAGCATCCTCAACGTTGGAAACGAACTGTTTCTGAGCGTCGTAAGCTGTTCCCTTACCGATGATGTTGGAACGCGTTTGCGACTGCGCACCCAACAGCGCCCACACGTACGTTCAAATCGAGTCGTTCAACCTGACTACCCCGGCACGAGTGAATCCTTTCGACGTGTCCAGCATAAACATTTTCCACCCGTCTGCGGTTGGCTGCTCCACTTTCTGGATTGTGAAAGCAACACCACCTTTAAAGTTCATACGATCATCCCTCCATTCATTACTCGACAAAGCAAAGTCCTGGCGTAGTATATCTCGTTTCAGTAAATCATCACTGACTTCTTTCACTGATCGCGCGCCATCATAAGGAATACCCAACCCGTGGTTCGGCCCCGGCAAACGCCAATCCGTCTTCGGGTTTATTTCGAATTCATTGCAAATACGTTCGTAGGCCCGTCTATCGTACGGGTTGTTTGTTGCGCCCCACGCTTTGTCCTGTGGGAGGGGGGCGCTGATCTCTTTAAGGATACGTCTGACCTGGTAGTACACGTGGAACTTGAACACAGACTGACTCAGCGGTCCACGCCGAGTGTCGGCCAATGTCACACCACACCCCGTTGTAGCGCACCACACGGCAAAGTTGAATTGATTCTGCCAGAACTGCATAGGGTTGTTGAACCAAGCGTGGACTGCCTTGATGTTAGTCACCGAAAGCTTATACTTATCGAACACATCTAAAAGCTGGGCATTGAAATACAACTCAGGAGCAACCACGATCTTCATGGGGGAGAAATCTACGTCCAGTTTAGGGTAAAACACACCAGGGGAATACATTTTAAAACTATTATATAATGAGCATATATACTCTAACATGTACATAACACTTCCAGGAATAACGAGCGGTGAGGCCGTTCAGCTGACGCACGCGATCGATAACACGTCAGGTCAACTCGAAGTCGCACTCTGCGATATCACCTACCTACCGCAATGGACTAACATCAACATCAGCAACAATAAGCTGTTCGTCAGTGGAACTCGCAGTCAGATAACTGACGGCTACTACAGCGTTTGCTCTCTAAACGACGAGGTCTTCAAACCCCTGGGAGCCGAACTCAAGATGAACGACTCAAACGGTACAGTGGTGTTAATCAACAACGGAAGAAACCCCTTAAGGCTAGGCCGACCATTAGCGAGGATACTCGGTATGTCTCCTGACGAGATAAAACCAACAACAACCGTCACAGGCACGAAGTTACCCGACCTAGTACCGTACCGAGAGCTGTACATTCATCTCGATCAGGTGAGCACAACGTACAACATTCAAGGAGGTCACCCTTCCACTATACTGAGAGCAGTGCCGGTGAAAACTGAGAAATACAACGATGGTAGAACCGAGTCGTTTTCACCATGGCAGTATAAGAGATTAACCCAGGGCAACATACCTGAGCTGACAATATCGGTGTTAGATATAAATCATAATCCTGTAAATATAGGATACCTCAGCTTAACGCTTCATGTAAAATGACCAGCGCACAAGGACCCGGAGTGAAAAAATGCGTCAATATCGGGATCTCCGACCTCGGAGACACACGCGGTTTCGACGCTCCCGGAGTAGATGGTAAATCGTACGCCTTGCAACTGAAAAACAACATTTACAAACGCGTTGAAATCCCCTCCGGTGGAACCCTAAGTGATATGATAGATACCACAAGAGCAACAGTCAACACTAAGTACGCCCTTGTCAACACCGGTGATAATAATTGGATAATATACCCATCGTTCGGTGGTAAACTGTTCGACTTAGACGATGTTGAGAGCACTACCGTCGTCCAAAACAAACCATATATGCTCGTCTTCACCGAAGATAACAAGTGGGTGTTGTTACCCGATAACGACGACTGGTTTCTCAATATTAGACTCGTCTCCCCTTACGTGTTTACGGATAACAAAGACAACCACCTAAACAAAGTCGTGAACAATGGAACCCTGCTCGTGGCTTATGTCCCAACTCAGAGACGTAGCGTAGTCGTCAGCCCAGTCAACACTATGGCAGCCCACATGCTATCGAGTAAACCGGCCATACAAAACGTGACATTGCAGTTGGTGTCTGAATTCGAAGGTGTGGTCAAGATACTAGAGAGTCTACCGGCAAACTCAACACTGATCATCAAAGTCTACCTAGGGGAACCATCGGTGAATGATGTCGAGATCGTGAAGGGGATCAAACTCGGGTGGGTGAAACGACACCAGTATCAAGTTTGCAACGTTTACGTGCGGGTGGGTGTCGACTCCAACACCAGTCTGCAGGGGGTCAACGTGATCGTGGAAAACAAGATATCACTAACCAAGATCTTCCTGCCTGACAACATACACTTCATGGGTATGAAGTTCACCCCTGAATTATTATCAGAAAACCAGTTGGAAATTATATCGTAATAGTATAATAATGACCAGTCATCATCCCAACACTACACTTAATGACTTAGGAGATACGGAGGGATTCGATCAGCCTGGTGAGGAAGATGAATTATACATCCTGCAATTCAAAGACAACGTGTACAGACGGATGTCGTTATCAGATTTTAAAGAGCCCAAATGGTTGATCAACTTAACACTCGCCTCACCTTATATCACATTAACTGAATTGGGGCGTATCTCTAAGATTAGGAATAACGGTATCTGGGTCGGGGATTTCATTCCGGAGAGGGGATTAATAAGAACTAGCAAAAATGGGTTATCGTCTTTCTTCGAAAATAAATTAACATTTAGTAATCCTGAAATAATATCCCCCCCTTTCACACTCATCATAGAAGTCTTCTTTGAGTATTCAGACAATGGAGACCCCCCAATAGTACACCAAATTTTACCCGAGGTGTTAATGAGCTGGTTTAGCATACACAAAGGCAAATATTGCCGTATTGTTATACAACAGGATACCACGGGTCCTATAAACCACTTAATAAGCCTCCTGGGTTTTTTTATTACAACAGAAAAATCTATTAGCCTCTCACCTATTACCCTGACTAATAGTCTAGAACTTGTAGACTTTAAATTCATTAATAGATTTTTAACTGAAACCCAATTAAAATATCTTTCAAAATATACATTATAGGATGGGTCTGTACCCAGTCGTAGAGGAAGTAGCGAAGACGCTGGAAACCGTAGATGGGTTCCGCTTGAGGCAGTTATGTGATGTTAAACGTCAACTAGAACAAGACCGTGACACGCGGAAAGCACTATGTAAAAAGTACAATAGAGCTTTCAATATCGTGGACGGGGCTGACACTACCCTTATGGCAACCAGCATGGGACTAGGGGCGGCAGGCGTTGGGTTGTTAGCTACCATCGTGGCCGCACCTATAGTGCTAGGTATTGAAATAACAGCTGGGGTGGCAGGGTTGGCAGGGTTGGCGCTTAAGTTAGTATCACGCAGACTTAATCGTAAGGCATTGAAACATGACGAGATCAGGGTTCTGGCCGAAGCAAAGCTGAACACAGTGAGTGAGCGAATTTCCACGGCACTCTCTGATAGTAAGATCTCAGAAGAGGAGTTTCGTTCAATCCTCTCTGAACTCACAAAATATAACGGAATGAAACAAGATATTCGGTCCAAGTCTCGTAAGTCTGCTATCAGCGAGGACGAGAAAAAAAAGTACATAGAACAGGGGATACAAAAAGCCCAGCAAGCCTTTATTATGAACACCAAAGAGATCGTAGGCGGTTCACGTTAAACTGTTTCATCGATATAAACATAACATAGGGGAACACGAGGGCGATAGCTGTAAGCGAGCCACCGATCCTATATGGTCAGTCAAAACTTACAACATAGATAAAGTGGATATGAAAGCCGACGAACCTAACTTGTACTACTTGAGGGGTGGGCCGGGTAGGGGGTTTGTAAGAGAAGAATTATTGATCGTACCGTACGGCACAGTGTTACCTCCTACCAACACAAAGTAGGCATAGTAATTACCGCCAACTTTTTTGTAGTAGGGGTAATAGTAGCAAGATCTAAGGCCCCAACCAAAGCCTTATTTAGTAAATAAGGCTTTGTAGAGACATTTCTTGAAAGTGGTCCAGAACCCCTATTCCCTATACTACTCAAATTAACTAATAATTAACCATAAAACTGTGTTTTTCTTTACTCTGATACCGTGAGATCAATTGCATGTGTATCAATAGGTCAATAGGTGACTTGAGGCACATGGAAACATGATTTTAGCGTGCAGTGCTCTCCCCCTTGCTACATAGGCCTGACCAGTAGAATGAATGTGTGACGTAATGCCCTTGACAATGCATTCAACCATAACCACAACAAAGAACTCTTTCAAGAAAAGTTTCAAAACACTATTTGAAAAATAATGAGTGTCAAGTTTTTATTTTTGCCGAGTTTATAAAGCTTTGCTTTGCTTTCTATCCAAGTTATACAAAACTAATGGCTTCAGAAGAGCAGGTGTCACATTTGGTGAATGTGAGCATGGAGACTCAACTCATTCAAAACAGTTATCATGAGGGGTGTGGTGTAGGACATTTTTCTTCTTCTTATTATTACTGGACATTTATGTAGCACACATATCCATGCATGTAGTGCTTGCTCAAGGCACTGAGATTTGTTTCCGAAGATCACTGGATGTCAATCTCAATGACAGATCATAGCATCAATCTCAACTCCCTACGGAATATACAACTCAGGTGCATTCAAAATATATTTAAATTAGCCTCGTTTCTAGCACATGACATCCCTAAGGAAGCACATATTCTAAGAAAGCATGCACTTCAGTCTGTGCTTCAGACCAGCATGCCGGAAAGTTGCCTTACCTCACTGTCTGCTAATTACTGCATGTTGAGGAACAAATGTAACTTATTTCTAACTCATATCATTTCTATCTTTATTTCTTTATTATTATGTGTAATAATAATGAATTATATATTATTACTGGTAAACAATTTTTGATAAGTTTAATGGAATGTTGTTCAAATGTTTATTTAACCAAATGTCTTTGTACAATTCCAGTACACAGTGTAAAGTTTGTTCATGCCTAAAGTAAATAAGTTTAAAGTGCATTAATGAGCAAAGATTATGGAATTGTTTTTTGCTTACATTGTAGTTTTTTTAACCTCACCAGAGCAGAACAGATTTCTTCAATGCTCCTCAGTCGTGTTCAGAGAAAGTTCATCTGTCTGTCAACATTTCATGGGTGTCTCATGTTTCAAGGATAAATTGTACCTAGACATCAATATAATAAACTCTGATGTGAGTGTCGAATGGTTGGTTCTTGCATCTACATTGATAATATATATATATCCTGGCCTGGGTCTGATGGTTTCTCTTATGAGTTTTTAAAAACTCTTTGGGCTGACACCATTTCTTACTACGATCACTCGATTTTAGCTTAGATTTTAACTGGTCACATATCCATAGCTCAAAAACAGGGAATTAGTACTTGTATACCAAAGGGAGAAAAACCATGGCAATTTATAAAAACCTTGTGCCCAATCACTTTGTTGAATTCTTCATATAAACTTTTGTCTTCAAATTATAATAAATGACACTTCAAGTTTATGCACTAAGAAACTTTTTGTGTAAAAGCGGATAAAAGAATTATTATTTTGTTCTTACAGCCAATAATGAAAAAGTAATTGAAAAATGGGAAGGAGATATTTTGATAAATACCAACTGGTTTAATATTTTCATTAAACCATTTAAAACCACACTAGATCCAAAACTAATTCAACTGATGCAATTCAGACTGCTTCATAGAATTCTACCTGTAAATACCCATTTGAAGAAAATGCGCATTGTCTAAAGCAATTTATGTACTTTCGGTGAAGTAGAACCTGAATCAATAGTTCATCTTTTCTGGAACTGTAGAGTCTGGTGAAAGTTTTCAAACTGGGTAGAGTTAAAATGTGTACATATACAGTCAGGCCGCGTTAATCCGAACACTTCTGTTTTTCATCAAAAACGTTCGGATAGTGAAACGTACGGAATACTGAAACAAACTTTTATGAACACAACTACAGTAGGGTTACTTCCCTTTGACATAGCAATACAAAAACATACGAACGTGTACAACTTGGCTGAATGTGCGATGTGGTGTTTGGGGGCAAGAAATCAACTTTCACGTTGGTCAGTTTGACATTGGCATACTTGTAACTGACAGCATTGTTACGAAGTAAGATCACGTGTCAACCACGTGATTGCATCTGTCTGTCAAATGATCATAGCCAATCACAAAACATATCCGATGTCCGAAATTGTGCTCTTGCCGATAGAATGTCCGAATTCTTGACCAAAATGTTTACACATAAGATCAATATTGGCTTTAGCGTTCTCTCTTCTTCTTTTTTTTGTGCTGCAGTAATTTCACATCTTTTACGCCTAGGGGCGGGACTTGCCATTATGACTGACAAGCGTCAGGTGATCTCATTTTGACACGATCAGTGTTTTATACAGGAAGTAAGCATGACAGGTATTACTCCAACTATCCAAAAGTGAGACCTACTGATTGATCAAAATCACAAACTAAAGACATCTTCAACTCGCAAGTGTCACTTAACAATTACCACTGAAAGGGGCTCATGGTGTGAAGGGATTATCCCAACCTTTTTGATGTACCGCCGGATTAATGAAGCAAAACTATGTGTAATTAGCTAATCTGTTACAGCTGATTAACGTTCGGATACGGAGAGTGAAGCAACAGGTAATGAGTTTACATAGTAAACAATATTGGTTACAGCTAGCTATTGTTCGGATATCGTGGGAATCGGATTGTCGGGGTCTGGACTAATGCAGCCTGACTGTATGTGCTTTATATATTCAGTGTGATTTGATCCTTTTTGGGTGTTCACCAACTTTTCATTTTGATAAATTTTTTTACTTGATCTCACTTTTAACTAAATAAGACATTTATAAATGTTAGTTTCTGAAGACAAAACCTACATCACTGCAATTTAAGAAGGAATATTGTTACCTTATAGAAAAGGTCATTGGAATAAATTGGAGTTTAAGTATTTGAAAGAAAAAGGGCACTGTAACAAGAACTTACCTCTGACTAACATACTTTGAAGAAGATGTAAGAGTACGATTAAAATGTGAATGGTGTATTAAAAAAAGGGTGATGTATGCATTGCTTGATCTCTGCATAATATGTGATATACATTGTATCAATACTATGCATATTTAAGATGTGATACACTTTGCATCAACACTACAAGAAATGTGACGTACATTGTATCAACATTGTATCAGGTGTGATGACCATTGTATGAACACTGCATAAGAGGGGAAATACATTGTATCAACACTGGAAAAAGAAATACCGGTTAAAAAACCCCGCAAAATTTGTTAGTACCTGAAGGTAGGGAAGATATGTACACTGAGTCAAAAAAGAAACTTCACAAAATGTAATTTTTAAAATAATTCATAACTTTTCTCTGATGATACATCTCTGTATCTGAAATGGGATCAGCATCTTTCAAATCTAGAAAAACATTAGCAAAACCCACTCAAACCCATCCATTCATTGTGCAAATGACATTAGTGCCAAATCAGGTTTTGCATGTGCAGTCGATCACGTGATCTTTGCATCAAAGTTTTCTTCATTTGCATGTGTTTTCATTTGCAAGAATTGAAAAAAAACCACTTTTATACCACAGTTCTAACGGTACTTTAAATGCCACGATTGTCAAATGTGCAGCGTGAACGTGCTGTTTGCATGTTGCAAGCAGGAAGATCAGTTATTGACATTGCAAGAGCAATGGGATGCAGTCGTTGTACTGTATGACTTGTGAGGTCGTCTACAACAAACTGGCACCACTTATGATCGCCCATGGTCACGTACGACGTCACGAGCAGAAGACCATTAAATCCATTGTCACCTACTTGACAGAATTCTGCTGACTACAGGAACCCGGGCAGAGATGTTTGGAGGTTGATTGTCCTCACAGACCATTTGAAATCAGTTGCGGGCTGCCAATCTCCATTCTTGACGTCCATATCGTGGGCCAATGTTGACGCCGTTTCATCAACATCAATGTCTGCTGTGGGCCCAATGTCACCTCCAATAGACCCAGAGAGGCTGGAATCGAGTCTCTTTTAGTGATGAATCAGGTTTACCCTCAGATTCGCGGATGGCAGACATAGAGTCTGGAGACAATGGCATGTGAATGGTATGCCCAGTGTTGTGTACAGGAGGTCGACCGTTCCCAACTTCTGGTCATCCGCAGAAACCTCACAGCTGCTGCTTACCATGACCAGGTGCTCACTTCTGAACTCGTTCCTTTCATGGCTGCTCATGACTCAGGTCTACTGTTCCAGCATGACAATGCTCGGCCACATACCGTGATGTTGACATGAAATTTCCGCCCAAACCCTGGAATCAACATCATGGACTGGTCATCGAGTTGCCCTGACCTTAGTCCAATAAAGCACGTTTGGGATGCACTTGGGAGAAGGCTTTGTGGTTGTAGGAACCACACAAGCTTCAGGCTGTCAATGAGAAGACGGTGTTTGGCAGTGGTAAATGTGCTGGGCGGCCATACACAATATTGAACCGAGAAATTTCGAAATTTTTATTCTTGTGACTTGACATTTTGTATACCCATATTTTGGAATGGCAGTCGAGCCTAATAGAACTGATTGTGGCACTGTCAGTGTATCGAGTACATCACACAGATCTCAGCAATGAAATATAATAATAACAATTTAACCATCTCACCATCTCTTGTTCTTTTATAGTGCCCTGAAGAAGGAATGTGAAGTTTCTTTTTTGACTGAGAACATTTCCTGCATTTATAATATAATCAGAATAGAAAAAAATGGGAAATTTATCACAATTTTCAGAGAACAATTGAGAATGTGTGATCTTATCTGACACAAGAAAACTTATGAAGTTTCCTATGCCTGTCAGGGAAGACAACTCCTTTGCAGAGAACAAGGGAAGAGCACAAAGAAGTAAGACATCACCACATACAGCTGTTTTATGAAATGCATTCAAGTTGAACCTGAGGATCAGACACAAGTTTCAGCAAAAAAGGCAATAACGTGTTCGAGGGATGTATTCTTAAAATTACTAATGTCAGTGATCGCTAATATGCTGTTATTGAAATTTGAACCTCCTAGCAAAATTTGCTGTGAATCACAATTTATCAATGTGTGAAAAATAGTCACAATTATGATGAACTCAATTTTGAAATAATAAATACAGCGCTTTTGCTTTGCTTTTATAGTGGATAGTACATGAAACAGGAACTTTCTTGCAGAATGCTAAATTCTGAAGTCAATTTGTGTGCATGATATATTTATAATTTTATTAAACTTCAAAGAGAAGGCTGTAGAGGATGAACATATATGTCCTTCTGGCATCCAGAGAGAGCCTATTATTTCAATAATATCTGCAATATGGCAGTTATTCAGAGACGATTTCACAAATTGTGTTGCAATTAATTCATATCTTGTCAAAATTAAGTTTGTCACCTATAATAAGTGTTCTTTGTGCAGTAACTAGAACATGTCCTGTGTGCACAATGTAATTTTAGAAAAAAAACATTTATCCAAAACTAAATTCTGTGCTGTGGCAAGTTTTTGCAAAGGATTTTACAATTGTCAACATGACTTTGTCAAGGATATATATATTGGATGAAAGAAACGCTGGCGTTTTTCTATAATAAATGCAGCTTTAAACAAGGCTGATTCCACCAAATACCCCTGTTATCTGGTTCTGGATGTTTTAAATACTATCCCAAAAGAATCTTAACAGGTGCATAACTAGATGAGAAAGGGAACAGGAAAGGCTTGTCTGCCATACCATATGGATCCAAGTAAAACATAACAGTTGCTGTTCATTTGAGTGGAAGTGCAAGATACATTATGTCATTATGTTTTTAAACAGTCATAAACATCAGAAGGAGCACGGGAAAAGTATGCAAATCACTTAAAATTAAACATTAACTTTTTTCTTTCTTTTTTTTTTGCACCAGATATATTTCCGTATACACTGCGTATCTCTTACTTTAATCTTCTCTGCTTATTTACAAGCGCTTCTTCTTTCACCCTTACCAGTAGTATCTTGTGCATAACATTTCGTGCATTACCTGTTCCATGATGTAGACATCTTAATATTTGCAACTTCATGTCACATCACAGCCATACATCATTTGGACGGATGTTCACATATATTCTTACAGGTATGTACCTTTCCTATAAACTGTCTTTGCTAGGAGATGTATTATCATAAAGATTTGTGATATCATAGCATTCATAATAGTCTAGTGTATATCTATTACAAGGCATCGCCTTGCACGAGATTACTAATTAAACACTGACAGCACCAAGTAATGTCTGCTTCATAATATTTGCACAAAATATTTGCACATACTATTCAAAAAGCAAAATTATATAAAATACTGTAAAGACTATATTATAAATGGTAAAATTCATGCAGTTTTCCTATTTGCCACTTCATGTCATTCCATAGCCGAGGTAAGTTGTTTATACCCCTTAATCATACATGATCTTCGACTGATGTCAATATACATCTTTACAGAATAAACAGATCTTAGACACCTCAGTCCAGATTATCAGCAGCAAGGCCCTGCAACATATGGTCTGTAAATAACACTGTGTGGAGCAGGCAAACCAGTAATTGAAAACAAGCAACAATACATGATATGACTCAATACAGACATGCATATATGTATTCAGTCAAATGAGAGCCTGCTAACACGACTCAACTAGAATACATTATATCAAAACCATGACAGAGAGTGCTGGCTATTCTAGCTCAATTTAATGTTTGTTTCTCATTTGTTATCCTTCAAAGGACATCATGCACTTAAAGCATCTGGCAACTATCAATTTTATGCCAAATAAGTGCAGTCACACCTACCTCTTTTGTCCCAGTTAAAGTTCGTGCTCCACGCAGGGGTATATCAGGACCCTTGTCTAAAAATGTGGCCTTATAGATCTCGCCTGATTTGATATCAACACCTGCACAAACATAGAAAATTCAATGTAAACATTCTTATTTATGTTTATCATGACTTAGAATTACCAAAGTTTACAAGCATTAACAACTGGCACATCTAAAACATACAAAGATTGATATTTTGAAAACTATGTTAGCTTGGAAAGTTTTATTGCTGTAAATCTGAACATTTTGGAAACAATGATACCTTAGGGTTTGATAATATACTATTCAAAAAGAGAAACGCATAGGTAGTATTTTTCCATGTAACTTTTTTAATTCAAATCATTGGTATCTATGTAATCAGTATATCTATGGTGAACGCTGTCTGCAAACACTTCCGAGTTTGAATCCATTGTCATTGAGGACAACTCACCAAAATGCACCAATATCTGTTTTCCTCAATAAATGCAATAAATTGTGTTACTTTTGCATGCATATTCCATGCATCATTTCCAATAAAAGTCAGGGGGTTTCAATGCTCTTGCAACAGTTGTCAACCTTTAATGTGTGTTTAAGTCATGCCTAGACTTACAGAGACTCAGTGCAACAATGCGATTGGTCATTGGGAGGCTCGGGAATCTCAGTCTGCGATTGCAAGGCAACTGAATGTGTCACAGAGCACCATAGCAAGACTTCTCCACCAACAGCAAGGGTCAACACGTGATCAGCCCAGGTCAGGTCGACCCAGTGTGAACACATCCGCTAAGGACAGGTTTATTTGGCTTCGACATTTGCGGAACAGGTTCATCACAGCATCCTCCACAACATCGATAGTGCCAGGAGTCAGAACAATTTCTGATCAGACTATGATCGCTGCAAATTGTGTACAGGAAGTGTAAAGATTTTTTGGGGAAAGTGTCAAGTTTGCTGGAATCTTATACAGTGGGAGGACAGATCTCATTCAGGTCCAGGGCAATTTGACAGCTTGATGTTACTGTGATGAAATCATCAGGTCTCATGCCCTTCCTGTCATGAACGTCATTTTTCAGCATGATAATGCTCGGCCGCATACAACAAATATAACCCAGGTTTTTTTTGCCCAGAACAACGTTCATGTACTTGATTGGCCCTCACGATCACTGGATCTTAACCATATTGATCATTTGTAGGACGAATTGGATCATTGTGTGCGACAACATGACCCTCAGCCACAGACGTTACCTGCGGTCTTTGTGGCTTTGAGGGAAGAGTACCTTTCAGAGGCACTCTTTCAGAGGCACTTCATCCTGAACCAGGTGCAGTCTATGGGATGCTGATGCCAATCAACCATTGATGCTAATGGTGGCCATACAAGATATTGACTGCTCTGCAACCTTGACATCAGAACACTTGTCATTTGTGACATACAGTTTCTTGCAGCTTTGGATCATTAATGTTCATTCAGGTTTTCTTCATGACTGCTCTGTATTACTGAACCTTAAGTGTGTAAATTGAAAACCATTTTCAGCTAAGCATTTCTTTTCTTTTAGAGTAGTTTATAATTAGGACATCTTGCAAGACTGGAAACTAGATGAAAATTAAAGGCAACATACTTTTGCTGTTAGCTCTCTTTTGCAATTTATTGGAAAGAAAAACAAGAAAATTATAGTACATTGAAGCTATAAGAAACTGTGAATTATACATTCAATATCTTTATTCAACAGAAAACCTAACCAACAGTTTCTTTTCGCAAATTTCAAAGGTATCTTCCTGTTTATGTGAAGTAAACACTTGAAGAAATGAGCTACAACACACCAGTGGCAAGATTTTGCCATAAAAACAGGGCATTAATGAAACAAAAGTATTGCAATATAGGCATCATATGAACACACCACTTTGTTGCTTACCTCTGTAACAAATGAGAACATTCATAATATGTACTCACACATGTAATTTATCATGTTCAAAAAATAAATCTTTGCTTTGTTTGAGTTTCTCATGATCTAATGAAAATGGTGTAGCTGGATACTGTTATATATCTATTAACAGTATCAAGCTTTACATAATCATGAAAGAATACCTCCTGCACAGATACAAGAAAACTGGTAATATTGGTAATGTTTAATTGATGTTTCATCTGAAGTGACTGTGAGATATTTATGAAAGTTCTAAACATGTTATCTATCAGTAAACCAGAATCATATTTATCAAATATATGGTTCAGGGATGTTTGTAACGTCACCATTTGCTTCAGCATTGGCTGAGATGATAAAAAAGAATAACACAGGAAAGATTTTTAACTTTATGCTGTTTGTCATGGATGAGTGATATTTCATCAAGTCCTACAAGAGTCAAAGAGTCACATGTCCAACTACATGAGAGTTCATGTATATGCATGCATCCATCTGTTTGTATAAGATTGAGCTACTGACAAAAAGAAACTGAGGGATAAGGTGCATGCCAGGTTTTATTGTGTTAACATAATCAAGCGGATGGCAGAAATGGCAATAGGCACCAGTTCACATCCTGATCAATGCGCATGTAAAGTTTTGTGTAAAGAGGTATGATATGGGCAAAGACACAGCTATGAACAGAGTGAAAGTCAAACTTGTTGCCATGGTTGCAGGAAACATTAATATTCTCAAAAGTCCTAAATATCAAAAGGCACTAGCTGACATACTGAACATATGGTAAATGAATACTTGTAAGCTTTAGAAAAATGGTCCAGACAAGGACACTACTATGAACAGAGTCAAAATCAAACTTGTAGCTATGGAAACTGAAAATGAAAATTCTAGAAGTCCTCAAACTGGTACCATTTGACAACCTTTTCTCTGTGTGAGCAATGTTTTGTGGATGAGTTCTTATAGGTCTTAGAGTTATGGCCTGTACGAGTTGATTACTATATCCTCCATATTATTATACAGAGGATAAAACATTTTCTGTCTCATGATAATGCATAAGATGGTCTTCAACCTTCATCTAAAAGACTTTAACCAGATTCAGGTACCATCAAAATAATCACTGCCTATATTGGTAAACCATCATATCAACCAAATCAGCAGATTCCTAACACAACCATTGGGCATGGATATTACCTACTCCTCATCCTCCAGGCTCCACAACATTCTCCATACTAACTGAAGAAACTCATCACTCATCAAGAACAAACTAAAATGCGTCATGTATGAAATAAACTCTGACTGTAAACAGAATTACACAGAGTGAAGGAACATCAGACCTCTGTTACCAGTTCCAACAGCAAATCAGCCATATGTGATCCCATCAGATATAACACCTAGTCACCAAATAAACTGGTCTGACATCACCAGTCTGGCTAACTATTAAACAATCTTCACCAAATGCAAACTCACCAAAGCCATTCACATCAAACACCAAAAGCCTACCATCAACCAAGAATTTTGGATATTTCATTTTATCTGCTTATGATGCAGTTCACAAAACCCAATCAACTCTTAAAATATTTCTTCCTTCCAAAACAGGTTTTATCAGCATGCTGCCTGGCCAGTTGTTTTAATTATGCTGTTTTCTTTGTTACATTCGGCAGATATACATATATATGTTGGATACTTTGTGAATGATTTTGCTGGGTTGTGAAGAAACATGTAGTTTTTGTTGATTTTTTTGTGTGGTGGTATGCTATGATCATTTAAGAAAGGGTTATCTCCCTTGGACCGCCATGTGCCCTTTTGAGAATCACAATGAAAAACAGCTGGCTGACAACGAAGGAACGCAACATGATTATTGTGACTGAGAATGTGAGTGTACTTAACGCAAACCAAGCACATCATTGTGTCAGCATGTCAGTAATGTATTTCTTGTGTATCAGCCACCAAAATAAACCCTCGCAGCCTCAGGTCTGAATTCATCATGTTCTCTCACGAACATAAGGTGTTTCACTGTGAATTATGAACACACAGTAATGGATAAAACGCAAATGACGCATGATGAACTGAAACACAGCAGAAGTGGTTATGCAGCTCACTTGACTAATGTTATCAATAGTGCCAGGTAGTATATCACTGACAAGCAGTCCAAGCATACAATGTCACAGGCAGTTGAGAAAATCGAAGTGGCAGTAAAATCCCTTCATGTCGTGCATGAGGCTTACGTGTCTGTGTTGGAGAATGACAATGAACGTGAACAGAGTGCAAGTTGGTTTAATGGGAGAATACAAACTGTTAATCAGATGTTAGAGGAATTAGGAGCTATTCTGACCAGCAAATCTCTGAATTCTTTGTCAGTTATTAGCCAAACGTCAACCAAGTCATGAGGGTGAAAGTTCTATTCCAAGTAGATCAAGCAAATCAAGTTTGCAGTTTAAGGCTGAGCAAGCAAAGATGAAAGCGTTTTATATTCAAGAGACTACAAGGTTAACCACTCAAATTGCTGAGCTTGAAGCAAATCATCTGAAACTAATGGCTGACATGCAAGCAAAGCAAGTAAAACAGGAAGCATTACATGCACAAGAAATGGCTAATCTTGAGGCAAAAATGAAACAGGATTTCATGGCAGAAAATGATGGTTTTCAAATAAACACAGAAGTTCCCAGACAAGCTGAGCAGAAATTGGTGCAGAACTGGTTGGATTATAAGTATGGACCTGAAGTGAGAGACAATACACAGGCACCAACTAATAGGGATCATGCACAGGAACAAGTGAGAGATTGTGAGCTAGGATCACAGGTAGAACACAACACACAAAAATCACAAGCAAGACAGCTTAACCCAATGTTTTGTGTATGAACAATCTCCCAATATGAACCAACAGTACAGGGATGAGAGTGAGGCTATTGATGCATGGATTGATAGGTTAACCCCAGGACTGGAAACTGTCTTGGACAATGGATATGTGAACACAGATAATGCCTTAGCTCAGGCATTAGTGACAAAATTCAGTGGTAAAGCATTGGAATGGCCGCGCTTCATCGAGCAATTTTATGCACAAGTGCATTCATGTCCAGGCATAAATGATGTTCATTGTATGGATCTTTTACGGTCACATTTAGAAAGTGATGCAAAGCACTTGGTATCAGGGCTAAGTTACACAGGTTGCAATTATGCGCTTGCCTTAAAAGAACTGAAGAATGCATTTGGTCACCGCATCAAAGTCACAAGGGCCTTTGTGGAGCGAATCACCTTTGGTCCGGTGGTGAACAGCAATGATCCATCAGCACTCCGAAAGTTCTACGTGCTATTACGGGACTGTATCACTGTTCTCGAGCAATTCAGCTATTCATCGGACTTGAACAGTTCAGACCTTTTGATTAAAGTGGCGAGGCGTCTTCCTATTGATAAAGTGTCACAATGGAATGAGTTTGGGAAAAATGTAACCAGAAATTGAGAACCAAATGTGTATGACTTGTTGCAACGGCTCGGGGACAGAGTGGATACTGACTTTAACCCCTTTGCTACTTCGATCTCTGGTGAGAAAACACGTGGAAGATGGGCAGGACATACCCCTTCTAAAGAACAGTCAAGGGAAACTATGGTTTACAATACGAACAACCACCCAATTGCCAATCATCCCTATCTGAAGGTATGCAGTCCCACGGCAACTTATCACCGTGTGACAAAACAGTTGGAACCCCCGAGATCACATCAAAAGACCAAAGCTCCAAGCAAAAATTGCCATGTCCTATGTGTAAGGAACCACACTATTTGTATCATTGCCCAGCATTTCTAAACAAGTCTGTGAATGATAGATGCTTGATTATTACTGAAAACAAGCTTTGTTTTAACTGTCTGACGGATGTGGCAGAAAACATCATTCCCTATTACATGAAACAAGATTTACATCACCTCGAACCTTCATGAAGAGGATGCAGACATCTAGAGATGCTGTGTATTTCCAGATAGTGCCTATTCAAGCACAGGGGCCGAATGGAAGAGTGATGAAGACTGCATTGCTAGACTCTGCAAGTGATACCACATTGATTCATGGACAATTTGTTCATGACCTGGGTCTTCGAGGGGACCGACAAGCTTTAAAGGTTACAACAATCAGTTGTACAACAACAGAGCCATCAATGGCTCTTTGGTTTCTTTGGATATCAAGTCAGCTCTTGATCCAGATGCTCCGCTTATACATGTTAAAGAAGCATGGTCGGTTGGATCCGATGTATTTGATTGCCAGCCACAGAGTCTGGATGAGAGATGGGAACACATAAAGAAGCTGAACATTTTACCAGTCAAACCTGAACAAATTCAAATGTTGATCGCAATGGATATACCAAAGTCACATTTGCAGTTGGAAGTTGTTGAAGGTGAGAAAAATCAACCTATTGCTGTTCGTACTGTACGATGATGGTCCTTAATGGGAGTATCAGCAAGTGATTTCAGCCATAATGAGTTTGTCCAGGCAAGAATCAAGTTCACAATTGCACGTGATAAACAAATGCATCAAGATATTGAACAGTTTTGGAAGACAGAGTCTTTTGGCATTGTTTATGACAAAGGGCACCCATCATCAATTGAGGACCGAAGAGCCGAAGAGATATTGAAGTCAAGTACTAGTTTTGTTGATGGACATTATCAAGTTGGCATGTTGTGGTAGGATGGGAATGTAGTCCTACCTGATAACAAAGTTGCCGCAGAAAAGCGATTCAAGTCTTTAGCTAAAAAACTAGTTAACAACAGAGACTTTGAAGCTCTTTATAGTTCCACATTGAATGGTTACATTCTCAAAGGCCAGGCGAGAAAACTTATGCAAGAAGAAGTGTCAAATGTTTCACCACACACATGGTACTTACTGCATCATGGAGTGACAAACCCAAATAAACCTGGCAAAGTGAGAGTGGTTTTTGATGCTGCTGCATCATTTGGAGGTACCTCTTTGAATGACAACTTATCAACTGGCCCAGATTAAGTGAACAATCTGTTTGGCGTCATACAGAGATTCAGGTTGTATCAGATAGCAATCACTGCGGATATAGAAGGCATGTATCACCAGGTGCGTGTACCTGAAGGTGACTCTGACTCACTGAGATTTCTTTGGAAACCAGATATCAAGCAACCAGGACCACCGGAAGTATACAAGATGTTAGTCCACATTTTTGGTGCTACTGATTCATCATCTTGTGCAATTCATGCACTGAGGAGCACTGCAATAGACAATGCTAAACATTTTGATCAATTTGTGATCACCACTGTGCTCAATGACTTCTACGTTGACGACCTGTTGAAGTCTGTGGAAACTGTACCCCAAACAATGCAACTGACTAAAGAACTTATCAGGTTGTTGAAAATGGGTGAGTGAGTGAGTGAGTTTAGTTTTACGCCGCACTCAGCAATATTCCAGCTATATGGCTGCGGTCTGTAAATAATCGAGTCTGGACCAGACAATCCAGTGACCAACAACATGAGCATCGATCTGCGCACTTGGGAACAGATGACATGTGTCAACCAAGTCAGCGAGGCTGACCACCCGATCCCGTTGTCGCCTCTTACGACAAGCATAGTCACCTTTTATGGCAAGCATGGGTTGCTGAAGGCTGTTGAAAATGGGTGGATTTCACCTGCACAAATGGGTGTCGAATTCCAGGGTGTCGACAGCATTCCTGAGGGCAAGAAAGCTATTGAGACAAAGTGCTTAAATCTGGAAGAACAAACCACACAACGTGCACTGGGACTACAGTGGAATGTGAAAGATGATTATTTCACTTTCAACCCCAAAATCAAGAATCGAGTAAACACAAAGAGAAGTGTTGTTAGTGCAGTATGCTCAATCTTTGACACACGTGGATATATAGCACCATATATAGTCTGAGCAAAGATACTGATACAGGAGATATGGAAACGAGGCCTCGATTGGGATGATCAACTTCCTGAGGATCTTCAAACAGAGTAGGAAAAATGGCACAGTGAACTCTGCCATCTGAGCAATTTTAATTCACCAAGACATCACGTGTGCTTCTCTTCTCAATGCCGGAATCTTGAGATTCATGTGTTCGCTGATGCTTCCGAGAAGGCCTTTACAGCAGTTGCCTATTTGAGATACAAACCAGACCCAGAGAATATTATGTGCTCATTTCTTGCAGCAAAAACTCATGTGTCACCTATCAAGCCATCATTAACAATTCCAAGATTGGAACTCCAAGGAGCGGTGCTTGCAGAAGTGTATCCTGGACAGATTCCAATACAGTGTTGCAATATCTCCATAACGAAGCAAAACGCTTCAAACCCTTTGTTGCAAACAGAGTTGCAGAGATTCTTGACACAACCAGCAGTGACCAATGGCATCACGTAGCGGGTAAGGATAATCCGGCAGACTTTTCTACACATGGGCTTGCAACTAGGTGTCTATCACAGGAACATTCATGGTTCCGGGGACCAGAGTTTCTTTGGCAATTTGAAAGTACTTGGCCGACAGTCAAGGTACACAATACAAATCTTGTCATCAAAGCTTGTCTTCGATGTCGTAGGGAACGTGTGAAAACAACTGTCACAAAGATGGCAGACTTACCAGTCTGTAGAGTCATTGCCTTTGAAGGAGTCTTCTGCCATATAGGGATTGATTACTTTGGACCCTTAAATCTGCAAGTACGCAGAAGTACAATCAAACGATGGGGATGTTTATTGACCTGCCTCTCCACACAGGCAGTACACATCGAACTTGCTGATTCACTTTCTACTGATGATTTCATCTTGGTACTTAGAAGCTTCATAGCACGGCGAGGCAATCCTAAGCATTTCTACGGTGATAATGGCACCAACTTTTATGGTGGTAAGAATGAACTCACTCAGTACCTGCAAAACCTAAAACAAACTAACATTGCTAACTACCTTGTTCCTCTGAAAATTGAGTGGCATTTCAACCCGCCCTTGAGTCCCCACTTCAGTGGTGCGTGGGAAAGGTTAATTTGCTCTCTGAAGGTTGCCCTCAAAGCGGTACTGAACAAACAGATCATTCAAGAGACTGTTTTACTTGTCACTTTAGCTGAAGTTGAAGCTGTTCTCAACAGTCGTCCATTGACATACAACAGCACTGACCCCATTGACTTCACAGCACTCACCCCCAACCCCTTTCTCATTGGGAGGGCGAACTCATGCCAAACACCTGACCAGTTCCATTCAAAGGAGATCAATAGTCAGCGCAGGTGGAGGCAAGCGCAGGTTCTTGCTGATCATGTTTGCAAACGCTGGCAAAGAGAATACTTGCCAGGACTAACTGTCAGACATAAAACTATTATGCATGACTTTTATGCCGTTGCATTTATCCACCTGATTTGACTCTGTCAGGGGGGTGGCTATGTTGGATACTTTGTGAATGATTTTGCTGGGTTGTGAAGAAACATGTAGTTTTTGTTGATTTTTTTGTGTGGTGGTATGCTATGATCATTTAAGAAAGGGTTATCTCCCTTGGACCGCCATGTGCCCTTTTGAGAATCACAATAAGAAACAGCTGGCTGACAACGAAGGAACACAACGTGATTATTGTGACTGAGAATGTGAGTGTACTTAACGCAAACCAAGCACATCATCGTGTCAGCATGTCAGTAATGTATTTCTTGTGTATCAGCCACCAAAATAAACCCTAACTCGCAGCCTCAGGTCTGAATTCGTCTTGTTCTCTCACGAACACTGTGTCTGAAGGATATATATGCTACACTGAACATTCTTCATGGTCAACTTAAGCTCTGTATATATTCTTTCTCTATTTCTTAGTGCTAAATATGTAATTATTATCAGTTAATTTCCGTTACGTTAGTAAATATATTGTTACCGATCGCGCATGAAGTAAACATATTTATCGTGCATCACATACTACCTCAAGCACTAGGATGTAACAGTGTGTGAAATTATGATTATAATCAACTTTATAAATCTTTAATTATCCACACCAACTAGGCATATTTTTTAGCAATAATAGGATGCATCACCACCCAGTAATGCCATCGTGCTATTAATCAACATTTTTCATTTGTTATCATCATCATAACTTAAGCACACTGTGCCATGGTATTATCTGTTAAAATGATTAATATGCCTGATAAATTCACATTCAACTGTTATCTGTCAGCCATCATGTATATATGGCTGATACGTCTTACTAATGTTGTATAATTCACAGGCAATAGACGAGATGTTTTGAACCAATGATGAGTTCTGTCCATTATTTTGTCTACTTGGCAACAGTGAGGACTGAACCCATAACAATCGGTACCCAAACAGGAACGGAGTCAATCAACCTTGTCAACAACAGTGACAATGACATTGTCAACCTGACCTACTTTGTCAGTACTAGGAGACAGTAAGTCGTACGTTGACGATAGTATTCCCAACTCCCACATAGGAGATAGTAAGTCCTACATAGGTGATAAGTCCTACGTAGGATATAGTAAGTCCTACATAGGTGATATTAAGTCCTATGTAGGAGATAGTAAGTCCTACGTAAGAGATAGTGACACCAAAAAAATTTTTCACTGTGGCCCTAATACGCTTCCATACTGTGATAATACTGATTGTGCAATAATATATTCTTTCATCATGATCAAAATATCATTTCATGCCCAGCTTATGCTACTGTGTAGCAGCTTACTTTAGCTTAGTTAGTTTAATATTAGCTTAGCTGGGCTAAGTCAGTGTAGTTTGGTTTAGTTAGTTTAGTATAGTTAGCTTAGGCGGTTTAATTTAACTTGGTTCCTTATAACAACTTGATCGTCTGTAAAAATGACAAAGTATTCTTAGTGTCATATGATTAGTGCAATATTGTTTGTTTACATTGTTTATTGTGAATTGTGTCAGTGCATCCGTCACATACACTTGCACTAACAGGTCAGCACTGCACTTGCGTCAGTTATTGCGCTGTTCACTACATTTGCGTTCTTAGTCACTTTGCATAACTTTAAACTTGTAGCTTTATCAAAATTTAGGGTCTTCACTTTACTCTCTATTCTATAAATCTATCCTTGCCTGTCCTATTGGCGACTACCTCCCTTTATTTTCACTCTGAAGTTGTTTTGTTCATGCTGGGAATGTTTGCGTTGCTTCATCAGTAATTTGATTACTCTTCTTGTTCTCTTGGTATCTATTTATTAGGTTCACACCTGGTATACAGTTCAGTTTTATATGTTTGCATTCTCTGGTGTTTACATTTCCGTACCCATTTCTGATACATTACAGTATTATCTTTTGTAAACATCATTTGCAGTTTATACTTGCATTTTCACTTTTTGTGAACACATGTACTTATTGTTCATATATCAGTCATGGTTCTGTTACCATAGCACAAGTCAAGTCAAGTAAAGTGATCTCTGGAGAGGATGAAGCTAGGATGTTGTCATTGTTAATGCAAAATTCATACAGTCTATTTGGTGTATAATTTCCTCATGCAGACATCACATAATTTTCATATGCATCAAAAATACTTTTCTAATTTGTCCTGTCAGTGTAGCATAGTGCAGCTATCTCTTCAGCCAAGAGTGTGATATTGCCTCCCTTGATAGTAATCCAACCATCTGGAGTTCAAGACCCGTTTCCGCTGAAACTTTTCACAATTTGTTTCATATCCCAGCACCACTTTCCAGTCATGTGACCATGAAAAGCATGTGTGGTGCTGGGATCTTATGCTTAATTAATGTGTGAGCAAGTCTGCATGATGTCAAAACATCTCCTCTGATTGCCAAAACTTAACTCGCTCAGGCAGACAAATGTAATTCTTGCAACTTCATTTCTTGTGCAGATATAATGTTCAAACATTTTCAGTATTGTTATATGATTTTAGGTGACAGTTTGTTAATGCATTATATTTATGGTCAAGTAATATTAACATTGTTTATTTACAGTTTTCCATGCCTCACCTATTGGCTAACAATTAATGTCAACGTCTGCCAATGCACAACACACCATTAAACCCTGTGGATGCAAATTTTTGGCTATATCTTATTCTTGTATCTACAGTCATACATACAGAAGACTGGGAAATACAACATACAACCTACTTCTTTCACTTCTACACCATACTTTATAAACCAAAATCACATTCTTCATTGTTTAACGTTCCTCCTTATGTACCTACACTAAACTCCTTCACTGTTCCAAATCAGTTTTTCCCTCCTTCACTGTTGCCTGTATACTAGCAGCCACCTTGCATATCCTTGTATTCCGGTGAAGATCCAATTACTGAGGGAGAGACTATGTTTGAAAATAGGAAGGTTGAAGTCCAATGCCTCATGAAGAATGAGAGTCTGGCTTCTTCAATACTCTCTCAGGCAGTCCGGAAATTGCTCAGAGGAGATGTTGCTCGTCTTCTTGTATCCCATGTGCAACATTTGGAAGGACCCTATGGCACCATCATCACAGCAGAATCCATACTTCCGGAATTTCACCAGACCTCACTGCAGGAATGGGAATCAGTTGCATCATGGGTGATACGACTGGAGGACTAACTTCAACATGCATTGGACAGAGGAGCCAACATGGATCATCATGGAAGGAGTGCCATGCTCAGGACTCACGTAGCACTCATGAGTCACAACCGTCCCTTGGATTCTCTCAGCCACTGGAAAGACCAACCACTTCTTCTACGGATATCTCGGAGCAACTACCATCCATCACCAAGAGGCTGGAGACGTTAGGAACAGCACACCAGAAACCAACATCTGATAAGCAACTTCTACAACAGATTCATGATTGGTTAACAGTGTTGGAATCCCAGAAAGAGAATCCATCTACACAAGTCTCCCTGCAACCATCAAGGTCCCTAGGCAGAGGCAGGAGAGGAAGAGGAAGAGGCACTTGCAGAGGATGAGGAAATGGCAAAGCTTTGAACACTTTATTAGTCCCTCAGGTAACCTTCACCAAAAGATGATAGGCAAGGCGAACGAGGCATTGTCCAACATTGAGGAGCTGGATTGCGAAGTTTTCATTGATCCTGGATCCATGGTCTCCACTGTATTGCAGGGATATCACAAGTCAAGCCTAAGTCACTTCCTGTTAACTCATTAAGGCCGAGAGCCACATATATGCGGCAAATTAATTAGCTTCTCACAGCGAGAGCCGCATATTGGGGGTAATAAAAAGCACCTCTTATTCAGCAAGAGCCGCATATTGGGGTTATGAAAAGCACCTCTCATTCAGCGAGAGCCGCGTATTGGGGGTTTTACATTTTAAATTCGTACAATACCTATAATTTCAATCAATTTAGCAGTAATGATCAAAGATTAGCCTTTCTTACGAGAGAGATTACTTTCTCTGTTAATCAGAAGAACTATTAATGTGTTTTGATAACAATTGCTTGCAATGTTGGGGCTTATACAGGCAAATGAACACATGTCTGCGAGAAAAGGGATTATGAGATGTTGTTACAGGAGGTACGTGTTTGTTACTCGTCATTGGGAGTGAATACTAAGATACCATGTTTGCACATTGATCGAATTAACGGTGACAAGGTTACGCAACCTTCTTCTAAATTAAATCATTCATTCATTCATTGTAATAGTTCATATAATGAATCGTAGGCATAAATAGCACTACTGTATTACACTCATGTTCGTGTAGATTTGAAATAAACCAAGTTACTAATTTAGACCTAATTCATTTGCGACTATTGATTTTTAAAGTTGACAATAATACATAATCGAATATGAAGTGATAACTCTTGCATCTACTCATAATATACATATATAGTACACATAAACCATACAAAGGTAACTGGGGTATTTTGTTCAAGCTGTATCATGCTTATTTGAAATGTGATTTTTCAATGCAATTTACATAAGCATTGTGTAAGAAACGTTTGTACTTGATCTCTGTAATTATCTTATCCTGTGTAATGATCACGTGTATCAGATCCATCGTCAATAAAAGGAGGATAATATATCAGTTACGGAATTGATGCGTATAATCATTCAATCAGACAACACTAAATATATGAACACCTCTTTCAACCTCAAAATAACAGCCTCTGGTCGAATGCATGTCCAGGTAAACTTTTGTCCCGTGACAAGTGTAAAACAAACTAATGCGCTGTTACATCATTGGACAACCTGTTTTGTTGAGTCACTCCCATTGCCAATCTTCTGAACCTCGTTTGCTTTCAAAACAAATATAGGTATGCCCATCTTCATAAATATTTGGGGAGATTCAACTACAAGTGTATACATCACAATAAATCAGTATCGTGTTACTTTTTTGAATTCTATAATACATGTACTTGAATTATGATATTTATTCATAACAATGTACAGATTATATTGAAATGTTCAGCAAGCCATTATGTTTGATGTACAAGTAGTGTGTGCAAAAAGTATACGCAAATAAATACTATCTCTACTCAGTGATTGGATTGGGTTATCCGGGGTAAAAATAATCGGATTGTAGCGCTTTGAGCGCTTAGCAAAAAAATAAACTCGTCAAAGTGCTTGTTAGTCCTACGTGTACATTTCAGGCATCCTTACGATTATGTATGTTCACGATACACAAAGATTTTCATGATAGCTAGAGTTGATAAAGCCGAAATCTAGCATATCGATTGGTCAATGATCTAACCAATAGTCAATCTGTATCCAAGCTGTCTAGTGACCGAACGTACTCTTCAGAAATTTAGCCCATGCCCCATCACCTGCCATTTCCAATGTGACAGGTACCTCATGATACGATTGGTCATAGATAATAAATCAGGGACTATATTGAACAGTTAAGATACAAGATTTCCGTACCCATTTCTGATACATTACAGTATTATCTTTTGTAAACATCATTTGCAGTTTATACTTGCATTTTCACTTTTTGTGAACACATGTACTTATTGTTCATATATCAGTCATGGTTCTGTTACCATAGCACAAGTCAAGTCAAGTAAAGTGATCTCTGGAGAGGATGAAGCTAGGATGTTGTCATTGTTAATGCAAGATTCATACAGTCTATTTGGTGTATAATTTCCTCATGCAGACATCACATAATTTTCATATGCATCAAAAATGCTTTTCTAATTTGTCCTGTCAATGTAGCATAGTGCAGCTATCTCTTCAGCCAAGAGTGTGATATTGCCTCCCTTGATAGTAATCCAACCATCTGGAGTTCAAGACCCGTTTCCGCTGAAACTTTTCATAATTTGTTTCATATCCCAGCACCACTTTCCAGTCATGTGACCATGAAAAGCATGTGTGGTGCTGGGATCTTATGCTTAATTAATGTGTGAGCAAGTCTGCATGATGTCAAAACATCTCCTCTGATTGCCAAAACTTAACTCGCTCAGGCAGACAAATGTAATTCTTGCAACTTCATTTCTTGTGCAGATATAATGTTCAAACATTTTCAGTATTGTTATATGATTTTAGGTGACAGTTTGTTAATGCATTATATTTATGGTCAAGTAATATTAACATTGTTTATTTACAGTTTTCCATGCCTCACCTATTGGCTAACAATTAATGTCAACGTCTGCCAATGCACAACACACCATTAAACCCTGTGGATGCAAATTTTTGGCTATATCTTATTCTTGTATCTACAGTCATACATACAGAAGACTGGGAAATACAACATAACAACCTACTTCTTTCACTTCTACACCATACTTTATAAACCAAAATCACATTCTTCATTGTTTAACGTTCCTCCTTATGTACCTACACTAAACTCCTTCACTGTTCCAAATCAGCTTTTCCCTCCTTCACTGTTGCCTGTATACTAGCAGCCACCTTGCATATCCTTGTATTCCGGTGAAGATCCAATTACTGAGGGAGAGACTATGTTTGAAAATAGGAAGGTTGAAGTCCAATGCCTCATGAAGAATGAGAGTCTGGCTTCTTCAATACTCTCTCAGGCAGTCCGGAAATTGCTCAGAGGAGATGTTGCCCGTCTTCTTGTATCCCATGTGCAACATTTGGAAGGTCCCTATGGCACCATCGTCACAGCAGAATCCATACTTCCGGAATTTCACCAGACCTCACTGCAGGAATGGGAATCAGTTGCATCATGGGTGATACGACTGGAGGACTAACTTCAACATGCATTGGACAGAGGAGCCAACATGGATCATCATGGAAGGAGTGCCATGCTCAGGACTCACGTAGCACTCATGAGTCACAACCGTCCCTTGGATTCTCTCAGCCACTGGAAAGACCAACCACTTCTTCTACGGATATCTCGGAGCAACTACCATCCATCACCAAGAGGCTGGAGACGTTAGGAACAGCACACCAGAAACCAACATCTGATAAGCAACTTCTACAACAGATTCATGATTGGTTAACAGTGTTGGAATCCCAGAAAGAGAATCCATCTACACAAGTCTCCCTGCAACCATCAAGGTCCCTAGGCAGAGGCAGGAGAGGAAGAAGAAGAGGAAGAGGCACTTGCAGAGGATGAGGAAATGGCAAAGCTTTGAACACTTTATTAGTCCCTCAGGTAACCTTCACCAAAAGATGATAGGCAAGGTGAACGAGGCATTGTCCAACACTGAGGAGCTGGATTGCGAAGTTTTCATTGATCCTGGATCCATGGTCTCCACTGTATTGCAGGGATATCACAAGTCAAGCCTAAGTCACTTCCTGTTAACTCATTAAGGCCGAGAGCCACATATATGCGGCAAATTAATTAGCTTCTCACAGCGAGAGCTGCATATTGGGGGTAATAAAAAGCACCTCTTATTCAGCGAGAGCCGCATATTGGGGTTATGAAAAGCACCTCTCATTCAGCGAGAGCCGCGTATTGGGGGTTTTACATTTTAAATTCGTACAATACCTATAATTTCAATCAATTTAGCAGTAATGATCAAAGATTAGCCTTTCTTACGAGAGAGATTACTTTCTCTGTTAATCAGAAGAACTATTAATGTGTTTTGATAACAATTGCTTGCAAAGTCGGGGGCTTATACAGGCAAATGAACACATGTCTGCGAGAAAAGGGATTATGAGATGTTGTTACAGGAGGTACGTGTTTGTTACTCGTCATTGGGAGTGAATACTAAGATACCATGTTTGCACATTGATCGAATTAACGGTGACAAGGTTACGCAACCTTCTTCTAAATTAAATCATTCATTCATTCATTGTAATAGTTCATATAATGAATCGTAGACATAAATAGCACTACTGTATTATACTCATGTTCGTGTAGATTTGAAATAAACCAAGTTACTAATTTAGACCTAATTCATTTGCGACTATTGATTTTTAAAGTTGACAATAATACATAATCGAATATGAAGTGATAACTCTTGCATCTACTCATAATATACATATATAGTACACATAAACCATACAAAGGTAACTGGGGTATTTTGTTCAAGCTGTATCATGCTTATTTGAAATGTGATTTTTCAATGCAATTTACATAAGCATTGTGTAAGAAACGTTTGTACTTGATCTCTGTAATTATCTTATCCTGTGTAATGATCACGTGTATCAGATCCATCGTCAATAAAAGGAGGATAATATATCAGTTACGGAATTGATGCGTATAATCATTCAATCAGACAACACTAAATATATGAACACCTCTTTCAACCTCAAAATAACAGCCTCTGGTCGAATGCATGTCCAGGTAAACTTTTGTCCTGTGACAAGTGTAAAACAAACTAATGCGCTGTTACATCATTGGACAACCTGTTTTGTGGAGTCACTCCCATTGCCAATCTTCTGAACCTCGTTTGCTTTCAAAACAAATATAGGTATGCCCATCTTCATAAATATTTGGGGAGATTCAACTACAAGTGTATACATCACAATAAATCAGTATCGTGTTACTTTTTTGAATTCTATAATACATGTACTTGAATTATGATATTTATTCATAACAATGTACAGATTATATTGAAATGTTCAGCAAGCCATTATGTTTGATGTACAAGTAGTGTGTGCAAAAAGTATACGCAAATAAATACTATCTCTACTCAGTGATTGGATTGGGTTATCCGGGGTAAAAATAATCGGATTGTAGCGCTTTGAGCGCTTAGAAAAAAAATAAACTCGTCAAAGTGCTTGTTAGTCCTACGTGTACATTTCAGGCATCCTTACGATTATGTATGTTCACGATACACAAAGATTTTCATGATAGCTAGAGTTGATAAAGCCGAAATCTAGCATATCGATTGGTCAACGATCTAACCAATAGTCAATCTGTATCCAAGCTGTCTAGTGACCGAACGTACTCTTCAGAAATTTAGCCCAAGCCCCATCACCTGCCATTTCCAATGTGACAGGTACCTCATGATACGATTGGTCATAGATAATAAATCAGGGACTATATTGAACAGTTAAGATACAAAACGTCCTATTCGGGAACTTTGATGATGCCCATCCCATGACCCTTTGTCTTATGTATGTGCAATATGTATGCATGTATGTTCGTATATTTTCTGAGTTAAATCTAGATGAACCAAAGCGACAAACTGAATCTGTTATATATTATATAAGTCACAGACTAGCTTATTAGTACTTACCTTAAAATATTCAGTATACACTAGCAATGTATCAGCAAAAACGCTACTTTCATAGATTATTATGCATGTGCGTAAATTCGTCTTTACTGCCATTGACACAGATGTTTTGTTAATCTCTCACAATGATATGAGAGGGACATCATTTGGTTTAAGTATGTCTTACATACAATGAAACGGACTGGCAAACGTCGAGACATCAAATGCAGATGTTCAAGCTGTGATGTGTTTTTGTGCGTTGACTGTTTTGAGGCCCACCATAAAGACTTGTTCCAAGGACAATAACGCTTTATGCACTAGTTTTGTTGTACAAATGGTACGGTATACCATTCTTGTCAGTTGTTGGGCACAATGTGTGAAGCCCACGCGATACTGCTGGAATATAGCTAAGCTCGCTGTAAAACTAAATTCACTCATTCTTTTCAATTGTTGCATTTCAGTGGTTATTCTTTTACATGTCCAAAACACTAAGACATGTGTGTTCACCATCTGAGAACGAATATACTCATCATAGTGTCAGTCTTCTCCCATATGTCTTATGTGTTTCTTTCATGCATCATTACAGTAACTGATGTTATGTTTACAATACACAAATTGTTGCATGATAGTTGATACAGACGTAACACAACATAACCATTGGTCAACAATAAAGCCAATAATCAGTCTCTACCCTATCACTTTGAGTGTCCAAACGTGCTCTTCAGAAATTTAGGCCACGCCCCATCACCTTGCCCTTCCTATGTGACAGCTTCTCATGATACGATTGGTCAAAGTATCAGCCAATATAATGAGTAACTGAGATGTAATGCGTTACATTCAGGATAATTTATCCCTTCACATGACGGGAAGCTTTGCTTAGCATCGAGTAATGATAAATGTATCATGCAGTATGTATGTGTATGAATGGTGATATATGTTTGCAGCGTTAAGTTAAGATGAACAAAGTGACAAACCATAAATCTGTATATGTTCCATGTTACTTACACACCTACTGATACTTTCCTTGAAATAGTCAGTAAGCATGAGCAATGTATTGGCAAAAAATCTAGACGATTATAATGCAAGCCCCCCCCCCCTCTTTTTAAACTCTATCATAAATAATATATTATAATTCAGTCCTTACGATGAGAGAGACAGGAGGAATTTGTATATTTGTTCATCTCGTATGTACAAAGACCGCGTAGGTGTTGATAAAAATACAGCACACACTGGCAAAGGGGTATGAGAGACACAGGTAATAAATTACATGAAATGCTTTCCCATTTACATCTTTACGACACAATTAAATAATCAGTACTTGAGACTAGACAGTTTCCTGTCATATCCGAGACCTGCCAGGGAAATCAGGCATGATTAGCACTAATTAGCCTCGTCGCAGCAATCAGGCAGTCAGCGAGGGGTGCCAGGTGTTGGGCAGTGGAGCGGCTCCAGGGCTTAATGAGTTAAAGGCACTCACTGACTCTAAAGTGGAAGTAATGGCAGCGGGAGATAACATACTGTCCTGTTCATAAAGTGGAGTACACTGAAATGGGCAGTCACGGACAAGTTCCATGAGTATCTCTATGGTAACAAGTTTGAGGTCAAGACTGATAACAATCCTTTAACGTATGCCCTGACATCTGCCACTCTTGATGCTACTGGTCACCAATGGCTAGCTACCAACATATGATTTCATCATTGCTTACCAAGATGGAACCACCAATATGAATGCTGATGGATTATCGAGAAGACAAAAATACTCCATTAGCCAGGAGACACACATAGAGCCAACCTCTATCAAGGCCATCTGCCAGGTCCACCAGACTCCTTGCATAGCAGCCTATCCTTCAACAAGGAAACTGTATATGCTGATGATGTCATTTCAGTGACTCCAACCTCATTGTCCAGGAAGAAGGAGCAGCTTGGTGACAAGTATCTCAAGCGTGTACTCTATCTAGTCAAGTAAGGTCAAATACCAACAGCACACCAATGTTTGCTGGAGGATCTTGTTGTCAGAAGAGTAATCCATAACTGGGACAGATTATCAATCAAGGATGGGATCTAGTACAGACAAGTCAAAGGCACTGATGAAATCATAACAGCAACTTGTCTAACCCTATCATAAGATACCAGGTGTAGTGAAAGCCCTCCACAATGACTCTGGACATCAAGGATAAGACAGGACCCATTATCTAGCTAAGTCAAGGTTCTTTTAGACTGGAATGTCCGAGGATGTGGAGCAATATGCATCAGACGACTCAAGCCAAAGATTACAGTGGAAGCTGCACCTTTAGTCAGCATCAAGTCATCACAAGCCATGGATCTTGTGCGCTTGGACTACCTGAAACTTAAGAAAGTAAGAGAATCACTTCTGCAACTCATTGACAGAGTGTTAGTGCACCTGGCTGGCCTCACAGGAAGAAACAAATTTGCTAACAAATGGGGACAGAAAGTGTACATCATCATTAAACAGCAGAATGAAGATATTCCTGTCTACACTGTGAAGCAAGAGAGTGGTCCTGATCCACCTTCACAATGACAACGTAATTACCAATTTACGTCAAGAAGTCTGTATCCCTCCATGTGAAGGATTACTAAGCTGCAGATGAATCCAACAATGACAGTCAAGATGAAATACTGCTGTTGCCAAGACTCAGGAGTAAGGTCTTCAATCTCTCATCACTGTCTCGTGATCAACCCACCCATGTCAGCTCCTTGATGTCTCTACAGCACTCTCCTAGATCTACCAGACGTTAAGAGCCATTAAAGTTCTATGATTTTTGTCATGAGGACTATTTCAGTTTTTGGTTCTTTTCTTTTGAAGCAATGAGTCTTCGCAAGCACCATGGTTATATTTTCATCAATCATTGGGGCTTCATTTCCTTCATCCAATGACTCTTAGGAACATAGTAGGCATCAGACATGATCTTTATAGATTACACATGAACAAATATCAGTGCATACATAAAATGTCTCATACCTGTTCATGCACTTATGCTCACTTGAAGAAATCTGTCATAGCTTTTTGTACTGCTCTGTAGAAAAGCAAGAGGACTTTACTTTTAATAACAGTTTGAGGTTCCCATTGTCGCCTGCACATGAATAGTATCAGCAGTTGCCTCTTCACCTTCACATTTCCTGCTTGAAACACAATGTCTAGACTTAAACAGTGTTAACCAGTCACGAGAATAAACAAAGTCTGTGATACCCATGCTATCGCCAAAAGCACATGCTTTTTCAATTAACATTTTGTAATTGATGGGCAAATTGCGACTGTTCACATCAGAAATCCAAAGATAAACTGCTTCTTCCATCTTTTCATGTTTAGCATTGTGAGCATGTGATAACTATGATGAGCTTTCAGGAATTTATAGCCATTTTGATTTGTCGCTGATTATTGACTTGCCAGTGGTGTGACCAAATTCTGTGCCAAAATGTTTAGTAAGGGTTTCTAGGCTTCTCTTTTCCCTTGTTGAAAAGGCATGGCGTTTTCGTTTGTTTGGTTGACTTGCCATTTTGATCGACTGACAAAATGTTTCTAAGAGTAATTATAATGACCCACAAATTGACATGCCTCAAAATTAACTCAGTGTTACCTTGCTACTCAGAGGTAGTTAATCTTCTGAAGCTTCAAAGAGTGCCGACTTCTTTCATGTTAGGGCAAGTGAGGTCAGTTCGTTACTGTCAACATTCACAAGATCATTGGCAGTAACAGTCACAGTTGCAACTTGTGCATAGGATTGTAGTGCAACGTGAAGGTCTGACAAGGCCAGGTCTTTTTGTGGGTCCTCATTTGATTGGATAATATCCATATGACGAAAACAGTCAGCAATTGTCTTTTCACTCACAGCTGTCCAGACTTGCTTGATCACCCAGATTAATTAATTATAGTGACCCACATATTGACACGCCTCAAAATTAACTCACTGTCACCTTGCTACTCAGAGGTAGTCAATCTTCTCACGCTTCAAAGACTGCCAACTTCTTTCATGTTATGGCACACAAGGCCCTCAGTAATTGCGTGCGAAAACATACAGCCAAGTAGTATAGGGAATGACAGTTCTGGACCACTTTCAAGAAATGTCTCTACAAAGCCTTATTTAGTAAATAAGGCTTTGGTTGGGTCATTAGCTCTTGCTACTATTACCCCTACTACAAAAAAGTTGGCGGTAATTACTATGCCTACTTTGTGTTGGTAGGAGGTAACACTGTGCCGTACGGTACGATCAATAATTCTTCTCTTACAAACCCCCTACCCGGCCCATCCCTCAAGTAGTATAAGTTAGGTTCGTCGGCTGTCATATCCACTTTATCTATGTTGTAAGTTTTGACTGACCATATAGGATCGGTGGCTCGCTTACGGCTATCGCCCTCGTGTTTCCCCGGCTGGTATAGATACCTCACTAGGGCCCTATCTGGTATCTGTTTCTCCTTCCCACGCAATGGAGCGGCCGACTCTGCAACTATTGATTTTAGTTTGATAGCGTCTGCCGGTTTCTTACCGGTGAGACGGGTGACTTCATGGTTGATTGCCGACACCACCTTGGGTAACCTCGTGACCCATTCAGTCGATCGTTTTCCAGGGGTGACCATCTCCCTAGCATACTGATGGCCGAACAAGCGCTCAGCCAAAGTCCTATTAAATCTCTCAACTATGGCTTGGCTGCGATGGGCTCCGGCCGTGCCACGCCTGACCTTTGTATCGTGTTTGGCTAGCAGTTGTGACACGGCACCCATGAACTCCCGTCCGGGGTCAACTTGCAGCTCTGTTGGCCACGTCAACGGACTGCGTTTGTATATGCGTTCGAATCCTCTGGCTACCTGGGCCGAATCTTTCGTGGTCAAGGGTTCGGCTTCCTTGTAACGACTGGCTACGTCCACTACGGTTAAGGCATACTTGTACCTCTTGTCGTGGGGTAGGAACAGTAGGTCTGCCTGGTGAACGCTATTAGGTATGTTAATACCGAACCTCCTTCTAGGCACGTAGCGTGGTGCCGGCAAATAGATCTGCCACAGGGCTTGTTTTTCAAGCCACGCTTTGGCTTCCTCCGGGGGTACTCGCGCTATTTTAGCTAGCTTATCTACTGCGCTAGCTCCTTTCCAGTACCCACGCGGGCTGTAGTAAATAGCCTCAAATTTTTTCATGTCCATATGCATATGTGTTTATCCCATCAATAGCTATCCAACGTTTCGTGTCCATAGGCGACAGGGACGTCTTGTTTATAGTCAGTCCGTATATCTTATGCCCATCACTTCTAAGTGTGTTCATTTTATGTCTAAAGGTACGGGTCTTGAACAGGGCTTCCTTGAATCTGGCGTGTTTGATGTGTTGTTTCACCACATACTTCTTAACCCCCTTAGCCTTCCGGATCTCACTATTGTCGGCTTTCAGTATGGAGTACATCTTAGGTCTCAAACCTATGTACTCGGCTATGGGCGTGCCAGCACACTCGTCCTTCATTTTACCTAGGACCTTTTTATTTACCGTACTGTGTAGGGCATGGGTCTTAGGGTAGTCACTGGTGTCGTATAAATCGAGGTGTTTTTTCATGTCCTCGTACACGTCCTCGGTTCGAATCTCCATCAGCAGGGAATCCGTGTCAGTGTACAGCACTTCACATCTGTCACCGTACTGTTTCTTGAGCTTGTTGTAGTAAAAGTCGTACATCAGGTGTTTGGATAAATCGAGGATGCTCATCCCCACGTAAACAGGCCGGTTGAATTTTATGTGACTTTTCTTCATGTGTAGGGCAACCAGGTTGTCTGTGAATATCTTACTACGGTTGAATGCCGGACTGGCTGGCTATCAATCTCCTGAGCTTGTCTTCCTCACTCGACCGAACCAGCTTCACGGTCACGCGTTTCCTCAGGTTCTCCATAGTCTTACCAAACACCGAGTTGTTCATGAGCTTGTAGAGATTTTTCTCAAAATCACTGGTGGCTTTTTTTCGTAGGTCTGTGTTCATTCTGATGTAGGGCTCCATCCATGGACTCTGGTCGAACATGAGCACCCTGTGTATTTTGGTCAGCCTCATACCCAACGATAGGTACAGCTGTAGGTTGCGATAGTGAACGATGTACTTGGTCTTATTCATTAAGTTAGGCACGAGTTTTTCAACGTCTGTCACACGCCCACCTGACAAGTTATGTTGGTACTCAGACATCCAGTCTGGGTTAACCCTCATACGTTCGGGGGCCAGGGGGTAGCTGTTGTGCGATGTGTGTAATTCCTTGGGATACTCTAAGTCAACCTCGAGGATATAACCTTTGTTCGAATCTGGTGCAACCCCCATAACATCAACGTGGGGTACCCATTCGAATCCCCCTGTAGGTAGATACTGACTCATGGCCCAGCCGTACAGGTTGTTTGCGTCGAGGTAGAGAATGTGATTGGTTGGTTTGTTAGGATCGTAACCTTTCACGTATTGATTATTTGCTTTCGCGTATCGTTTGGATGCCATGGAAATCCCACCTCGCAAACCTTTCTCAATGAATAGGTGCATGTCGTAATCTGTGAGCAATTCCAAATTAACTCCGGTCTTTTTAAGCAAGGCGTCCCACGACAGACCTGGGCTGGTGTAATACCACGCGGGGTCGAGTTTATACTGCTTGAAACATGTCCGCCTAAACGTTTCAAACACGTCGGCTAACAGCAGTATATCTGTCCTCAAGTACAGGTCGTGATAATCACCCAGGTTCTTACAACCCAGTTTATTCCATACGTTAGTCGCGTGCGAGTAATCATCTCGTGAGACAGACGCCTCATTCAGCTTGCTATAAAAGCAGTCAATAGGGGGTAGTCTGGTCTCGGTGAACTTAGCCCAACTATCCATGTACTCATAGGGGTACACACCCTTCCTCATAAGCAGGGGTCTAGTCTCGGCGTCTGTGTATCGATCGGTGATAGGGAAGGTATTGTTGGCCTTGACCAGACTGTCGAGTGACGACAGGAGGAACTGAAACGAGTCAATGAACCTAAGTCCGTTTAAGCTGAAGGAGATGTATCTCTCCATGTTGTTGGGGATGCACGTTATATTACCATCGATTTTCGCGATGGCCTGCATGATCAAGTGTGAGTCGTACCCTCTCAAGTTGTGAAAGACAACGGGGATGTTTATTGTCTTAGGGTTGATTTTAAGCTTGAGGTTGCACGCGTTGTGAGCGGCGCCTCTATACTTACCAGTTATGTGGCAGTGATCTCTCACCGAATCACCGTTAAGTGGTGATTCACACACGTGACAGTTAGTGCTACTAGCGTGGGCTAGCCTGTCGACTCGGGTCAGACGCATGGGAGCGATTTTATACAATGCATTCCTAATAATTTTTTCTTCCTCCTGCAAACACTTTAGAAACCTTTCAGCCGCGTCAGGCCCCCTATACACTACCGGAGCTTTCGTTTCCCCGTCACAACGGACGACAATGTATCCAAACGAACAGGCTTTATGCTCTTGTGTTTTGTGGGTGAAGGGAGCCTCGCCGGCGGCACCACTGGGAGCCTCGCCGGCGGCAGCCACTAAGGCTTCGAAGTCGGCGTATATAATATAAGGCACAGACATTTGATTCTTGTGGTTACTGAATTTTAGGATATTGTCACCTTCCTTAGGCATGTCGACTCGTATGGCCGTCTGCCCCACACCTTGACAATCATCCCGGTGGGATTCTAATAAATCAGCTCGGGTGAAGCCATGTAGGCATCGTACACAAAAGTGTTTTTCCCCATCGTGTTTCGACTGGTCGTGCAACAACCGGCTGAGATGTTTTATCCACGTGTAGTGATACTTTTCACCTCGTTGGATCATGAATATATTGATAACTTGGCGATCCTTCACCGGGCTGACCCTGTGTACTATTGTTGTGTTACCTTCGTGCCCAAAGACATTTATAGCCAGATTATTCTGTTTTTCTACTTTAGTGATCTGGGATATGGGGGTGGGTTCATCTATACCATCCCAGTTGAGCCCATCGTCTTGGGGATAGCTAGAAAGCCTATCTGAATGAGTGCCAGCTGGAAATAAGGCTGACCTGATAGCTAACCTCAGGCAATCGTTTCCTCTATTCTTAACGTTTACTATGGCATGTTTGTTTCTATAGTAGGGAGGCAAGGCTAGGTATGACCCGCCTCTGAACGGCACGTAGTTAGCTATGTCTAGATAGACATTATCGATTTTATCTACAACCCACCCGGACCCCAAGTGTGTGTAGCGTTCTAGGTATTCTCGTATCTGCTGAAAACTGGTATCGATTGATGTATCAATGGTCTCTGTATGTGTGGCGACCTCTTGTTGACCTCGGAAGTAAGGCTGAACATACTCAGTGGTACTCCCAACCTGCTTATCGAGCGACATTTTCACTGTGATCTGAAACTTGATACTTCCTAGGTTATTTAGTTCCTGGTTGACCTTATCAGCTATCAGAGGCTTGATATCTGTAATGTCTATGTTTCTATCAACGTGCATGCGCCAACCTCTCAAATAGTTACCTACAGCGCGCTCAGTGCGCACGAACTGTAGGTCAATAGCTCTATTCTGTCGTAATAATTCTATAAGCTGTGGTTTTCTCATACGGGAATACCCGCCTAAACCCAAATCGTGTGCCTCGACTTTCAGTTGTTTTACAGTGGGACGTGCTACGGGGGCATGTGATAACAATGCGGTTAACCCGGCTCTCCCCAGGTTTGAATAACCCGTGTATCCAAGCTGTTTTGCTTGAGCTTTTAATTGTTTTACTGTAGGAGGGGCTTCTAAACCTAGTAATCTCAACAATGCTGACTTCCGCATTCTAGAATACCCGATCACACCTCTCTGTTTTGCGACCCGCTTGAGCTCGCTTACAGTAGACATCGTGTTTACACCTAAGAGAACCAATGTCTAATTGGTTCACAGTAAGGGGAGGTAACCCTTTCACACACTGGAGTCTATCTTGAGCAGTCGCCTACGTTCTTTTATGTAGCCTTTTTTATTCTCGTAGATGAGTTGATGTCTGACTACGTTCGCTCCGTGAGCTTTACATAGACAGTAGTGTCCTTTAACCCCGATACCACACACAGAACACGTGTAGTTAGGACTTCCCATATGGAAACAACAGAACCCCTGATTCCTGCATTTCCTACCACAGGCCTCGGTCTTCCCCATAAGTATGTATTCGCATCGGTATGGAGCGGGCCTCATGTTTACTTATATAGGTATTTTAATTTAATTGCTTCGCAACCAACGCAGTAGCTGCTATACCCAACACTATGAAGCCCAGTTCACGATTCATTTGTCCCTTGGATGGTGTGTAGTACTGAGCGAGTGTGGGTTTATTGAGCGGTTCCAATTGTTTACCAGTTAGTAGGTAGTATTCTTTCATTGCTTCATCAACATCGTTGAATGTTTGAACGGCATGGTTTTCACGCTGGAGTTGTTCGTTAATAAAATCGATCCTCTGGAGGCGTTTTATAGCGTACTCGTCCTGTGCTCTTTGTAATTTCTCAGTAGCGAGATCGTGTCGCTTCCTTTCTTCCTGTATTTCAGCCGCGTGATCATCTCGTAGTTTCGAGAAGAGGAAATTACTCCCGGAAAATGCCAGGGCATTCACTAACGCCCCACCGACCATCATAGCTATCGTGGCCATCCCTATATTTATTTCATTATATTATCAGGTATTATTCCTTGTTTTACTAGGATGTCTTTTGTGGCCATCGCCATACCAAGGTTCATTATGAGCATACCCATATCCTGCAGGTTGAAATCTAGCTTGATAGTTGGTTGTTTAAGCACCATTTTAGTCAACCGAGCGTACCCTACTGCTAGACTGGCTACCACTGTGGCGTGGTATGCGTCGTTGACGAACGTTTTCCCCTCAGACATTATGTATATGATATAAAATATTAAAATTATAACATGATATGCGGGTCAATAGTGGGGGATACCCCCACACCCCCACTGTTGGGGGTTACCTCACTGTTGGGTGGTGGCTCACTGTGGGAGGGTACCCCCACGTATAACCATGTTATAACCACGGCAGCAGTTACGCCTACAGCCAACAACAGTCGGGTTGGGTTGGTCACTTTATGTTGGTTACACCACCGTTTTTTACCGGCAGCTACTCTCTTAGGATTCTTCTGTCTGGTTACTGTGGGGGTCACTTCCCTCACTGGTTCCTGTGAAGGGGTCTCCTCCACTGTTGGGGGTACCTCCACTGGTTCCTGTGCAGCATCCATCTATACTATTATTATTATTCTTTCTCTCAAATTGACAATGTTTTGCCGTGATAATCGCCGCCGTCACTGGAGCCAACAACATGCCATATTTGTGGTACAGCCCGCAGCTGATAGAGCTCATGGCGTGTTCGATAAAAGGGTCTTTCTCGAGGTCCTCCCACAGGTAAAGTCGGCGCTCTGGTGGAATGGGAAGGAAGTGTGATACAATACCGGTGTATATCTGGGTCATAGCCGATCCTATTGTCTTTGTCATTTCTGCTCCGAGCCGGGACTCGTATCTAGCGTATAGCTTATCGATTTCTTCGGCTGACATTTTGTGAATTTTATCCGGGGTGTAGTCTCCAAAGTAATGTTTGGCTTTGCCGCCAACAGCCAACGCCACCAGTTTCTCTCGCTTGGGGGAATCCCCCACACCCCCAGTGGGGGAACCCTCCAACGACAATTGTTCGAGCAATTCCTCACACTCCATCTTATAATATAACAAGTAAGATTTAGTTTTAACTATATAATACCCGATGCAGACAAAACACAGAGAAATGAAGGTTAAGTTGCACACGACAAATACTTCAAATATCATAGCTATATGCTTAGCTTTGCTTAGCTTTGTTTAGCTTTGCTTAGCTTTAGCTTAGCTTTGCTTAGCTTTGCTTAGCTTTAGCACACCCTATATGCTACTGGTTGGTCGGTCTTGAGCACGAGCTTAGCATGTTTAGTTTCAGCGAGCTGTTTCTTCACCCGTTCCCGTTCTAATTTACTCATCACATCGTTCTCTCTCAAACACTCCTCGAACGAATCCCTGTCCTTGCAGTGAAATAAGGCCACCCATCGCGTCTGCTCCCTGAGGTCTTTCAACACCGAGTTGAACTTCTGCGTTAGCACCCAGACGCTGTGATTTGCATGCCGGCCGGAGAATGCCAGGTACGATAGCATGTCTCTCTTTTTTGTTATCTCGCGATTAGCGCTGCAGTCGTCCAGTATGAACAGCGTCGGTTCCCCTTTAAATTTCTCGTGAAGAGCTTTCAACCAGTCCTGCAGGCATGTTCCAGGGTCAATTTTGTGTACGTCCGGGTCCGTCATCACCCAAGGTCGCGCGTACGTTTTATTCATGCTCAGAGTAGGGCACATGATAACGATGTTATCGAACACATCCTTGTAGTAACCCTCCAACATATCCAACACGAAAACAGTCTTCCCACAGCCAGTCTGCCCGCACACTATGGCGCAGTGTGGGTCAGTGGGGAGGTGGGGCAGTTTATTGTTGGGGGGTGTGGGGGGGTACCCCCCATCAGTAGATGGCTTGCACGAATCTCCCATTGTCTATATTAAGTTGCGCGTCCATAATAACGTACAGATATAATTTCAACTTACCAGCGGATTGAGCCTTCTTAGTAATCTGGATGGTTATCCCTTCGCTGCCGTTATCTATACGGCGCCCGCTACCGTGCAGTTTATCATCATCCGTGGATCGCATGTCCAACCATAGGGCGTACTTGGTGGTCAGGTATTCACCGATCTGCACGGAGCCGAGGTCCAGGTCCTTTGTTATGTAGTCCCCCACTGGTAGCTTTTTTATCTCATCCCACTGCTGGTGTGGTCTCATACCATGACTGAACAGCTGGTTGGGCACGCCCTCGATGGTCACTTCCACCTTTTCAATCTCGGGGTTGAAAAACTTCTCGCTGTCCCTCCGGAATGGCTCGTAATCCTCCACGGGGACGACCAGGATACCTTTCATCGATCGCGCCGGCACGTTCAGGTTGATATTCCACACAGTGTCGCTCTTATCTCGCACGACTGATCTATGCCTCAGTACGCGATCGTACAGGATAGCCATCTTCCCAGAGTACTGGCTTCGAACCTGCCTGGCCAGCTCCGGGCTAGTGACCATGTCGAACTCCAGAGAGATGTTGTCTATGGCATAACTGGCCTCATCACCGTTCGGCGTACGCACTACTTTGCTATAGTCGTTAAACGTGAGCTCGTATTCGAGCCTATCACCCAGCGCGGCCTGGTAAAACGGCGCGTGTCCCGTAAGCAACTCGAAGTCGAGCGGCACGCAGAATCGATTCCCGTATGCTCGAGCGATGGCCTTTTCACCGTCCGATAGCTTGTCTTGCTGGTCTGGCGTGAAGGCATACCCTATGCGCGCCCGGGTTGATTTGCTGATACCCTGGTACACATCATTGACTTGTTCTCCCTCGCTTTTCCAGAGATCCCTGTAGCAGTGAAACACGTCGCTGTCGTCGATGCTCAGCACCTCGTTACCGCTGATCTTGACGGTCGTTTTCTTGATGATGGCTCGACCCACGTTACGCACTAGCTCGCGTTTGTCGTTGTCGGAGGTCAACGTGATATTGAACGCCAGTCGAACAGTGCCTGGTACAATGAGGTCATTCTCACCAAGGTTTGGAAATCTAACCAGCAGAGTTTGATTCTGGTCTATCTTGCTGGGATTGTTGGTGATGGTCACCGACTGTCGCACGGCTCTGGCGCCTAATGGCTCTCTCAATCTTCTGAAAGGATCTAATTTTCTGCCGTACATTGTTATATAAAAGAAATATATTTTTAATACTAATGGATGAAGACATAGATATGACGGAGATACCGGGCGCTAGTGCCCAGGCATTCGATGATGAGCAGGAGACCTCATTTACTAGTTCACCATTGAACCAAGAACTCTTGGAAACAACGGTAAATGATTATTACGAAAGTTTAAGAAGAGATAAAAACTACGTTGAACCACAGGGTCGATACCATAAGAATTTTTTTATTGATACAAAGGGTGTTCTACGCCTTAAGTCTGACCCAGGGGTTGACCTCTTTAACAAGAGCAATAAAAAACCACTGGCCTTGTCAACTCTAGCCAGCCGCCATGGTGTCGAATTTATCCGTAAAAATCTAAACATGAATGATTACGGTGGTGCAATACCTAAGGCCGTTAAAGAAGATCTGCAAGCTACCAGATCCCACCTCACCACTAGAGATGAAATGACACCACAGCGTGCTACAGAAGCCTCGGACAGCATAGAAAAACTGTTGAGCACCTACTGGGACAAACCGTTACCTGGGTTTGACTTTCCGGTAAGGGAACTGCGCGGCTTAGACGAAGCCGTGAAACGCGTGCGTGGAGAACTCGTGAACAACATGGGGAAACTGAACGAAATCGACGAGCACATCGCTAGGGAAAAAACCAAACTCAACGAAACTGAAAACGATGATATGAAGCGTCGTATCAATGAACGACTACGTGATTTAGAAGACGAGAGACGTACACGATTGGAAGCCGCTTCCTCGAATCGTGAACAGCTTCGATCCCAGATCAGTCGCATTCGGGAAACAATCGATAGAATACTGAATGAGGATACAACTTTAGCCAACAGGATTCGGATATTGTTCCGGGAGCAAGGGATCACCATCGCCAGCATTCTAACTGCATTGGGTTTCATCATATCAACCCTGGTGGTGTCACTGGTGGGAGGAACCCCTGTGGGGCCTGCCGGCGGCGGGGGAACTCCAAGTGGCGGTGGGGGTGTTAAAGACTGGATAAAAAAACTCGGGGAAGGCCTAGCTAAACTGGCTGGTAAAGCCGCCGAAGCCCTTCCCGGCATCCTGGGTAGCATCGTCTCGTGGTTGTTGAGCGCTCTGTCTAAAACTGCCATGTGGCTCAGTCAAAACCTGTGGGCAGCCATCGTCGCCGTGGCGGGTCTGGTGTACGTAGCGGCTAAGAAATCTTTAACCAAATAAGTCCCAAAGTTACCCCACCAACCACTAGGGCTGTTTTATTATCAATATGCTGCTGATAGGGGGGTACCCCCACATGTATATGGGGGTGTGTGGGGGGCACATGAACTTTAGACTCCGGGGGTGGCGCCACTATACCCTTTTCACGTGGTGGGATGTGTGGGATATAGGGGGTGTTAATATCGGGGTTGATACCCAACTTTTGGTCCGCCGTGGCTATGACTATTTTGTTGTTATAACCCACCACTTTTTTTATTCTCAGTTGCATATCACTCGGAGCCATGTACAGCCCCACGCCAAACACGTAATTGACTTTCGATCTGGCGTATTCTAACACGTTTTGGTAACGGTCGATGGCCCTCGGGAGATCAACTGGAGAATTGATAGCATCCTCAACGTTGGAAACGAATTGTGTCTGAGCGTCGTAAGCAGTTCCCTTACCGAGGATGTTGGAACGCGTCATCGACTGCGCACCCAACAGCGCCCACACGTACGTTCGAATCGAGTCGTTCAAGCGTATTGTACCAGCACGAGTGAATCCTTTCGATGTTTTTGAGATCATTTTAGTCCAGACTGTGGCTGCATCAGGATTGGTTTGCTTTATACAGCTGACATGGATCTTTTCATTCGTTGTGGGGCCTGTAAATGTATGACGGTTTGGGTTGTATGAACCATCTTTAGAACCGGCTATATATGTTCCGGACCTGTAGAAGTACACGAGAACTATACCGAGACCATGGTTCACACCAGGAAGGCGAAAGTCTTTATTCGTTGGAATCTCAAACTCCCCACAAACACGTTCATAAGCGCGTCTATCATAGGGGTTATTCGTCATACTCCACGCTTTATCTTGGGGAAGAGGAGCACTTATTTCCTTCAATATTCGTCTCGTTTGATAATAAATATGAAACAAAATAACTGCCTTACTCAGTTCGTCTATACCGTAGTCTGGTGTCACACCCGACCCTGTCGTCGCACACCACACAGCAAAGTTTAGTTGGTTCTGCCAAAACTGCATTGGGTTTTGATTCCAGTTTACCACCGCCTGCGCGTTATTAACGGACACGATATAGTTTTCAAAGATATCAATAAAGGTTGTTTTAAACCCCGTACCATCTGCATTCACCACGATTTTCAAGTGTACTAAATCCATATTATAATATATAATTCATATATTATAATATGTACATAACACTTCCAGGAATAACGAGCGGTGAGGCCGTTCAGATAACACGTCAGGTCAACTCGAAGTCGCACTCTGCGATATCACCTACCTACCGCAATGGACTAACATTAATATCAGCAACAATAAGCTGTTCGTCAGTGGAACTCGCAGTCAGATAACTGACGGCTACTACAGCGTGTGCTCTCTCAACGACGAGGTCTTCAAACCCCTGGGAGCCGAACTCAAGATGAACGACTCAAACGGCACAGTGGTGTTAATCAACAACGGAAGAACCTCCTTGAGGCTCGGCCGACCATTAGCGAGGATACTCGGTATGTCTCCTGACGAGATAAAACCAACAACAACCGTCACAGGCACGAAGTTACCCGACCTAGTACCGTACCGAGAGCTGTACATTCATCTCGGTCAGGTGAGCACAACGTACAACATTCAAGGAGGTCACCCTTCCACTATACTGAGAGCAGTGCCGGTGAAAACTGAGAAATTCAACGACGGTAGAACCGAGTCGTTTTCACCACGGCAGTATAAGAGATTAACCCAGGGCAACATACCTGAGCTGACAATATCGGTGTTAGATATAAATCATAATCCTGTAAATATAGGATACCTCAGCTTAACGCTTCACGTAAAATGACCAGCGCACAAGGGCCCGGAGTGAAAAAATGCGTCAATATCGGGATCTCCGACCTTGGAGACACGCGCGGTTTCGACGCTCCCGGAGTAGATGGTAAATCGTACGCCTTGCAACTGAAAAACAACATTTACAAACGCGTTGAAATCCCCTCCGGTGGAACCCTAAGTGATATGATAGATACCACAAGAGCAACAGTCAACACTAAGTACGCCCTTGTCAACACCGGTGATAATAATTGGATAATATACCCATCGTTCGGTGGTAAACTGTTCGACTTAGACGATGTTGAGAGCACTACCGTCGCCCAAAACAAACCATATATGCTCGTCTTCACCGAAGATGACAAGTGGGTGTTGTTACCCGATAACGACTGGTTTCTCAATATTAGGCTCGTCTCCCCCTACGTGTTCACTGATAACAAAGACAACCACCTAAACAAAGTCGTGAACAATGGAACCCTGCTCGTGGCTTACGTCCCAACTCAGAGACGTAGCATAGTCGTCAGCCCAGTCAACACTATAGCAGCCCACATGCTATCGAGTAAACCAGCCATACAAAACGTGAAATTGCAGTTGGTGTCTGAATTCGAAGGCGTGGTCACTATACTAGAGGATCTACCAGCAAACTCAACACTGATCATCAAAGTCTACCTAGGGGAACCATCGGGGAATGATGTCGAGATCGTGAAGGGGATCAAACTCGGGTGGGGCAAACAACATCAGTATCAAGTTTGTAATGTTTACGTGCGGGTGGGTGTCGACTCCAAGACCAGTCTGCAGGGGGTCAACGTGATCGTGGAAAACAAGATATCACTAATCAATATCTTCCTGCCTGACAACATACACTTCATGGGTATGAAGTTAACCCCTGAATTATTATCAGAAAACCAGTTGGAAATTATATCGTAATAGTATAATAATGACCAGTCATCATCCCAACACTACGCTTAACGACCTAGGAGACACGGAGGGATTCGATCAGCCTGGTGAGGAAGATGAATTATATATCCTGCACTTCAAAGACAACGTGTACAGACGGGTGCCGTTACCAGATTTAAAAGAGCCCAAATGGCTGATCAACTTAACATTCACCTCACCTTATATCACATTAAATAATGGGGTTGTCTCTAAGATTAAGAACAACGGTATCTGGGCCGGGGATTTCATTCCGGAGAGGACATTAGTACACATACCATCTACTGGTTACGAAAAAAAGGGGTTAAGTGCTTATCCACACAATAAATTAACATTTAGCAGTAATCTTGATAGAATATCCTCCCCTTTCACCCTCATCATAGAAGTCTTCTTTACAGCTTTATTCGATGGAACCCCCCCAATAGTACACCAAATTTTACCCGGGGTGTCAATACGCTGGTCTTACATAGACCAATATTGTCGTATTGTTATACAACGGGATACCACGGGTCCTATAAACCATTTAATAAGCCTCCGTGGGGTTTCTATTACAACAGGAAATTCTATTAGCCTCTCACCTATTGCCCTGACTAGTAGTCTAGAACTTGTAGACTTCAAATTCATTGATAGATTTTTAACTGAAACCCAATTAAAATATCTTTCAAAATATACATTATAGGATGGGTCTGTACCCAGTCGTAGAGGAAGTAGCAAAGACGCTGGAAACCGTAGATGGGTTCCGCTTGAGGCAGTTATGTGATGTGAAACGTCAACTAGAACAAGACCGTGACACGCGGAAAGCACTATGTAAAAAGTACAATAGAGCTTTCAATATCGTGGACGGGGCTGACACTACCCTTATGGCAACCAGCATGGGACTAGGGGCGGCAGGCGTTGGGTTGTTAGCTACCATCGTGGCCGCACCTATAGTGCTAGGTATTGAAATAACAGCTGGGGTGGCAGGGTTGGCAGGATTGGCGCTTAAGTTAGTATCACGTAGACTTAATCGTAAGGCATTGAAACACGACGAGATCAGGGTTCTGGCCGAAGCAAAGCTGAACACAGTGAGTGAGCGTATTTCCACGGCACTCTCTGACAGTAAGATCTCAGAAGAGGAGTTTCGTTCAATCCTCTCTGAACTCAAAAAATATAACGGAATGAAACAAGATATTCGATCCAAGTCTCGTAAGTCTGCTATCAGCGAGGACGAGAAAAAAAAGTACATAGAACAGGGGATACAAAAAGCCCAGCAAGCCTTTATTATGAACACCAAAGAGATCGTAGGCGGTTCACGTTAAACTGTTTCATCGATATATAAACATAACATAGGGGAACACGAGGGCGATAGCCGTAAGCGGGCCACCGATCCTATATGGTCAGTCAAAACTTACAACATAGATAAAGTGGATATGAAAGCCGACGAACCTAACTTATACTACTTGAGGGATGGGCCGGGTAGGGGGTTTGTAAGAGAAGAATTATTGATCGTACCGTACGGCACAGTGTTACCTCCTACCAACACAAAGTAGGCATAGTAATTACCGCCAACTTTTTTGTAGTAGGGGTAATAGTAGCAAGAGCTAATGACCCAACCAAAGCCTTATTTACTAAATAAGGCTTTGTAGAGACATTTCTTGAAAGTGGTCCAGAACTGTCATTCCCTATACTACTAGCCATCCAGATATACGAGACAAAAAATGCATATAATTTAGTGTTTCGGATACACGGGGCATGACTGTACAAGGTTATATCCCCATTTCATGTTTAATTGTCTAATTCAAATGTTTGTAACTGAAGCAAAGTAATAAAACAATATATGTTTGTGATACATGGCATTGTTGCCCACAGTTTACAATACTGTGACATATATATCACAGGGCTCTCCTCCTTTCCTATTCCTAACTCAGTGAATACATACACAACCTTTGGTTTCACTGCCCTGCCAACACTGGTATAAACTGGTTATTTCATTCCAGATGCCTGTTCAAGAGTTATTGCACCATCATCAGACACATCCTTCTCATCCCTAAAAAATGACACTACTTAATTTGTGTAATCTAATGCCCTAAATAGAGAAAAATATAGCTTATCATGCAAGTGTGTTTTGGAATGGTTGATATCCTGCCTTAAGAATAATCACTGTATTTAGTGAGCCTTGGAGAGCTAAATACATAGTGTTTATTCCTAATGCAGGATATAAACCTAACACAACACTCCAGTGTAATAACAGGTAGCCCTACAACAGCAAAGAAGACAGATCATGCAGTGAAACCATAATTTTACAACTGAGTCTCATGCTTATCAAAGACTCCTGATTAGAGGATACTAAACAACTTTTCCTGTAATACCATTTTTATTAACTGAGTTAATTGTTTGACATCAACAAGCAAAAGTGAGTTTGATCCATGAGTTTAATAAAAATGATATATCAGGAAAGCGAGTTTAGTATTCTATTTATTAGCTCCAATGTAATTTGATAGAAACTGTCTACAGTATGGTCACTCTCAGCTTTCTGTGAGTCATGCAAGGTCTAATACCATTGTCACATAGGCTCTAGCATTATGACGTCATAAATATAAACCATAATGACAAAATTTGTCTAGTATTGCTGTAAAAATTTTACACTGCAGTATCTTCCACAGGCGAGTAATAATTACATATGTTAGTTAGCTGTTTAATGTCATACTCAATGATATTCCTCACTCACCTACTCCATACACAATTGGAAAGGGCACTCCATTCACTTGTCTAGTGTTGATTTCTGAAAAAACAACAAATATTTAAACACATGAATGTTTAAACATGAATTTTCATCAACTCTTTGATAATCGATTAGCAGAATGAAAAGTGGAAATTTTAACTAAAACATTGTACAGTAATATACTTATCTTATCTCACAGTACACACCTCTCTCTTACTTTGACCACTGTGTCAGGGATGGCAACAGGTGAAAGTGATTTCAGCTGAAAATCAGCTGTGTGTCTGGGGGCTGCAACAATGCAGGCGTCGACTATATTTTGGGAGATAAAAATATTCAGACTCATTTACAATCCACAGCCCCAAATATAAACAAACAATATCTAACTTACAAATAAGAAAGCCTTGTAAAAATACATCCCTATTCTATACAAACTATGCAGAAAAAAGTGAGTAAACATTTGCATCCCTGGTAACACAAGAAAAAAAAGGGTGATTTACAAAAATTTACAAAATTTAAATGTCATATTTACAAACATTTACAATAATTGTAAAGGTGATGTTTACAAGGCTTGTAAACTTTGTAAATTTAGGAAGGATTTTACAACTACTTCTTTCAATTTTGCCATTTCTCAAGAATCCCCATGACTCTGTATACTTACTAATTTAGTATTTTTTTTGTTCTGTTAGAGTCTTACCGTTGATATGCATAATAGATCTTGCATGTGACATATTTATTCATGAAAACTGAATGGAATAATGGAAAGGAATAAGCCATAATTTGTATAGTCCATTTGTGCTTTATATCAATGCAACTGCGTCTGGTGCATGAAAACATGAAAGTTGATGTGTACGGCCAACATTGATCTAAATACTAAGTACTTGTGACTGTTAAGACAGATGTCTTGCCTTTGTTCGAGATCATCATCCCATGCTCATTCCGGTGATTTTACCACTCTACTCCGTGGGAACTATATGCATTCTCTAAATAACACCTGTCACTAGACCTTTTATGTTGGTGCTCATTAACGGTGTTATGCAATTGGCGTATTCAAGAAATCTCATAAACATGTCAATAGATAATTGGTTGTGATGTCAGTACGTGTGGACTGGAGCAAATACTCAAATGAATTAATACAAATCATTGTGTAACAAGATTTATATAATCATTTACAAGAAGTATGTTACAGAATATTTAAATGGTGCGTGCCGGTCTATCATTTGTTTGTTTATGTTCGGCGTACATAATTTTTTAATTTATCATTCATACATAAAACATAACTTACATAACTGTACACTGTTTTGCATTTGGTACCTTTTGCAAATATAAGAAATTCTTAAAGTGCTACACAATCCTACATCATCAGTGTCAACAGTGATAGTTCACTTTATACACAACTGACTCAACATGATGGGAAAAAACTTTTCCATACTCTGTCATGGTCTTCCTTTCTGCTTGAAGATGTTTTTTGTCTTTAGTCTATGGTTACTTCGGTGAGCATCCATAATTTTACTATCAAGACACCAAAAATAATTTTCTTACCAATAACATTCTCATAAATGCTCTATATTAATACAATTAGTTTGTATGTGTGGAATGCACTTTGCAAAGGTAAATAAACCAAAGTTCTAATACAAGATTATCATATGACAAACCACAAGGTTAATTCTTCAATCATGTTTAGTATCCAATCTAAAAGAAGAAGTGGCGAAGAGGTAGGCAGATCTTAAGATGGACAGATTATTAAGATCAGATAATTCACTATTTCCATATAAGATTGTCTTCAAGCTTTACCCATGTTTGTAATTCAAATTTATATACATATATGTGACAACACATGCTGCATTTAAATTTTGTATTGTATGTTGTATGGTACCGGTGTCGATATAAACTGTAAAGCTGTTCACAATCCCATTTCATTTTTTTTCAATAAAAAACAAACACAATAATTAAGCACAAAAAATGAGATGTGTAAATCATTCCCTGGTGATGGCTGTGTGGGATTAAACCCAGTTGAGCATGCCTTATAATCCTCTTACTCTTAAAATAAACAACTACAGTCCAAAGAGGATATCACTAGTGGGATTATTTGGCTGATTTGAGTTAGTGTTTTGATAACGCTTAGTCTTGATGAACAATAGTCTATTTCAACAACATGGTCAATTGGTAAAATTCATATTAAAGTGACATACCTTTATTTACATGTTTCACAAACCGTTGTGTATACGTGTACTGTCCATGGTATTTCTTGGTTGGAGAAGTTACAGAGAGGAAGAGTAACTCAAAGTAATTTGATGACCTTTTCAGATCTAAATACATATATGAACACCCGTTTGGAAAATACAGTTGATCATTGCACACCAACATATGGACATTTTTGCTGTCGTGAATTTGAGACTTTACATCTACAAAGTCGTTCAGAATGTCTGTCAGCGATATTTCTTCAGAGGGCACATCCAGCTCAGGTGAGTATATTGCAGATGACGCAAGTATATTATTTGTAAAATCAGTAAGGCAATCCTGATGACGCCATGTGTTCCTTCAGCAGCATGGTTGCTGAGAAATCTTACACTCAAGACTACCATATCATTTAGCAGGGAGCTAAATACACAGTCGTAGAGTATCCCTGCCATTCAGTAAGTGTTTAGTATATTGAATCACAATATGAGAACAACAGCCCGACTAATCAGCTGATCAAAGGTTTACTACATGTCATAAATATCCTTCCTGGGACTTAATCAGGCTATGGGGGTGGAATATATTCCCCAGGTAACACCAGCTGTTTTTTTGTGGTTGAGTTGAAGGATTACCTGTTGCATGTAATTTCAATTATAATGTATAATTAGTATAAGACTGATTTTGGACGTATTCTTACAGACGTAAAACGTTCTGTTTTATGTTTTAAGACATAGGTTTCCTAACAATGACGGAGCAATACAGACTAATCCCAGTATTCATGCATATACATATTTTGGGTTCCAATATCACACATCATTATATGGATGGAATACTGATCTTAATAGATATATCCTTTTCAAAATCGCTGAGGTATTTCAAAATCAAATTTAACACAAACATATTTTAAAAACTAAATTGATTGTTTATCTCTTTGTAAATGTTTGTAACGTTTTCAGACAGGAAATTCTTATTCGATGTTGTATTAGCAGTAATTCGACTTTATTTAAGACTTTAGTTGTAATACCAGCTAGTCATTTTGTTAGGTTTTTCAAAATGCTAATTGCATTTTTCCCATGAATTTACTTTCACAGACAACTGTGAGGCAGGCTCTATGGAATGCTGAGTCTGTAAGAGGAATGACCCTAAATCCACAACAGATGTAAGAATATAATTTAATATGATTTAAATACAGTAACTGCAAGAGTTTCAATGCATTAAACCATTCAACAAGTAAAACTTCTGGTGTTTCTACCATAACCTCGACATGAATTTATCTTCATTGTGCTGGCAATAAATTTTGAATTGTATTTTTTCAGGTTGGAAACAGGACAGAATAAGGATGCTAAGGCAGCTCTCCCTGTTATTCCACACGCTGAGTTTCAAGGTATTGCAGTTCTGCTTAATGCTCTGTCCTATATGCATCAGTGCACAACAAAAAATGAGCACAACCTACTGTCATATAAATAAGAATGCTCATTTCTTGAGCTCCAAATGTGACTTTTGTTGCACAATAAAATTATGCAACAAAATGTGATGTTCAAGGGCGATTTTGTTCAACCGTTTGAATCGGTTGCATGTGTTTGGTGACGACTTCTTGTTATAATTCTGTAATCACTCTATAATATACGTCAGTTTTATTGAAACATAAAGTTTCTGTCAGGGTATTGTATCTTGTTTGTTGCAGTGGCTATGACAAGATGTTTGCAGACAAAAAAGGAAACCGTTTCAAGAAAGAAGAACAACCAAAACAAACACAGTGATGTCATGAGAAAATGTTCCAGAAAAACTACAGTAAGTAAACATGAAAACCAATTTAACTAGCTTTCGGGAATCAAGAATTAGATGAAACTGTTTTAAGAGGATGCACTACGTAACTTAGCTTACCATCAATTAACAAGGAAGAAGGCATGTTAATTGATGAATCTCAACTGAGATGATATCAAGGCATTAGGCCTTGTTAATTAATGAACCCTTACTGGCATGACTTGCTCATCAATGAACAAGGGATTAGGCCTTTTTATGTGTTGAGGCTTTGTTCAAGGCTGGGAGATACAGTAACAATCACCCCACAGCATTAATCCTAGTCAGTCGTACAGACCCTGAGGTATATATATCCAAGAAAGCCCACGCAAGTCTAGAAAATGTGGCAAGTCTAGATTTCCTTAGCTTCAGAAAATGAAGAAAGTCTCAGGGCTCCATTTCATTATTTTTTTCACTATGAACGTTTTTTCAGTAAAATATGTTCATTTCAGAGACTAGCTGTTAGTCTATATTAATCTATGTGATCTTTCAAAGGAGAAAAAAGGTTGTACCATACAACACCTGTGTTCTAATGCACTAAATACACAAGTATCAATAATACTTGCTATGAGATTATGAGAATAACCATTGATTCTATTTTCACATTGGTTTACCATTCACATAATGTAAGTTTAATCATATTGACTGTTTTCTTCAGAAATCGAGTCGAAGGGATGCGACAGGCAGACCTCCCCAGCCATATGAAAGCAAAACATGAACCAGTATTAAAGAATGCACAACTACAACGCTACCCCATTGTTTATTGTATATTTGATAATAATGTGTAACATATTTTCCGTAAATTTGTAAATGGAATGTTTTTGTATGAAATTTTATCTTCCTCTTTCTTGTTGTAACCTGTAAATAAACATCTAGTGTAAGCTTGACACTGTCTATTTGTTTTGGGGTAATTTCATTCGCATGAAAGACATGAGTATTATAAAAGTGAAACAAATTCCACATTATAGAATACCATTTCCATCAACACTGCAGTATTGACCACAGAGCACTATCAAGCGAACATCAAATTTATTCAATGTTATGATATGCTAAATTCCTTGTTCATGCGTCATGAAACAAATTCAGCACATTACAACTTTCACCACCTAAACAACCCACTCCTCGGCGCATATATTCCATTATATCAGTTCTGCTGTTTGTAAGAAAATAAATAAAATTACAAGTGTACAATCGCGATTCAGAAGTGCAATATGTTGTACCAGGGAGTCCATATAGAGTATTGTAGAGTATCCCTGGTTGTACTTGGACTTTTGTCCCTCGTAAGGAAGCCCGCGGGAGACCAAACCCAGTCATAGCTGGTGGATGTGCACTCAAGTGTAACGACGGCAACCGATTGTCTGCTTCATTTGCTGATACGCCGAGCGCTCATAAGGTGGGGCCATAGTGTGTTCAGAAAGATGGGCATTTTAGAAGTATGGCAAGTCACAAGAAAGTAAGATTCTTTGTGGATATCAATTTTTTGTATTGTATATGATGCATCGTTTCAGTATGGATTGATATACCGTCAAATATACATCAAACAAAATCATATACACTATGTTATTATCCATAAAGAATGTATGTTGAGATGTTGGGTTTTGTAAATCTCTGAATTTGCGTTCGATCCAATCAAAACTCATCTCAGTAGAGATGGTGAACTACTGGAAACTGTCATTCGTCCAAGTACAAAACAGGACTTGAAACTGACAAGCGTTTGCACCAGTTTCCGTGAGATCCAGTCATCCATGAAAAACGGATGTAGTTTGTTTGCAACCCAGAGACATAAAAAACATGTAATATGTACAAGTATCACACCTGCCTTATTGCATAATGTGGCTGAGACAGGACTCGGGTGCACGTGTCATCAATCAATTTATTTTGTTTATGGCGTATAGCCTGATAGGTGTTAAGTTTCAATGGCATGTGGTCAATGATTGAAGCTGTGTATTGCATATTGTCTTTAGCAGACAGGCAGCCATACATATAGGTGTCAATAAACCAGACATCAAGCTTTCTCTGTGATAGAGGCTGCTTCTTACAATCAACATGTTTTTTTTATGTAACGAGTAGATTATTTACTTGGTTGTGTACACAATCAAGATTAGACTACTGCTCACGACCTCATACTCTGGGCATGCATACTGTTTCAAGCTCCGCGAACCTATTCACTGCGCATGCGTTATGGGCGCAGCGCAGCACAACTGTTGAAACATCTTCTTCCCCCAGCGCTGGGTGAAATTTAGTGAATCGCTTGAACTCCGAATTCGCGGATTATTTTTCCATCGCGTTTTTTTTCTTTATAGGTTGAATTGGCATTTTCTATGATTTGTTTCGGTAACTGCATACCGAAAGGTATCAGAATCTGCAAAGTTGTGTTTTTCTTTTTTATGTGCCCTTTTAGAAAGTTTCGTTCCATGAGATAACCTGTCAAAATAATACAACATATCAATAATGCCCTATGCTCCAGGGTGGGCAGTTCTCTCTGGAGGTCTTGATGTTTCTTTTTCTTTGGGACAGTGTCTGGCCAGCACTATGTTGCACCATGTTCAGTTTATTAATTTGCGTCCCCAGTCCAACATGAAATTTATGACCTCGAAAACGTTGGGATGGGTTTTTCGAACAAGTTACTTTAACCTCCCATGCCAACCTCTTACCTGTTATTTGTCCAGGGCACATTTCTGTCATGGAGTTCCATTCCTGAAGGTTGTTGTTTAGTTATGTTAAATATAGCAGTATGTGTTAACTGCAACTAGCCCGTGTACAACAGGTGTAGTCCCACGAAGCCTGAAATTATTCAGTTAGGTACAGTTCACTCGGCTTATTGGACATCATGCCTCAATGATTTTATGGGATTATGGTGGATTGTTGCTTGGCTGACCACAGAAAGGAGGAATCAACAGAAACAACAGAAATCAAATATGATTGTAAAGTATTTCAAAAGGTGACCTATCCCATCTGTATCACTGGTACTATTGGTAAAGGTTGGATCGACCACATGATTCATAGCAACATATATCACAACACAATCTCTATCATTTAGCATATTATCACAGGTGACAAGGTGATATTGTTTATGGTATTGTTATTCACTGTTCCCAAACACAAAATAAGTGGGATACTGAGTCAGAATTTTTTTCTAAACAGCTTGTGCATAGTAAAAGAAACACCCATGCATCTTCACTCCACTGAACACTGTGGTAAGAGCATCAGTATCCTACCCCTAACAGAATGACCTCTCTCCACTGAAGAGTGGTCTGTCCCACTCTCATTTCACGCCCCAATTACCTCATTAATTATGTCCAGGGGTCAAACTGTAATTAGCCTTTGGGATTTATTAGGTGTGAATTTGAGGCCTTGCGGACCGTTTTACCATCACCCACCAGTTATCTCCCCTTGTGGATCTTTACAAGTTGTAAATGTCGTGTAAACATCATCTTTCCAAGCTTGTAAATGTCTTGTAAACATCATCTTTACAAGAGATTTACAAGCTTGAAAAAGGTGAACTTTTTTTCCAGTGTAAATGTTATATTTGTTTCCCTTTAGAATGAGAAATTCACAAGATAACAGTCAGGCAAAACACTGAATTTATGCCACATATGCTCCATCATATCCTGTTGTATAGTTAAAAAGTATATGTCAAAAGCTGAACCACCAGAAATCTGCTCTCTGCTAGCCTATGCGCAAGACTCACCGCTGGGGATCTATGTTCGTGCACTTTGAAAAAAGCTAGGCCATAATCCATTCTAAAGTGATGAAAACAATGTTCCAAGGAGTCCAAAGTTAGTAGTATGTACACAGAGCAACACTGACACTCTTCTGTCGCATGCCGGGGTGGAAACACATATGAGAAGTCATGATTGACTCATGGGTAGAGTAACATGGCACACAAAACAACAGGCTGGTTTTCATTCGTGTTAGAGTTGGGATTATATTCATCAACCTCTTTGGTGTTATGTCTTCTTAGTCTTAGATCTAATTACTAATTACTAATTATAAATTGGAATATGTGATAAAATAATCTAGTTATCTTACTGCCCTTCATTGATAGGTTTTTACAAGACCAATAATTATAATGCATAAATTACTTCTCATCATGAAATGGCTGAAATATTGCTGATGTGATGACACACTTAAACTCACTCAAAAACAAGTCTGTCCGGGATTTTACGGTCACGCATTGACACTGAGCAAATTCAGCTAAGATATGTATTTCAACTGTAAAGTTTATTAACAAGTAAAACAATAATCTGAAATATTTATAGACTCTTTATTCTCTTACGCATGTAACGAGTGTGTATTTTCTATATATTTTGTTATTAATTAAGTAATTATTATTATTGGGTCACAACGTTTAGTGTTTTGAATAATAATTACGATGGGTCACATTTCGTATAATAGGTAGTCAGTACTTTTAGGATTTTGGCAGCAGGCTTTCCAGAAGTTGGAGTTATTTGTCCTTGACATTCTATTTATTTACTACCGGGAGATTTTTCAAAGGCATTGCATGTGAGTTGCAATGGTCATGTGTGCTCAAACTTTCAGAAATAACTGAACATATATATAAAGGCTAGTTGCCGTGTTGGGGGTCGGGGGGGACACCGACACACATTACTGGAGTATACATCATCAATCGCTGCCAACTCTTGATCTACTGCTGCCTGACCACTCACTGTGTTACATTCTGCATGACTGTTTCTCTCTCGCACTAAGACTTTGGTGAGTTTGCTATATATACTTTGTGATCCATTTGCCTCATTTACATTGCATTTGAAATTGGCATTGTGAAATTGACTTGTGACCTTGTATAACTTGCTTTCTTGCTTACTAATACAGAATTTGAATGTTTCAGACATGTCATTGTTCTGTTTTGCTGGTTCACTGGGGATTTCTTACACCTTTTGTCATGGAAAATTATCAACCGTAACAGGCATTTGTGGCAGCTTACATGATTGTCAAAATACAAATATGGCATCAAAGGTATATACTGAATATGTGTGTTTTTGTGTAATATTTAAGAAATACAGTTCTTTCTACCATCACTGTACAGTGTAATGAAGCACACTTTCGCTTGCGTCCAAGTGCTTTCATGATATAATAGTTCAGGATGAAAGCGTGCTTTATCACTCTATACATGGTAGTAGAGCAAACTATATTTCTTAATAATTTCGAAGCCTAATTTTGATTAATCTATGGCAGAAAACAAACAATGGTGTCTGTGACCTAAATTAAGTATCCTCGTACACGGCTAACTGACGCGCTGTTCTTTTGATGTGTCAGCCCCCAGGGTTAAGACAAATGTTACTAGAAAAACAAATGATGAACAGTTTGGTGATGGTTTATGTTCAGGTTAAATATCTTCTCTAGATCATTTTAATCACATCTGTGATTCTCTTAAACCATACAAGGCAATATGACCGTCTCATTTCTACTACCAGTGAAAGTTTAGATCAGCACATTCAGCTGATGCTGACTAGTCATGTGACATACCATGTTTGTATTGTGGGAATGTAAACATTGCAAACATTACTGTGTGTCTGTAAAATTTTATGAGACATTTTATCTGTCGGAAAACATGAACATAATATTTCCACCAGTGATGTTAGCTGTGTGATGCAACTGCGAACCAAGAAATGGGATGCGATGAAGCAGTTTTCTGTGGGAGGCTGTACAAGGCAATGGCAGCTGACATCCACCATGACGTCGGTTACATTGGAACATAATGCAAAAAAGTTTGATTACGAGGGGGCAGGCTGGAATGGCGCAGTGACGTCAACACATTGTGACATAATGCAAATAGTGCACATTATCGTCTGATAAAATATTGTCAGCGCCTTTGATCTTTCACTGAAGTATCTTAGAATTTAGTTTCTTACAGGTGTGTTGTGGTACCATTGTTAAATTTCTCTGCCAAAGTATCTGTCATAATCATAAATAAGAAGTGTTTTGCTGCTTAGATGAAATATATTACCATCACATACCTCTATTCTTTGTCATCATTTTCTTTCAATTATTTAAACATCTTATTAACACTGAACCAGTATGTAAAAAGGATATGGATGTATAATCTTACACAATACTTTTTAAAAAGATGTTATTATTTTCTTATATGGGGCCCTTTTGACTAGGGATCTGAGGCTCTTTTGACTTTTTCATGCAGCCCTTTTAACTTTCTTGTGGCCCTTTTGACTTGTCCATTTTAGGGCCCTTTTGTCATGCGTCCCTTTTGACTTGGGTCCGGGTTCAGCAATCTCTGGATCTTAGTACTGTCATAGACTTGAAGGTGAATGATGAAATACAAGCACAGAGATCGGAAGATGAAATTGATGATTCTGTCATGATGTTAGAAGATGTTATGATGATATGGTGTTATGATGATTCTGTCATGATGTCAGAAGAAGTGAAAGAGGCAGAGTTAGACAGTTGGAAAAGAAATCAAGTATAAGAGACAGTTGAAGATGCAAGACAGAAATGTGTGTCAACAAGATGGGTATACACAATTAACTCATTAAGGCCGAGAGCCGCATATATGCGGCAAATTAATTAGCTTCTCACAGCGAGAGCCGCGTATTGGGGGTAATATAAAGCACCTCTTATTCAGCGAGAGCCGCATATTGGGGGGTATGAAAAGCACCTCTCATTCAGCGAGAGCCGCGTATTGGGGGTTTTACATTTTAAATTCGTACAATACCTATAATTTCAATCAATTTAGCAGTAATGATCAAAGATTAGCCTTTCTTACAAAAGAGATTACTTTCTGTTTTAATCAGAAGAACTATTAATGTGTTTTGATAACAATTGCTTGCAATGTCGGGGGCTTATACAAGCAAATGAACACATGCCTTCGAGAAAAGGGATTATGAGATGTTGTTACAGGAGGTATGTGTTTGTTACTCGTCATTGGGAGGGAATAGTAAGATACTATGTTTGCACATTGATTGAATTAATGGTGACAAGGTTACGAAACCTTCTTCTAAATTAAATCATTCATTCATTCATTGTAATAGTTCATATAATGAATCATATTTGAAATAAACCAAGTTACTAATTTAGACCTAATTCATTTGCAACTATTGATTTTTAAAGTTGACAATAATACATAATCGAATATGAAGTGATAAATCTTGCATCTACTCATAATATACACATATAGTACACATAAACCATACAAAGGTAACTGGGGTATTTTGTTCAAGCTGTTTCATGCTTATTTGAAATGTGATTTTTCAATGCAATTTACATAAGCATTGTGTAAGAAACGTTTGTACTTGATCTCTTGTAATGATCACGTGTATCAGATCCATCGTCAATAAAAGGAGGAGAATATATCAGTTACGGAATTGATGCGTATAATCATTCAATCAGACAACACTAAATATATGAACACCTCTTTCAACCTCAAAATAACAGCACTAGCCTCTGTTCGAATGCATGTCGAGGTAAACTTTTGTCCGGTGACAAGTGTAAAACAAACTTATGCCCTGTTACATCATTGGACAACCTGTTTTGCGGAGTCACACCCATTGCCAATCTTCTGAACCTCGTTTGCTTTCAAAACAAATATAAGTATGCCCATCTTCATAAATATTTAGGGAGATTCAACTACAGGTGTATACATCACAATAAATCAGTATCGTGTTATTTTTTTGAATTCTATAATACATGTACTTGAATTATGATATTTATTCATAACAATGAACAGATTATATTGAAATGTTCAGCAAGCCATTATGTTTGATGTACAAGTAGTGTGCGCAAAAAGTATACGCAAATAAATACTATCTCTACTCAATGATTGGATTGGGTTATCCGGGGTAAAAAAAATCGGCTTGTAGCGCTTTGAGCGCTTAGAAAAAAATAATAAACTCGTCAAAGTGCTTGTTAGTCCTACGTGTACATTTCAGGCATCCTTACGATTATGTATGTTCACGATACACAAAATTTTTCATGATAGCTAGAGTTGATAAAGCCGAAATCTAGCATATCGATTGGTCAATGATCTAACCAATAGTCAATCTGTATCCAAGCTGTCTAGTGACCGAACGTACTCTTCAGAAATTTAGCCCACGCCCCATCACCTGTCATTTCCAATGTGACAGGTATCTCATGATAAGATTGGTCATAGATAACAAATCAGGGACTATATTGAACAGTTAAGATACAAAACGTCCTATTCGGGAACTTTGATGACGCCCATCCCATGACCCTTTGTCTTATGTATGTGCAAGGAATAGCATTATACAATATGTATGCATATATGTTCGTATATTTTCTGCGTTAAATCTAGATGAACCAAAGCGACAAACTGTGAATCTGTTATATGTAAGTCACAGACTAGCTTATTAGTACTTTCCTGAAAATATTCAGTATACACTAGCAATGTATCAACGAAAACGCTTCTTTCATAGAATATAATGCATGTGCGTAAATTCGTCTTTACTGCCATTGACATAGATGTTTTGAACAATTTAATCTCTCACAATGATATGAGAGGGACATCATTTGGTTTAAGTATGTCTTACATACAATGAAACGGACTGGCAAACATCGAGACATCAAATGCAGATGTTCAAGCTGTGATGTGTTTTTGTGCGTTGACTGTTTTGAGGCCTACCATGAAGACTTGTTCCAAGGACGATAACGCTTTAGGCACTAGTTGTGTTGTACAAATGGTACCGTATACCATTCTTGTCAGTTGTTGGGCACAATGTGTGAAGCCCGCGTGATACTGCTGGAATATAGCTAAAATCGCTGTAAAACTAAATTCACTCATTCTCTTCAACTGTTGCATTTCAGTCGTTATTGTTTCACATTTCCAAAATACTAAGACATGTGTGTTCACCATCTGAGAACGAATACACTCATCATAGTGTCAGTCTACTCCCATATGTCTTATGTGTTTCTTTCATACATCATTACAGTAACTGATGTTATGTTTACAATACACAAATTGTTGCATCATAGTTGATACAGCCGAAACACAACATAGTCATTGGTCAACAATAAAGCCAATAATCAATCTCTACCCTATCACTTTGAGTGTCCAAACGTGCTCTTCAGAAATTTAGGCCACGCCCCATCACCTTGCCCTTCCTATGTGAAAGGTTCTCACGATACGAATGGTCAAAGTATCAGCCAATATAATGAGTAACTGAGATATAATGCGTTACATTCGGGATATTTTATCCCTTCACATGACGGGAAGCTTTTGTTTAGCATCGAGTAATGATAAATGTATCATGCAGTATGTATGTGTATGAATGGTGATATATGTTTGCAGCGTTAAGTTAAGATGAACAAAGTGACAAACTATAAATATCTATATGTTCCATGTTACTTACACACCTATTGATACTTTCCTTGAAATAGTCAGTAAGCACGAGCAAGGTATTGGCAAAAAAAACTAGACAATTATAATGCAAGCCCCTCTTTTTAAACTCTATTACAAATATATTATAATTCAGTCCATACGATGAGAGAGACAGGAGGAATTTGTATATTTGTTCATCTCATACCTACAAAGACCGCGTAGGTGTTGATAAAAATACAGCACACACTGGCAAATGGGTATGAGAGATACAGGTAATAAATTACATGAAATGCTGTAATATATGTACTCACATCGGCCTCTTTCCCATTTACATCTTTACGACACAATTAAATAATCAGTACTTGTTTGTGAGACTAGACAGTTTCCTGTCATATCCGAGACCTGCCAGGGAAATCAGGCATGATTAGCACTAATTAGCCTCGTCGCAGCAATCAGGCAGTCAGCGAGGGGTGCCAGGTGTTGGGCAGTGGAGCGGCTCCAGGGCTTAATGAGTTAAAGAAAGTAAGAATGGAATCAAATTGAAAGCTAGTGAGTGAACTGAGTTTTATGCCGCACTCAGCAATATTCCAACTATATGGCGGTGACCTGTAAACAATACAGCCTGGACCAGATAATCGAGTGATCAACAGCATGAACATCAATCTGTACAACTGGGAACCAATGACATGTGTCAACCAAGTCAGCAAGCTTGACCACCCGATCCTATTTGTCACTTCTTACAACAAACATAGTCACCTTTTATGGCAAGCATGGGCTACTGAAGGCCAATTCTACCATGGCCCTTGATTGGTCAAATTGAAAGCTAGACTGGCAGCAAGGGGTTTTGTAGATGGAGCTTCAAAAAAGCTGCAGTTGGGTTCACCAACATGTGCAAGAAAAGCCTTGAAAATGATACTTGCTGTGATGGTCAACATGAAATGGATGGGGGGGGGGGGGGGGCAGTCATAGACAAGGACATTTTTGTAGGAGCTCCCAAAGAAGTAAACATGAGAGGAAAAGCTTGGAAACTCAACAAGCGTGTATATGGATTGAATGATGCTTCACTGCAATGGTATTTCTGTGTGAGAGAAGTGATGAAGGAACTATTATACCAAGCTAGTTCCATTCCCCAGTCAATGCTGCATATGAACTGCATATTGACAACGGAAATGAACATGTTGATGAAGACAAAGTCATGGTTGGCTTCAAACTTCTTTAGTTGCTTACACAAGACATGACAAATAAGTATACATGAATGAGGTGAGTGTAGTTCCAGCTCAACCTCAGGGTATTTCCAACGAGCAGCATAGTCCTGCTTCCAGTCATAACAACACCGACAGTCAGAATACCAAACTCCTCTCTCTTCAACATAGATATGCGCACATATATAAACAGTTCTTGACAACAATGGACAGGTAAAGACTCAACAAAGGACAGACAGAGAAACAATAGCACTTCCTTGTACTGTTGATATGATGACAGATGCTGCAAAGGGGGATGGATGACCAATGAATGTCATATACACTAATTAATGGAAGGGACAAAGAGGAACAGGGACAAGACACTGTTATCAAGGTTAGAGACAGCTGTAATGAGAACTATGACTGTGGATGTCTATTCCAAGATGAGGACTTTTATGTTTATTTTAAAACAAACAAACCAACAAAAGATGTGTTTTCATCAATTTTAATATAATTCAGATTTTAAAAAAATAGTTGAGATTGCAAATAGGTTTAAGAATGTCACGACTATCATGAGAAGTGAGTGACAGTATGTGAGGTGATTTGTTAAGGGAGCGGTGAACTGTGTGTGTGATCGGAATACTGATCTGTACACATGAACTGGGCAGGGTTGACACTGTGTGACCTCCCACACTGCTCACACGCAGGTACCTGCAGGTGTTGTTCATGTCTGATATCATCTACACTGGACTCCTGTGTCTAATTTAAGATTCCTAAACTCATGCTGAGTCCATCGCTTACTCCAGAGTTAATTTGTCATCTTTGCACAGAAACTCTTTTTTTAAGATATAGCATCTTTTGTTTTTAGTGGTAGAAGTAATAAGGGGACAAGCTCATATTCAATATAAGCCTTATACTTATCAAAAACATGGATCTAGACCCCTTTTTCACAAACTCTGAAAAAACAGACACAACCCATTTGCATTCACACAAGCACTCTGTGGGAGTTGCCTCCGCTGTGGGCTGGCCTATTCACTAGACTAAACAAATGTTTAAATGTGAATCGATGGATACCTGAGTCCCACAGTGCGCACTGAGAGCTGGTTACATACACAAGAACTAGAAAGATTAGAAAGAATAAAAACAGTGTAAAAGGGTCCGTTTGTAGCAACAGTCCCCCAAAGTAGAATTAAGAAAGATGGATGTTGTTGCATTCCCCCAAGGGGGACTGCATCGGTGCCTTCTCTTGCCATGACAGTGTCCCGATGTATTTGTGACCCCTTGTTCATGAAAGTTACAAGGCCTGCTTGACCCTTGCGTCATGAAATTATGCAAGGGAGTCAGTCTGGGGCAATGGCGGGATATGAACCTATCATGCTCAGCTGCGCCACTGCACGCAATAAGCCTGCACCTCAACCGACTGCGCTACTAAGGACCGAGAGCAATAATCTCGGTTTAATGGGTTTCTATGGCAATGAGACGCAATGCATAGCACGATCGATAAAGTGCTGTGTGACACAGTGCACCAGCTGATATCCTTATCAGTAATTATGTGCTATATTCAGAGTAACTATATCAATTATGGGTTCAGTGTCGTATTCTTATCTTATCATGTCGTTTAGGTAGCTGGATATACATGTATGTAAACTATCAGCAATGAATTTAGTCATAAAATACTCTTTGAAGACATTGTCATTAATAACACTAGTCAATTGATAGATGCCATGCTCTAATTCTTTGAGTTTGTTGACAATCAGAGCCTCGACATCAGGCAATGATATATTTTCAACCCACCACAGAACCATTATTAACATAGGTGTGTATACATCTCTAATAGTGTGAGTCTAAAAAGTATTTTAACTAGTCTCTATAATAAGGTGGTTGTGCAGAGGCTTGCAGTCGGCTGTCCACAGGGATTTGCAGTGGTGGTGACTTGCAGTCGGCTCTCTGCGTGTATCCTCTATTATACCGTTGGTTTTCGTGATAATGCCTGTTGGGCTTGCTGTATCCCTTGTTTTATATACTTTTTATGCTCGTCCATGCTTATAGAATATGTTTTATGAACCTTTGATCTAATTTCACTTTTCATTTTGTTGTATTTTTCTAGTTCACCTATGATCAAACAAAACTCCTCTTCTGAGATTTTATTGTCATTGAGTGCAGTTGAAACATGATCTTCTATCGCATTTAACTTTGATACAGCAAGCATTCTAATTTCATCATGTTTCTTTGCTTTACGATTGAATTTGCGGGATACAAATTTAACACTGACCCAACTGTTCCTGTCAGTACAGCTGCTAATTCAAGTCAGGTTTATATCATCGTGTAGGAAAACAGAAAAAGGTTTGAGTAAATGCCCAAAACCCATCAAGGCTTATTGATTGTGGATAGCTAAATGGTGGTGAATCGCCGTACCTTATTATGATTCAACAACCTTTATTCTCATGCTTTTTTTGCCAAATAAGACTATCTAAAAGTTTTATTGGATTGGTGGAACTCTCTGCGAGATATACATCTATAATTAGTGTAGTGTGTGGTATCAAACCATATGAACTCGTGAAATAATCATTTTGGTAATCATATATACTGACAAGGTCTAAACGGGCATTCCAGTTGACTGGGGCTAATATGTTGCCGCCAGTGTGATCTGGTATTGGTAACACTTGTATAGAATTATCTTTTAAGGGCTTAAAGGACACGAGAAAGACACCATTGTTGATAATTTTTTAAACGAAACTATTATCATTAAAAATGATATAAAGGTTGGTTAGTGTTATTTTAATTATCCATTCAAACTCTATAAAAACTGCTAGTGGCATTCGTTTGTATACGTTATCTTTAAAGTATAATAGGTACGGGGTTTCTTCCTCACCAGGTAAATTGAACCCATTTGTGTCTCCCAGATCACCGAGTGTTATATTGGATACCATTGTTTATATAATACTGTTAGAAAATAGTTTCAAATTGTTTTTCTGATAATGTCTCATGTATGAACTTTAAACTAATAAAATTGATGTTCTTGGTTAGAAAAATCTTGGTTAGAGTTACAGTGTCTTCCACTATCACTGTGACATCTCGTAAACTTGTGTGTGAAACACACCCCACCCATACGTAAAATGAACACATGCAACCTTGGTGTTTTTTTAACCCACCAGAGTTTGATTCCTTTCCCGATCTCAATATCGCTCGGCGGTGGCTCACCTAGGAAAACTTGCATGGAGAGCGTGGTTTTATCCATGAGGCTTTCTAGGAGGGTGGTTACACCATCAAATTCAGTAACCAACTGCAATACCGCGTTCTCCCCAGGTTTACACAACAGCATGTGGACTGCTCTACTCGAGGCTGGTGTGATTGTTACACTGCGTCTTTGTGATGGGAAGTAAGCCATGAGCAGGGTTCTGTTGTTTACGTCTTTGTTTAGGTAGTGGTCTTTGTTTTCCATGGAAACATATGGGGAGATTAGTGTTATGTTGAGAAGCCAGTTGATTTGAGCTGGTAACATCGTCCACTTGTTGTCGTCAGTGTGTATCAGATGGTATGGTATGTTTTGATAAATATCTGTAGGCCTATCAAAGTCTTCTAAATCAAAGAATTTACCACCGAACGATGGGTATATTAACCATTCACCTGTGTTGTCGCGATATATGCTGTAAAATGTGAGGCTGTCAGATCCTGATGTATCTAGGTTAAAATTACCACCAGAGCCAACGATGGTGGGTACTTCAACTCATTTGTAAATGTTGTTCATAAGCTTAAAAGCGTATATTGTACCATCTATTCCAGCGTCATCAAACCCTCTAGTATCACCTAAGTCTGATAAACCAACATTAATGCATCTTTTCATTGGCATTCCTGGTCCTTGATTACTGGCCATTTTGTATATGCAGTGTTAAGCTTAGGTGTCCTATATTTACAGTATTGTTTTTTGTATCTAAAATTGATATCTTTAACTCAGAAATATTACCATTTGTCAATTTCTTTTACTAACGTGATGAAAATGACTCTGTGCGGCCCTCATTGTATTTTTTGGTTTTAAGCAGGACAGCTCTCAACAACGTGGAAGGACATTCATTTTGTATATGATCAGTTGTGTTAAGCTGATCGAGATGAATGCATAGCTCGTGGTATGGAATTAGATCTGGTAATTTCAAACCACTGATGCTCCGGCCAAGGGATATTGGAACTGATGCCAGCCCTAGCGTATCCACCAATGGGTGACTGAGTATCAGTCTGTTTTTTCCCTATACCAATACCTCAGGATAAGGCATGGAATGCAATGGGATGAATGAGTGGGATGACCGTTACTTGGCTTTTGACGACAGCAAGGATTACCGTGTTTGGAGGTTTAAACACGGACCAGGTGATGACTGGAAAAAATTTATGCTGGATACATTGAAAGGATACACTCGCGCTGGTGTTATCCATTTAAACGATTCGATTAGAACATACGTGTGGGCTATTCTTGGCGCTCAATCGCAGACGCGCTACAGTATCATAGGTAAGGGAACTGCTTACGGCTCTCAGAAACAGTTCATGGTTAATATTGAGGATGCTTTTGCATCACCGGTAGATCTACCAAGTTCTATAAAATGCTACCAATACATGTTGCAATATGCTAGGTCAAAAGTCAACTACGTGTTCGATGTGGGATTGTACATGACTCAGAGGCGATACGTGTCTGAGAATCAATAAAATAACAGGCTACTACAATGAAATAATCATCACCACAGCAGACCAAAAATTAGGTGTTAATGCTGATGTAAATGTGGAGGAAAACCCCCCACACCCCTAGGGGTGAAACTGGTATACAGTCGCACCCCGTTTACCCGGACGTTTTGGTTTCACTCGAAAATCGTCCGGATAGCGAGACGTCTGGTTAACAGGATCAACATCCAAAATGTGACAATTAAGTGAAAGCAAACAATATTCACGTACGTCTATCAATAAATCAACAGTCAGTAGTAATAACAGTGAATCATCATAACATATAAGTGTGCCGATAATACGTGGAAGGCGGAACATAGGTTACCATTTGTTAAGTTGTCTCGGACATAATCGTGTAGTGTGTGGAGCTTCAGATGATAAGTTAGATGAAAAACAAAAATCGATGACAAAAAGTTTCTATTTTGCCAATTGCATATTCTTTTGTTGATTTTAAATGCCCTAAAAGCATACGACATCGTATCGAATTTATGCTGTCTGCAGAAAGTAAACTTCCGGACAGGATCACATGACTTGATCAAGTGGCAGGCTATTTTTAACTAGCATCGCGACAGATAGCAGGGGTCGATTTATAAGTTTTTATATACAGTACAATTACAATGTAGTTTCCCTTAATCCTACTTAACATGTGTTTTCGTTACTGATGTTTTCACACGCGCCAAATCCTGATGAACAAGCCGAGTGACACACGTCACTAGTGTTTTGATGGCTAATTAATCAATTCACACCAAATGCCTTGTGATAGATTAAGAAATCACATAGTCGTGTGGTAAACGGTATTGACGTGACACATCCACATGCACGTTGCACAGATCTCTCTGTCCGGATAACTGGATCATTTTTCAATGGAAATGTATGGGAATGGTTTGAAAATTAACCGTCTGGGTCCGGAAGTGCGGGGTCCCGTGAAGCGAGTACAATTAATGAACGTAAGTTTCGTTTCACATGAAAATCGTCCGGAAGGCCGGGTTCCCGGATGTGTGGGGTCCTGATAAACAGGGTTCGACTGTAGTGCAATCACCACCAGAGCCAAGGGTACAGAAATTGCCTGACCGGCAGGTTTACCCCACTATGCAGGCGTCCAACCAGCAGCATATCTGTGGCCTTACCAGTGAGTTTAGCCACAGCCTCTCCAAGCTATTTGAGATGTTCTTTTATCCAGTCTCTGACGTCACCACGACTCGGGGGACCACTGGGGGAACCTCCCTGGGGTGTGGGGGAACCTACCACTGATAATACAATAGTCGATATGATGAAGCCCAATGCCATCAGAACGCTGGCAATGGTGATGCCTTGCTCACGGAACAATGTTCGGATCCTGTCGGCCAAAGTTTTATCCTCGTTCAATATCCTATCGATTGTTTCCCGAAATGCGACTGATCTGGGATTTCAGATGTTCACGGTTTGAGGAAGTGGCTTCCAATCCCGTGTATCTCTCATCTTCTAAATTGCATAGTCGTTCCTTGATATGATGCTTTATATACTCATCTTCTGTTTCTCTGTGTTTGTTTTTTTCACGAGCTATGTGTGTGTCGAATTTGTTCAGTTTTCCTATGTTGTTCACAAGTTCTCCGCGTACGCGTCTCAAGGCTTTATCTAGTCCGTACAGTTCCCTCACTGGAAATTTAAACCCTGGTAATGGTTTGTCCCAGTAAGTACTCAACACTTTCTCAAGACCGTCAGATACTTAGGTAGCACGCTGTGTAATGTCAGTGGGGCTGTCCGCCACCAGTTTGGATTGTATGGTTTGCAGTTCTTTAGCGGCCTTGGGGGTACTTGCAGTCGGCTGCCCACAGGACCATTTGGTTTTGCACCGCCGTAATCATGCATGTTTAGTTTTTGACAGGGCAGAGTTGTTTTCTAGTGCGACTGTGAAAGAGTCAACCTCCGGGTTATCCCTAAGAGCTTTTACCAAGCCGCACTGGGTGAAAGGCTGGAATACGAACTCACGTTCAATGATTACAGCAAAGTCATTAGTACGCCAAACGGTGGCGAGGGCAGTTACGAGATAGAAAACATCTCGTTGGCGTTTGACATGGTGACTAGTCAGGATCTTGCCAGGCAGATTTGAAATCAGAACTCTGGGAAAATGACCATTTTATACGTTAGGATACTACGTCACAGACCGATATCACGTGACAAGAGCGACACCATATGGAATATCAACAAGAACGTGTCAGCTCGATTGATGAAAGGAATATTGATCATGCCAGTGGAGGAATACAATTCATTTGAAAGAGACAGCGAGAAATTTTACTACCCAGAAATCATCAAAGTAGAAGTAACCATAGAGGGAGTACCTAATCAATTATTTAACCATGGAATGAAAGCATACCAGCAGTGGGATGAAATAAAGAAACAGCCGACGATCAGACATAACTCAATAGTCAACAACATGGCCAGCGACCTTGATCTATACTCCGTGAACATTGGGGGTTACTTACCTACAAAGTACGTGTTATGGTTGAATATGAGATCGACGGATGATAACAGTCTATACGGTAGTAGTCGGTGTATTGATATTGGAAGTGAGGGTATAACCATTCAAATAACTAAGAAAGCTCAATCATATGGTAAATTGAAATTATATTTATATGTAATTATGGATGCGCAACTCAATAAAGACAATGGGAGATTCGTGCAAGCCATCTACTAGTGGGGGGTCCCCCCATACCCCCAATAACTATAGGGGTCTGCGATCGGCCAGGCACACTGGGGTGTGGGGCTTGCGTATTTAACATTGTTTCACAACCAGTTTAAAGGAAAGCTGACATTGTTCATCCAGACTGCAGCGCTAATAGAGAGATAACAAAAAAGAGAGACATGCTGTCGTATTTAGCGTTTTCAGGCCGGCACGCAAATCAGTGTATCTGGGTGTTGACACAAAAATTCAACTTGGTGTTGAAAGATTTGAGGGAGCAGACCTGTTGGGTGGTATTGTTTCACTGCAAGGACAGGGATTCGTTCGAGGAGTGTTTGAGAGAGAATGACATGATGAGTAAATCACAGTGGGAACGGGTGAAAAAACAGCTCGCTGAAACTAAGCACGCCAAACTCATGTTGAAAACTGACCAGCCAGTTGATTACCATGTATGGGAGACACTGGCCTAGTAATGTTTCAGTAATTTTAGTAATGGCCTAGTATGTTTTAGTAATGACCTGCAGCCGGCCTTTATTTTCAATAAAATTTTAGTAATTTTAGTGTTTGTTGGTTATTATTTTTTAAAAATAAAAACTAGAGTACTATATTATAAAATGAAGTGCGATGGATTACAAGAGCAGATGTTAGTTGCAGAAGAAAAGAGGACAACAAGCAGCGTGACAGACTGATAATGCTAGTCGTGGGTGGTAAGGGGAAACAGTATTTAGGAGAAACCATCACTGCTGATAAAATTCTCAAAATCACGCACGAGGAAGTCAATAAATTGTATGCTAGGCATGAGACACAACTCGGAGCTGAGATGACAAAAGTCCTAGGATCTACTGTTATCCAGATTTATACACTTTTTACCGATCCCACCAGAACGTCATCTTTATTTGTGGGAGGACATAGAGAAGGACCTGTTTATTGATAATGCCTTGAGTTATATAAGTTGTGCTTTATACCACAGTATGGTATGTATCTAGCCCCGATGATGGCAGCGATCATCACAGCAAAGGATTGTAAATTTAATAAAACAAATAATAATAATGATGGGAGTAAACCAGGTGAAGTCTTTCACCAAGTCTGCCCAGAATCAGTCCTTTGTGGAGAAGCTTTCTGAGAAGCCATTGCATGCAGTGTGTGGAACAGAACAGAAATCCAACCGACTCCTTCGCCTGGATGAAGTCGGCTGGTCTCAAATGTGAAACTGAGGGCTTCCTTTTTGCTGCTCAGGACCAGTCACTTCCCACTCGCAATCGCCAGAATGTGATTTTTAACCAAAATGTGAACATGAAATGTCGTCTTTGCAATGAATTTACAGAGACTGTCCAACACCTTGTCAGTGGATGCCCTTCCTTGGCACAAACAGCATATCTTAAAAGACATGATGGCATGGCTCGCTGCTTTTATTATTGTCTCCGCCATGCGTGTGGCTTTGACTCCGAGGTCCATCCATGGTACGACCCTGAACATGTCCAGGGCGTCCTGGAAAATGATGCTTTCAAACTTCTCTGGAATAGGCCAATATACAGCCTGAGACGAATTCCTGCCAACAAACCTGATCTTGTTCTTTTTGATAAAACTAATGAAATTATTTATGTCATTGAATTTTCTGTCCCTTTTGACAGCAATGTGATTGGCAAGATTCAGGAAAAGCATGATAAATATGCGGACCTCGCCTTTGAAATGTCTTGCTTGCATCCCAAGTACACTGTCGTCAGGCTCCCCATTGTTCTCGGTGCCCTTGGTTTGGTACCTCCTGATCTCTTGGCACAGCCCTTCTGACAATCTGGGTAATGCAGAAGGCTGCAGTGTTGGGGAGCCTCCATATTCTCCGAAAAGTTCTTGGTGGGTTCGACTAGGCAGTGTTTCCTAGGAGAAGTCCCATTCGCTGTCTGGGCTGCGCGTAGAGGGGGCGAGGGCCCTGAGCTGATGATGAGCTTGACCAGCCTGACTGTGCCAGGATCACCCGAACCCTCTCTGCTGCATTTTCATTCTAATCTGTAAAAAATAATAATAATATTATAAATAATGGAGAGTCCTGCGGACAGCCTAGTGGAGAGTCATGCTGTAGGGTGTACTGCAGACAGCCCTGAGGAGCCAGGGATGCAAGTCACCAAGAAGAACCAAAAAAGATTTGAAGCTGGTGGAGAAAATGCCTTAGTCAGGCACAAAAAAAATAATAATTACATGTGGGTAGCTGTAGGTGGTGTAACAGCCACTGCTGCTGTTTCATTATATATTGTCCTGTGGACAGCCGACTGCAAGTCACCCTGAATGGGGGTGTGGGGCGAACCCCAGTCGACCCTCATATTATGTTATAATTAAAATTATATGTTTTCATTAATATATTATGTCTGAGGGGAAAACATTTGTTATCGACGAATACCACGCATTGGTGGTTTCCGGGGTAGCAGTAGGTTACGCTCGGTTGACTAAAATTATTATAAAACAACCGACTATAAAACTCAACTTCAACCTGCAAGATATTTTTATGCTTACTATGAACATTGGTATGGCGATGGCCACCAAGGACATTCTGGTAAAGCAAGCTATTACACCTGAAAATATTTTAAAGTAATATATATAAAATGGCCACGGTAGCAATGATAGTTGGTGGGGCTCTCGTGAATGCCCTGGCATTTTCTGGGAGTAATTTCCTGTTTTCTCAATTAAGAGAGTCAAACGAGGCTGAGATAGAGGTGGAACAAAAGCGACACAATATAGCTGTAGAAAAGTTACAAGCTGCACAGGCTGAATACGCTAAGAGATGGTTGAAGCAACTAGATTTTATCAATGATCAACTCCAGAGCGAAAATCATGCTGTTAGAACTTTCACGGGCATCGATGAAGTTATGAAAGAATACTATGTGTTAACGGGAAAACAACTGGAACCATTAAATGAACCAACGATGTCTCAGTATTACACTCCTTTAGAGGGTCAGAAACATCGTGAATTGATCTTCATGGCACTTGGTTTAACGGTGACAGTGTTAAAAAAAGACTACATCTGATTTGTAATTCCTCACGAATGAATCCTCTATGCAGCCCATTTACCAGGAAATACAGGTTAGGTTCCCCGGCTTTTATATCCACTCTATCAATATTATACGTTTTCATAGACCAGATAGGATCTGTTGCACATTTACTGGTGTCTCCCTCGTATTCACCTGGTTGATATAAATATCTAACAATTGCGCGATCTGGAATTTTTTTTCTTTTTTCATGACCGGGTGCTGCTGGCTCTGATACAACAGATTTCATATGGACTGTGTTGACTGCTCTCATGGGGGGTTCCCCCACACCCCTGAGTAGTCTTGTTACTTCATGATTCATAAAGTCAACCACCCGAGGAAGTCGTACTACCCACTTGGAGTTCGATGGGGCTTTGCCCCACACCCTCAATTTAGGATCTTCTAAATTGCGTGAATATTGGTATGCAAACAACCGTTCGGCTATTATGCGATTGAATATCTGAGTGCGCGATCTGGAATTTTCTCTTTTTCGACGGGGTGCTTCTGCCTCTGTTACAATGGATTTCATATGGATTGTGTCGTTACTTCGTGATTCATAAAATCAACCACCTGTGGAAGTCGCACTACCCATTCTCTATTCCTATGTAGGGGGGCCTAATTCTAAATCACGTGAATATTGGTGTGCAAATAAACGTTTGGTTAAGGAGCGATTGAATCTCTCGACTATGGCTTGACTTCAATGTTCTCCTGCCACACACCTCCTTATCTCGAATTTCGTAAATTCTCCATAGTTTTGCAGAATACAGAGTTCTTCATTAGTTTGTATAGGTTTTTCTCAAAGTCACTGGTGGCCAGCTTTCGCATGTCTAAGTTCATCCTGATGCATGGTTTCTATGTACTTTATTCAGCTTCATACCCAGCGATAGATACAAGTGTAAATTACGATAGTGAACGATATACTTTGTTTTATTCATCAAATTTGGTACCAGTTTTTCAATGGGGGATACCCCCATACCCCCAAGCAGGCTATGTTGGTACTCAGACATCCAGTCTTGGTTAACCCTCAACTGGTCGGGTGCTATGGGGTAACTGTTACGAGACTGATGCAGTTCCACCGGATATTCTATGTCCACTTCGAGTATATAACCCTTGTTTGAATCAGAAGCTATACTCATCACATCCCCCATAACCCCTGGCTGTACCCATTCGAATCCTGCTGTTGGTAGATATTGACTCATAGCCCAGCTGTACAGGTTGATAGCATCCAGGTAGAGTAGGTGGTTCGAAGGTTATCAGGGTGGTATCCGTCCACATACTTGTTGTTAGCTTTGGCATAATGTTTTGATACCATAGAAATACCCCCGCATAACCCTTCCTCAATAAACAAATGCATATCGTAAACTCTGAATAATTCTAACTCCACGCTGGTTTTCTTCAGCAGGGCATCCCATGATAGCCAAGGACTTTAATAATACCATGCTGGGTCCAGCCCGTATTGTTTCGAACATGTTTTTCTGAATATCTCAGAAACATCAGCCAGCAACAACACATCTGCTTTCCAATATAAATTGTGGTAATCACCTAGATTCTTACAGCATATTTTTTCCCATACGATTTTTGCTTGTTCGTAATCATCTTGTGAAACAAATGTGTCAGTCAGCTTGCTGTAGAAGCAGTCAATAGGAGGTAACTCTGTCTCATTAAACTTAGCCCAGTTGTCCATATATTCATACGGGTAAATACCTTACGTAGCAGCAAGGCTCTAGTGTTTTCTTCTGTGTATCGATTAGTCATAGCTAAGTCGTGTGGGTTATTTGCCTTAACCAAACTGTCTACAGACAACAACAGAAACTGAACACTATCTATGAATCTCAAACCATTTAGCGAAAAGGATATATATCTCTCCATATTGTTCAGGATACAGGATATGTTGCCTTCTACCTTTGAAATAGCTTGCATAATCAAGTGTGAATCATACCCTCCTAAATTGTGAAACACCACAATTATGTGAATAAGCTTAGGGTTGATACATAAGATCAAGTTACACTCATTGTAAGCCGCATCTGTGTATTTGCCTGTCATGTGACAGTGGTCTCGCACTGAATCACCATTCAGAGGTTTACAGCATACATGACAATGTGTGCTTTTGATGTGAGCCACACGATCTGCTTGGGTCATTCACACTGGTGTTATGTTGCATAATTTTCTCTTGAAATTGTAAACACTTTAGAAATTTCTCAGCTGCGTCTGGGCCTCTATAAAGAACAGGAGGGCTAGTTTGGCCATCACAACAAACGACCACATATCCAAACTCACACGCCTCGTGTTCTTGACTTTTTTGTGTGAAACTCTTGTCAGGAAATGGAGCCACCATATCGATTGGTTTAATGATAGCTTTGAAGTCAGCGTAAATAATGTATGGTACTGACATTTGATTTTTGTGGTTGATAAATTTCAAGATTTTGTTGTTTTTGGTCGGCATATCTATTCGTACGGCTGTCTCCACTACACCACGGCAATCATCCCTGTGTGAATCGAGCAGATCAGCCCTAGAAAATCTATGAACGCACCTTTCACAGAAGCGTTTCTTCCCTTCATATTTCGATTGATCGTACAACAGTCAGGTGGAATACTTAATCCATGCATAGTGGCATTTTTCACCTTGTTGTATCATAAATATATTGATTGTTTTACGCCCATCCTTATACAATAAAGGACTTATCCTGTGCACTATTACGTTTTTACCTTCGTGTCCGAATACGTTTATGGCTAAGTCTGGATTCTGTTTTTCTACTTTTGACCACTGAGAGATAGGGGTGGGCTCATCTATGCCTTCCTAATTTATCCCATCATCTTCCGCATAACTGGAAAGTCTATCTGAATTTTTTTCAGGTGGAAATTTAGTAGATCTCATCGCTACCCTCCCACAATCATCACCACGATTTTTAACGTTAACCAAAGAATGTTTGTTCTTAAAATGCACACAGGCAGGGGTAAGTACGATCCACCGGTTTATAGTTTGCTATAGGCAGGTAGACCATGTTTGCCTTATCAACCAACCAACCAGATCCCCTATTAGTGTAACGTTCTAGTGATGAAAGAATTTTTTCAAATAACCTGTCAATGGAAAAGTTGACTGTTGTAACTTCCTGATTACCTCTGAAGTAAACATTGGTGTATTCAGTAGCTCCATCCGCCTGTGGTTTCTTTAGTGTCATCTTTAACGTGAGTTGAAATTTAATACCTCTTAAATCTTTCAGTTCTTTGTTCACTTTATGAAATACCAATTGTCTTGTTGATGCAGAAAACATTTTTTCTTCTATTAATTTATAATTTCATACATTAAAGATAATTGTTGTTAAAAGGTTATACTTTTAATGTTGCAAAGTACAAAGTATTAAAATAGTGTTGTAATTTTCAATGTAAAATTTAGTTCAGATGAGGTTCAGAAAGTGTAGCTAGGCTATAACCGTTATTAGTTTTCCTAAAAGTATTATGATTGTAAAAACAGATTACTTCCCTTGATTGTTAGTGTTGCTCCTCAAAGCACATGGCTTGTCACTGCCTCCATGTTGTACCAAGATGTGGTAGTGGGCATGGGCACAAATGTGAGTAGCATTGTTTGTTATTATAAGACATTTCAATGCATAATGTGGAGATAATGTTTGAAGGGTTTGTTAATTGTACATTTTATTGATATATTTTGTAAAGGTTGAAGTGATGAAGTGATGTTAGGAATCATTTACTTAGCAAGTCTTTATTTTTGCTTTGTAGTTTTCTGAACCTCACCAAGCCAAAGGAAAGAAATGATGACTGTGACTATAGAATAAACTTTTGGTGCGAGTTGAGGATTTTTGTGTCTTGCATCCACAGTCTTATATCCCCAAAGTTTATATTTCTTTGAACTTCCATCTTCCAACCCCTCAAATATTTTCCAAAAGCATTCTCAGTAGGTGTGAATTGTAATTCTATAGGTTGTTGTTCCTTTAGTAATTCAGTGAGCTCTGACTTCCTCATAGGTGAATAGCCTCTCATTCCGCGCTCACATGCTTCCTTGATTAGATCTTTCACAGTAGGGCTGGTTTTATATTTTACCCCTAATGAAGTTAGTAACTCAGACTTCCTCATACGAGAATACTATCATGAAATGATAATTCATACCAAAATTCTTTATTAATTGTAACCAGTACAAGCAATATATTAGCATTCAAATATGAGGAAAATATGAATATAGAATATTAGTTTCATCATGTATCAGTAAAAGCTTAGACAAGACTCCTCTCAAAAGTAGTAAAGCTTATCTCACAGACATTCCATTGCAAAAGGTATAAGTAATGACCACACAATTTCACAGTTAGAATCCTAGCCTGAGGTAATTAGAACACTGTAAGACAAACCATTCACTAAAACAAGGGTTATGTCTAGACGGGTTAATAAACTGCTTTGAAGAGGTAAACATGCCATCACCTACAGTAAAATAACATTATGCAAACACCAGTTAAGGGTCGTTAAAGATCTAGCCCAGAGTAAGCAATCAAGCATCCAGTAAATGTGCCAACAAGATTAATGCCACTTAGAATAGGATTAAAAGATTAAGTACTCCCCCTGTCTGGTCACTGAAGTTGTAATGGTAAGACACACCCCATTTTTGTATTTCATTGGCTATTGTAGGTTACACCCATTTTTTGTATCAGTCAGCAAATCAGAATCTTTGTATTGTAGTTAAATAGTCTCCAACTTCATTTGTCCATCAGTAGGGTTTAGACTCCCAACACAGGTCAGCTCTAGCCCTCAGCCCAGAGGGTTGTACCGACTCTCTGTGGCCACCCTTGTTACTCCATCTCTTGTAAATAAAATTGTAATTAGCTTCTTGTGACTTCGGACTCTTTGCTGAGTTAATTCCCCCCAAGCAAACCAGCACGCCAGTTAGATAAGGGATTTCACTGGTACCCTCACTTGGACCCGAGATCCCTATCATAACAGTTGGTGGAGAATCCGGGTAGAGTAACTTTTTAGCTTACTCCCGATCTTGAAACCTCTCTATGTGCCTACCATTAACATCATGTATCAAGGATGATTCCCCAAGTTCTACGTCAAAACGAAGAGATTGCAAACAAACATGGTCCCTCAACACTGCCATCTTGAATGAAGCATCATACAGCAACCACCTAATGGACAACCCACAAGTTAAGGATGGAACAGCAAGATATGACAGACCAAGAAAGTAGGTGCATCTCTCCCATGGAGATCGTGTATTCATCCAGAAGCCACCTTATGAACATCTTCAACATGAACATTGTGTACAAGTTCATTCTGGTCATCACCAATGCAGCATCAAGATGGTGTGAAGCCTTTCCCCTTAGAACCCAAGAAGCCACAGAGGTAGCAGATGTTCTTGTGAGAGAAATATTTTGTCGTTATGGCGCTCCAAGGACCTTAATTTCAGACAGAGGTCAGAACTTCATGTCAAAATTGATCAAAGCTATTTGTGAACTTTTGGCTATCACATTCACTCATACTAGCCCATACCATCCCCAAACAAATAGCTGTGTAGAGAGGCTCAATTCCTACATCAATCAGTCACTAAGAGCCTATTGTAACAAAACTCAAAATGATTGGCCCCGGTTTCTTCCAGGCATTATGATGGCCTATCGGATGGCTCCAAATTCATCCACTCAAAAGTCCCCTTTCGTTATGCTTTTCGGCCAAGAAATGAGAGCTCCACAAGATGTATTGTTAATTCCAAAGGAAAATTTAGGCCACAACAACAAAAGTTATCTTTCAAATTTGCTTGAGGAGCTAGAAATTACAAGGACAATTGCAGCAGAAAACACAGCTAGAGCAAAGGAGGTGTATTCTGAACAATATAATCGTAAGGCCAAAGAACCAGATTTCTCTCCCGGTCAAAGAGTTTGGCTATACTGTCAAAAAGTAGAAAAAGGCCTTTGCAACAAATTAACCAAAAAGTGGTATGGCAGTTATTACATTGTTCATGTAGGTCCAAATTTCACGTACAAACTGCGCCGAAGTTCTGACGACAAATTACACAAACCACTGGTCCATGCCAACCGCCTGAAGCCATATTTCGATCCAGCTGATCGACCACAGTATCCACCAGAACCATACCTGAACAACAACAATAATATGGATTCAAACGTCATAGATGACAACGAGGGACAAGTCAACAACCCACAGCTCAACAGCAAGGATTCCCAGTCAACACGTTCAACCAATGATCAACCAAACACAGGTACAGAACTCAATTCTAAAACTAGGGCAGGCAGTCGGAGGTCTAGAACCAAAAAGAAGACAGGCATACCGGAAAGCACAGCAGGACCTAGTACAACAGTTCCAAACCAGGAGCAGAACAAACCAGGCACAAGTAAATCCACCAAGGAGAAAGGAAATGCAAACAAGGGAAAACGAGGTGTAAACAGGAAACATCATCAGCCTAAATCAAGGCCACAGTCAGAATCAAGTCCAGTTGAACAACCAGGCCAACAACCAATGTCAAGCAAAGGAAACAAGATTTTCAATCCTGATGACATTCATTCACTGCTTACTTCCAAGAGAGCAAACAACAAAATCTACTATAGGGTGAAATGGAAGGATCCAGAAAGAGGAAATACATGGGAATATGGCAGCAGCATTCCAGACACAATTCGAAGAGAATTTCACGTAAAGAAAAACATGTCAGGAAAACGACGAAAACGGCCACTGAAAAATCACAAGTTCTTCGACCAAAAAGAATCTGCGCAAAACATTCAAACAGTTATTGCTCTATCAAAGAATTCCAAACAGAAATCGACGAATGCAGACACTAAATTGGATGTTAAACCATACCCAATAGTACCAAGACATCTACGAAAAATCAATAAATTCCTTGTGAAAGTTCGGGGCATAGAAATAATTCAAGGAGACTGCTATGTCACAGCTGCGTATAACACTCCAAAAGATGATCCTTATCATATCACGACAACTTATTTTGAATCTGTTCCTCCCGATCTCATACAGGACTACATCAATGAAAGCTGGATGGACTTCTATTCATATTTGGACTCTGACAATCCTGTATGTATGGTACAAACAGATGCATCTCCAATCTATGAATCCAAACGTATGACATTTCCTTTCAACAAAATCAGATTTGGATACCATGTACCAGCCACGGCTTTTCAACAAAAGATGTGCCCATACGAATTTGTGCTCCCCTTTCATACCTGTGGTGTCCAGGTCGCAATATACCTACAAAAGATACAAGATCTTCTTAATGAACGGTTATTACTGTTAACCTCCAGGTAGGTATATTCATGTCGAGTCGTTTCACACTGTGTTACCTGAAAACACTAGTTGTGAACAAATGACATCAGCCTGATCACCTGAGTTATTTTGCATCACAACAAAATTTTGAGCATTGATCTGATCAACCAATCTCAAAAGTGAAATAGACCGTACTGAAGTACTGGAATGAAACAAACCTATCGCGAAACGAAAACAAAGTACACTGTACTGAAATGAAACAAACCTATCGCGAAACGAAAACGAAGTACACTGTACTGAAATGAAACAAACCTATCGCGAAACGAAATCGAAGTACACCGTACTGAAATGAAACAAACATATCGCGAAACGAAAACGAAGTACACCGTACTGAAACGAAACAAACCTATCGCAAAATGAAAACGAAGTACACTGTACTGAAATGAAACAAACTTATCGCAAAACGAGAGTGAAATACGCCATACTGTAGTGGACAAGCCTTAAAACAACGCGAAAAAAAAACAAAAACAAAAAACAGAGTGAACAAACGGAACTAAATTGAACCGAAAATCAGACAAATGTACAGCTTGCACTGATGCTAAATGAACCAAAAATCGAGCAAAGTAAAATTAATCAAAGTAAACAAAAGCCAAAATCAAACGAATTAAAATAAAACTAAATAAAAATCACTAAACAAATTACAGACAGACAGACTGTTTGTCTAACCAAATTAAAGGTGTCCAAATTAGTACATAACAAAGGGTTCTAAATGAAATGTACTTGTATGAGCTCAATGAACACATGCACTTGTTATATGCACAAGCACATGTATATATAGTCTGGTTCATAATTATTGAGAATTTTTCTTCTTACTTTGAGCTATCCTAACACCTCAACTGATTCACTGATACTTAAAACTAAGTAATGGTATAAGGGAGGTAACTCATCTTGGCCTACTGAGTATAGTACAATTAGAGTTACCTCCCCTGAATTTGTAGCAGACGTCATTTTCCTCAGCACTGTCAACAATGTCTGCTGAAGATAAAAGAAGGTTGATTTTTGAGTTGTGTAATCAAGGAATTGATGATGTAAATACATTGGCAGAGAGAACAGGAACTCTTTCTACTGTGTATAGGATTAGGAAGAATTTTATAGAGGGAAAGGATTTTGGGCACCAGAAAGGATTAGGAAGACCCAGAAAATTGGACTTTTCAGATCGCGTCCGACTGGGAATTTTAGCGTCTAAAAAGCAAAGGGCAAGCATCTCCAACATCAGGTATGAAATGATAGAAAGGGGATCAACAGTCGTATCAAAATCTACAGTTAAAAGAAATTTGATTGATCTTGGATGGGAGAAAAAGACTGGAATTCCTTCTCCTCTCATGAAACAAGAACATAAAGACAGGCGTGCTGAGTGGTGTTTGGCACATGAAAACTTTGACTGGGAAAATGTGATTTTTACTGATGAAAGCTCAATATGGGTATATCCCAATAATGTGAAAATATGGACAAAGTCTGCGTCAGCACTGTTGTATCGACGACCTAAATACAGCCCAAAGTTTCATGTATGGGGAGGTATATCCTTATTAGGAACGACCCCGCTGTGTGTGTTTGAGGGAAATCTGACAAGTCAACGCTACACTAACATATTAGATAATTTTCTCCTTCCAAGTGCACATGTGTTTTATGGAAATGACTGGATTTTGCAGCAAGATAATGATCCTAAACACACCGCAAAACATGCCAAGCAGTGGTTTCAGGAGAAAAATGTGACTGCATTACCATTTCCTGCATATAGTCCTGACTTAAATCCCATTGAGAACATTTGGGGGATGATGAAGGAATGTGTGAATCAAAAGGGGTTGACAAAAATTGAAGACATGAAGAGAGAAGTGGTCCGATACTGGGACAGCATAACTCACGAGACACTAACCTCTCTGATAGGAAGTATGCCTACCCGTCTTAGACTGTGCCGTGAAGCTCAAGGAAACTTGATAAAATATTAAATTGTTACCTACACAACATGAAAAGGTCAGTTCACTTTCACAATACATTCAATTTTATCTGATTTGTTCTCGTTTAATAATATGAAATGCTTTAGCTATTCTCAATAATTTTGAACCATACTGTATGTTTACTTATACCTAACATTTCTCTCCTAACAGGAGAAAAGTACTTACTCAATTACATTGCCCATGCTTGATATTCCAGGTTTTTACTTTAATATATATGTCACATTTTACCAATAGACAATTTATTTTCAGGGCAAAATATCCTTATGTACATATTCTACACAAATCAAAATAAGTTACATGTATATCGTTGCCACTAACTAACTCTCATTTGTTTTGTATTTTTCATACAAATCATCTGTCTGCATGGGATAATGGACAAGTCAGCTCCCAAAATTAGGATGTGGAACCATCACAAGGCCTCCTGGAAACATCAAGAACCAGCACACCTAGCCAAGACAAGCCAGATTCCACATCCTGACACCCTGACGACAGCAAAAAGAACCTGTGCCCCTATATCAGAGAGAGACAATAATATATTTAACTGTCATTTACTATTCTAACATTATGATGCAACTGTCCATCAACTAAATTTTTACCACTGTCCATATTTTCTTTTGTACAAGTTTGGGGACCAAACTTTTTCAGACAGAGGGGAAGTTATCATGAAATGATAATTCATACCAAAATTCTTTATTAATTGTAACCAGTACAAGCAATATATTAGCATTCAAATATGAGGAAAATATGAATATAGAATATTAGTTTCATCATGTATCAGTAAAAGCTTAGACAAGACTCCTCTCAAAAGTAGTAAAGCTTATCTCACAGACATTCCATTGCAAAAGGTATAAGTAATGACCACACAATTTCACAGTTAGAATCCTAGCCTGAGGTAATCAGAACACTGTAAGACAAACCATTCACTAAAACAAGGGTTATGTCTAGACGGGTTAATAAACTGCTTTGAAGAGGTAAACATGCCATCACCTACAGTAAAATAACATTATGCAAACACCAGTTAAGGGTCGTTAAAGATCTAGCCCAGAGTAAGCAATCAAGCATCCAGTAAATGTGCCAACAAGATTAATGCCACTTAGAATAGGATTAAAAGATTAAGTACTCCCCCTGTCTGGTGACTGAAGTTGTAATGGTAGGACACACCCCATTTTTGTATTTCATTGGCTATTGTAGGTTACACCCATTTTTTGTATCAGTCAGCAAATCAGAATCTTTGTATTGTTTAAATTGTAGTTAAATAGTCTCCAACTTCATTTGTCCATCAGTAGGGTTTAGACTCCCAACACAGGTCAGCTCTAGCCCTCAGCCCAGAGGGTTGTACCGACTCTCTGTGGCCACCCTTGTTACTCCATCTCTTGTAAATAAAATTGTAATTAGCTTCTTGTGACTTCGGACTCTTTGCTGAGTTAATTCCCGCCAAGCAAACCAGCACGCCAGTTAGATAAGGGATTTCACTGGTACCCTCACTTGGACCCGAGATCCCTATCATAACAGTTGGTGTTTAATCCCTTATCTAACTGTCAACATCAAAGACTTGAATGCGTTTATTCCCTCATCGACAGCAAATAGTAAGATATGGTTGACATGTTTATCGTCTTTGATATTTTTCAAAATTCACATCTTTGGTGAAAAAATCAAAATGCCTCTGCTAACTCAGAGCTTGACCAGTCTTACCTTGAAGTAATTGTGTTACCCATGCTCATTTGCATATGGAATGTTCAGTTTCTTTTAGTGTTATTTCACTGTTCATCAAGCAGCAATAATAACAGGATGTTTATCCATTGGTGCAGCCATTTTGTTATATGGCTCCATCCATGGAGGGGCGACATCTTTCAGACAGAACTGGTAAACATGTTTTAAGGTTTCCACTGATATCCTGAAACAATCTTTTTCAATTACATTTATCCTCCAACATGCTGAGATTGAGGCCTGAGCTTTTATCTCAGGTGGAGAGAACCATAGGTTGATAGACTCTTGGTCACAATTGCGCAGGCAATGGTCTTCTGTAACCAAGAAGAAATCATGTTCTTTCATATCTCTGTGTATATGTTAGTTTTACAACATACAATTACTAGATGACAATTCTACCTAAAATTGGCGGTACCATTTCAGAGTGCATATGAGGCAGGGTGAACTGGACCTGTCTGATCTGGAGCGGGAGGTAACCGGGCTGGAATCCTGTAAACTCTCTGGCCTAAGAGACCACTAGAAGAGGCATGGAAATGGCTACGAAGTCTGATACAGTTCTACATATTATCTCCTTGTAAAAATTTTTATATACAGTCTATAGTCTAGGTGTGTGATTCAGAGATTTTTGAAGCAGTAGCAAAAGCTAACAGCATAGTTGTCATGAAAAATAGGAACTTTTCTGATGTGTTTTGCCTTTGTTTGTAGTGTGCTTTCTGCAAGAATTGAAGAATGAGGCATAAATATCACATAGGAAAGACTGCTGGTTCCAAAATATCTTTAATCTGGAAGAATTTGATTCACTTGCTATTACAGCCTACAGCCAACACAGCCAACACAGATCAGCTCCAACCCTCAGCCCAGAGGGTTGTACCGACTGTGGCCATCCTCCGAGGCCATCCTTATTAATCTGTTTGTTAATAAAATTGTAATTAGTTTCTTGTGACTTTGGACTCTTTGTTGAGCTAATTCCTCCATGGCAGACCAGTTAGAATAGGGGTTTCACCTGGACCGCTATTAAGTAAATTCCTGGATGGAAGTCAAAAAGTCCAGTAGAAACATCCATTGAGGAACTGAGTAGCTGGAAAATCCTGCCTTGAATATCTGTGCAATGTTCTCATGGTGGATAGATGTAGCATACCCCTGCATCTTCAATCTATTCTAAAAACTTCATCCTGGGTGTCGATGTCAATTTGGATTATCAGGATGAACTATCAGTCCAAGGTTGGTGAACAATAAATGCTGATCTGCTTCACTAGAACATGCATCAAGATGTGCCTCGCCAGAAATGTGCTATCCAGATTGTCACGAAGCATCCCTGTGCCTTGTGTAACAGGCCAAACCTCTACCCCCTGGGTTTAGTCTTTCATGGAAACTTCGGTCTTGGCCAAACTTCGCGCATGCATGCAGTCATGCAGACAGACAGACAGACAGACAGACATACAGACACACATGCAGACATACAGGCGTACATACATACATACATACATACATACATACATACATACATACATACATACATACATACATACATACATACATACATACAGACAGACAGACAGACAGACAGACAGACAGACAGACAGACAGAGAGAGAGAGAGACACACACACAAAAACAAAACAAAAAAACTTTACCTGTGGTAAGAATATCCTAGGATCTGCCAAACCAGGTTTCAATTTATCTGCCACTTGCCCAGTTAACTGAGGACTGTGTTTTTTCCTACCTTTTTGTACTGATGCAGTGTGAGTAATATACAATACAACTGGGCACATGTTTTTGATTTTTCACTTTGATAACCACTGGACTAAGAAGTGTGCGGATAGATTTTTCATGCATCTAAACATTGTCACAACATTCATCAATTTGGTCATGGACGAGTGATTGGCAACTTGCCAAAATTGACAGCCTGACACGGCAGGGTGAGTTGGACAAAATGCAATGGCAGTTAGAAGAAGATGACTTAATTGATAATGAAATAAAGAAACGTGAAGCGAGTCATATTCAGCTCAAATGCAATTAGATATTGAGTCCGAGATATTAACTCATCAAGCCCATGACTTCACTACTCAACACCTGGAACATCTTGATGATTACCCGACTCACTTCGCTGAGACTAAGTAGCACTAATCACACCTGATTACCCTTGCAGGTTTTGGGGATGACAGGATACTGTCTAATTGTACAAACAAGTCCTGATTGTTTCATTGTGTCATAAAGATATGTGTTGAAAGAAAGCAGGTGTGAACAATAAATGCTGATCTGCTTCACTAGAACATGCATCAAGATGTGCCTCGCCATGTGAAGCATGCACTGCAATGTTTTATGTAATTTTATTGCAAGTTTCTCATGTAGACGAAAACGACATATTGTAAAGAAGAATTTACTTACATACATCATAATCCTTTCAGGAAATTAGCATTTTTGCAGATAAACGTCTCATTTATGTGGATTATTTTAAGGAAAGTACATAGTCTGTGACTGACACATAGCACTTTTATGGCTTGGTACTTCGTTTCATCTAGATTTAATGCAGAAAACATATGTGATCATATGAACATACACATGAAAAAAGTATGCTACATATTCCTTGTAGAGACATGACCAAAGTGTCATGTGATAGAGTGTCATCAAATTTCCCACATAAAATTTCGGCATCTCAACTATTCAAAATAGTAGCTGGTCATTTGTTATCTCTGACCAATCGTATCATACCTGTCACAGAGGAAAGGACAGGTGATGGGGCATGACTGAAATTTCTGAAGAGCACTTTTGGTCATTAAGTAGCTTGAATTGAGATTGATTATTGGCTATATTGTTGACCAGTTGATATGCTGGGTTTTGGCTTTATCAATTTGAGCTGTTGTGTAACAGGTTGTGTACTGTAAACATAAATCCACACCATACATTGTTATAGAACATATATATTGGTTATGATATATGAAATATACACATAAGACAAACAGGAGTAGATAGACACCTTGACGAGTTTCTCTGGCCTCAGAGATCGAAAATACATTTTTGTGGGTAAAATAGAGTGATTGAAATCCAACCACTGAATAGAAATAGTATAAATTTTCATATAGAATTTACGCACACAACTAGCACATAATACATAATGGTTTGCTGAACATGAAAATATAATCTTGACCTTGATACAAATGCATATCCAAACTATAGTACACGTGTTACAGAAGATTTTATACACTCCCTAAAATCCACAAATGCCTCACACCAGGCAAAATTCTGGGTGGCCGTCCTTTCATAAGCGGGAACAATACCCCCACTGAGAAAATCAGTAACTTTGTGGACGAACACATAAAAGAGTTCGTCACGCAATACCCCAGCTATGTCCATGACACAACACACTTCATACAAAGATTGGAGTCACTTCATATTCCGGCGCATCAACATGTCCTCTTAGTCACACTAGACGTTACATCACTGTATATCAACATCCCCAACCAGGAGGGATTATTAGCTGTCGCTATTCAAAATAGTAGCTGGTCATTTGTTATCTCTGACCAATCGTATCATACCTGTCACAGAGGAAAGGACAGGTGATGGGGCGTGACTGAAATTTCTGATGAGCACTTTTGGTCATTAAGTAGCTTGAATTGAGATTGATTATTGGCTATATCGTTGACCTGTTGATATGCTGGGTTTTGGCTTTATCAAATTGAGCTATTGTGTAACAGGTTGTGTACTGTAAACATAAATCCACACCATACATTGTTATAGAACATATATATTGGTTACGACATATGAAATATACACATAAGACAAATAGGAGTAGATAGACACCTTGACGAGTTTCTCTGGCCTCAGAGCTTGAAAACACATTTTTGTGGTTTTGATAAGTAAAATAGAGTGATTGAAATCCAACCACTGAATAGAGATAGTATAAATTTTCATATAGAATTTACGCACACAACTAGCACATAATACATAATGGTTTGCTGAACATGAAAATATAATCTTGACCTTGATACAAATGCATATCCTTAAACTATAGTACATGTGTCACAGAATTCACAAAGTGACTCGACACTGAATTATTTATTGTATTGTATAAACTTGCAGTTGAATCTCCCCTAAACATTACAGAGAACTTACATTAACTTTACTCCATAAAGCAAGTTGCCCAATGATATAACAGAACAACTGTTTATTTTACACTCGTCATGGGACAAACCTTTTAACAAGGACATAGCTACACATGCATTCTGCTGGAGGTTGTTATTTCAAGGTTGAATATTGCTCAAACATCGAGAACAAAACATGTCCTGTTTGTCTGTTTTAATGTACAAAATAAATATTGATTTTGAGTGAAATGCATTAACACAGATGATGAATGTTTCTTTTAATCCATCATTAATTTTCAAGATATCCATTTACATCACATTCTTCACACTGCAATAACTCCATCCATTACAGCAAAAAGAAAATAAATTTCATTCATGGCTTCTCCAATCATCAAAATTGACCTTCTTGTGACATTATACACAGAACAATTTTTTATGTTAGTATGATATACTGACATTTTATAATATCTCCCAATGTCAGAACATTCTTTGAATCATTGAATTTGGATTTGTAAGAACAGACAGTAACCACTTGAGGTGATTAAAGGGTTAATTCTGGTTTATCATTTGGATTTTACATGAATTTATATCAATTGAGAGCATGTACCACAAATATGTGCGATGCCATGTACATGATTCTGGTTTCATTAAGGTTGGGTACACTACAAATACTGTGATTTTTTTCATGATCTGTATTATCTAGGTCATTTCTTTCAATGTATGAGTTCAGATTCTGCCTATGAACGCATATTTTCATAGATCCTTTGTGTCACCTACAAGAAAACAAGAGTTTGACCATACCCTTACGCATCACCTGCAGTTGTCAATACTGTCAATGTCTAAACTCGCTAAATATGATAATTTTTGTACAAAGACAATAACATTTACCTAATCATAATCAGACCATGTAATTTCAGAAAAAATAGTTGGATCTATGAACAATATGGCACAATTTTTTTTCAATATCAAGAAGTTTGCCTTGATTGTTCCTTTTCATCCAATTGGTGATGTAACATGGAGACTGTTTTAGTTTACAAGTTATAAAACAGAAAGTTTATAATTTTTAGGAAAAGGGAAACTTTAGTGTTTTTTCTTCACCAAAGAATAGAAAATATTGATCACATTATGTGCAGGAGAAACCACAAATACAAGGGTTTACAAGAGACTGTGAACCCTGTAAGGAGGGATGTTCCGATTCTCAGGGTTAACAATTTCTTGTAAACCTGAGTAGGAGTGGTTTCTCCAACTTATCAACCATTCTTGTGTAAAAAATATCTTTTAAACTAATAGAGTCTTCAAAAATGTTGGGGAACTGTACTTTCAATGCACGATTGTCAAAATTGGGAGTTATATGGGATTGAATATATGTCGATACAATAATATTAGATGTTTTGAGAATGCATCACCACATGGATTTCATTCAAAGCAAAGCTGTTAGTTCAGTTATCCCCCTTGTTAGGTGACTAGAGTATGACATGAAAATTTCAGGTTCACAATTTTCAGTCAGTAGTGTGTGATTTGAAACTGAAAACCATGACCATACACAGATGCAAGAAAATTATAAAAATGGTCTACAGTGATTTATCGACCTGTCTTATAAACTTCAAGATTCATAATGACACAACACTTGCAGGCTCCCATGTTGTGCACTTGCTTCCCACCCACTGCATTTGTGTGTAGTGATAACATGAATTGATGCAGCATACACATGATGAATGTCATTGTAACGTTCCTCAATGGGTTTGATTTCTACCAGACTTCAGAGTTCAGGTTTCCCTAATTTTTTTTTAAGAGTATATATATATAAATCGATATCACAAAGCCCCAGTGCCTTATAATAGATCTCCATGGGGTGCACATGACATCTGGCCAATTTTCATAATCAGCTCGTGCATTCCACGTATTGCATGTGCGCTGCCTGCATTACCCATCTTGTGAGGACCACATGGTTAATATTGACAAATGATCTTAATCTTCACAGCAATCCTTTGTAGCCCAGTGGATAAAACCACCAAGCTAGAGAGCACAGGGTTGCAGGTTTGAAACCAGATATTGCCACAATATACTGGAAGATTCCTATAATGTGATATTTTATGATCAGTGATAGCAAGACAAAGTTATTTCAAAACCTTGGTTTAGAAAATATAAAAGTCACATTCCAGGTACTTACAAATCACATCCCAGGGACATACAATACACACCTCTGATTACATGATGTAACCATGTGATGCGATCTTGAACAGACTGTGTGAGTCAACCCTGAGAGGGGAAGATGACAACAAACTGCTCTGGACTTTGCATTGTGTAATGTTGTTTGATTGTATAAATTTTGTTGTGCGTCTCCATCGTATGTAATTCACTTTCCGGTTCTTTTATTGGACTATAAACACATGGAAAACAACACCAAAATCTTGAGTTTATTGAAACAAAAGAAAAATGTATCAAAATATAATTCATACTCAGACACACCTACCCTAATTTATTAACTTCTGTGTTCATCCTCCCAACCAAACCCCTTATAATTCCTAATCCTAATCTATCCCTTTTTAATCCCTAACTCCTATCCTATTTAATCCTACACTAATGGTCCCCTTCCCAACCTAACAAGAAGATGCTGCACACATATTCCCCAGCCTACTCTCTACAAATGATCTTAACCAAGAAAAAGAAGGAGTCTTGATAACAAGACCTCGGGACCGACCCTAGAATGGTACCTGTTCTGAAGACCGCAACAAGACAACTGACACTGACAGTCAGGTCACTTATATAGTCATGTGGGGAATCGACCTCTGACCCTGAAACGATGGAAAACATCATGAAATGCCTGTGCTGTTGGACCAGCCAAGGCAGTCGGAAAGTCACGTGTCACATATCTGACCACCAGTATGGCCGCACAAGCCCTTGTTGCATGGTGCATGTCAGACACTTTACAATTCCAAACAACTCAGCCACAAGAGGCCCCACACATCAGTGAAACAATGGATACAAGTGTATCAGGTACAGATAAATCTATTACGTTAATTTTCCGAGCTACTATCCCCAAATTACTCTGCTGTTAACTGTTACATTATACACGCCCTATCATATATACACAAGCCAGGTTAATAAACAAAATTATCACATTAGGAAGAAAATATTAGACTGGGTACCATTTGACGGTCAACAATGGCCCTTAGTTGCAACTTAGGGCTGCGAAATTTGGAGACATGTTTCATTTGTGGGCATTTTGTTTTAAGGTATATAAACTTATTTTTGTACCTTACATATACTTGTGTATTTAGAAAGAAGGGAATTAGTGGGAACCTATTTATATAACTTAAATATACTTATATATTTCTGCACATAATTCAAATGACATGTAAGTCTGACTTTTTGAATAATTATTGCAAGTTTATGGGGATGTCATTATCCTGCCCTCCTGTCAAATGGGTTTGACAGTAGCATTGAGAGGATTAAAAACAAGAGAATCCATGAGAATCCAATATGCTTGTGCCCAACTCTGCTAGTTTGTCTTTGCAAGAGTGTGATTACAGGGTAATATCTCTGTAAGGTGGCCAAACTAAAGACCAGGGTGCCTGTTCCCAAAAGTGTCCCAGCTAAGACAGATCCTAACTAGTTAGGACAGGAGTTATGACATCCTACTGTTAAGATAAGACCCATTCTCAAAATGATCTTATCCATGTCTTAAGTTGAGTAACTGATCCTAGCTAGGATAGCGAGCTCTTCAGTAGGTTCACCTAAAAATTACAAAAATTGCATATGTTAGGGCAGGTACGATCTCGTTTACAAGACAAATGGTGAGACTAGAAATCGAAGTAAAAGGTTTGAAAGTGGTGAAATACAGCTTATGGTGAACTTACTTGATCATCACATCAAATTTATTTATTAAACTAGGACATAACATTTGTCGTCAGATTTTGAAAGTCTGCCAAAAAGAAAATTAAAACGTGCAAAAAATAGTTTCATTTGATTTTCTAAATGATTATCATGACTTGAACTTTCATTATGCATCATCTCACAAAGTGAAAATTCATGTAGGAAATAAACAGAGATTACTTCCTTTATCAAGTTGGCACATTGACATTTCAGAGGAATGTGATAGAAAAGAGTGATGTGAATAAAAAGGGATAGAATAAGTAAGAATAAAAATACATATCGGTTGTAAATTTAAAGAATATGTGTATTGCAACAGGTAAATCTTATTCACAACTGCTAAATTGTTGATATAAGCTAAAAAAATCTTCTTAACTCATATAAACTGCTTGCTGTTGTAAATTCAGCTGTAATTAAGTTTCCATAACGTCAAAATTGGTGAACAAACAAGTACCACACCATGTTGATTTCCACTGAGATGGACTTAGGACAAGGCAGAACCTATCCTAGTATTTGTCATAAGTTAGGATGTCCTAGCGCTAGGATACTTTTCGAGAATAAGGTAGGACAGCTATCCTAGATGCTAGGATCAAAGGTAGGATATCCTAGGGCTAGGATCCTTTTGAGAATAGGGGACAAGGTACTTAGAAATCTGTAAGTTTTGATAATGACATTTTTTATACTGTTACTGTTAATGCAAGTCTTGTAACAAGTCACGCGTCCCATGTATTGTGACATTCCTTATGAATTAAAGTGTTTCCAGGGAGAAAATAGAGTTTGTTCCCATTCGGTCACCACAGCAAGTGAACAGACAGAAAATAAGGTGCCACAAACAACAATTACAAATGCACATGCCATACTTTCCCAACATAACCTGCCTTGCCAGTATGCCATGCCGGTCAGTGATTCTCTTGGTAACCCGTTTACATCTACAGTCATGCCCCGTTTATCCGAACACTTGTGTTTTTACTGAAATTGTCAGGATGAGCGAATTTTTGGATATCTGAATCATGGGCCATATGTACTAAGAGACATACAAAGAAACAAACATAGTAGGCATCAGACATTGTCTTATTGATTACACATAAACAAATATCAGTGCATACAATGTCTCATACCTGTTCATGCAGTTATGCTTGCTTGAAGAAACTAATCATAGCCTTTTGCACTGGCTCTATAGAAAAACCAGGGGAATTTCGCCGGTCACTTCGTCACTGTCACCATTCACAAGAACATCGGCAGTAACAGTCACAGTTGCAACTTGTGCATAGGATCTTAGTACATTGCAAAGTTCCAACAAGGCCATGTCTTCTTGTGGGTCCTCATTTGATTGGATAATATCCACATGACGAAAGCAGCTAGCAATAGTCTTTTCGCTTGGACTCCGTTGGGTACAGACGTGTTTTCGAGAGCTCACGGGTGAGAACCCAAGCGGAGCTTAATGAATGAATGTCAATAAGAAAAGGAAAAGAAACAGAAGTAAAAAAAAAATCAAGAAAGTCCACCCCAAGATGAAAAATGTGTGAAAAAGCAACACACTAAAAGAGTGTTAGATATAGAGGAAATCAGAAGAATGGCCATGCTACAGGGATCTCAAAGTACACCAAACAATGTTATGTATGGACAATACCAGACGTCCCCAGTGTTCACGTATGGACCACCACCAGGGCCTCCGGGTCCCGCAGCGGTCCCCGTACCCTCGCCCCCAAGCTACAGCAAGCCACCGTGGGTGGATGAACTCTTCACAAAGCTTGCTAACATGGAGAGTAAACTTACAAAACTGGACAGCATGGAGACTACATTGAATAAACTAAGTCTACGTACTGAACACATGGAGACAGAGCTTAAAGAACTGAGAGAGACTGTCCGGACTGTCGAGGAGTGCACCAAGTTTCATGACCACCAGTACACGGAGATAGAAATGAAGGTCAGTAAGAACTGTCAGCAAATCTCTGACATATCTGCACTCATCAGTAAAACGAGTAATGACAAATTACTCACAGAGATATCAGCACTTCGTGACAAAGTAGTTGATGTCCAAGCAAGGTCAATGAGGGACAACCTTGTTTTCAGCGGGATAGCCGAGAAACCAGAGGAGGATACTAGCAAAGCTCTGGATGAATTTATCAAAACTGAACTAAAACTAGAACGGAATATAGAGTTTGATAGGGTACACCGAATTGGAGGACCAGGAGCTAGGAAGCCAAGACCAATAGTAGCCAAGTTCTCTCAATATAAGGACAGAGATGTAATCAGACAGGCTGGGTTTGCACACTTGAAGGGATCAAACTTCTATATCAACGAACAGTTCCCGAAAGAAATACAGGACAAAAGGAAACAGTTATATCCTGTGCGCCGTGCTGCATACCGTGCTGGAGACAAGGTAAAACTAACAGTCGATAGACTGTATATCAACGACAGACTCTACGAGCCCGGAAAGCCTGTCCATGGGTCAAGATGTAATGTCCTCACCCGGCCGCACACACTAGAGGACTTCATGCAGGCCAGAAGTAATACAGAGATGGAAACCGCATAGGGAGACGCCGAACATACAGTGCCTAAACAGGTATCAAGTAACTATCTTTCCGTTCTTTCCCTAAATGTATGTGGTATTAAATCCAAACTCCTCAACCCCGACTTTATTACCACCATCAACGATCATGATATTCTGTGTCTAACCGAGTCTAAACTGTGTGACATCGATGTCATAGATATTCCCGGATACTGTGTCTACTCAAACACTCGACCTCAACCTTTGTCAAATCGTGGATCGGGAGGAATCATATTAGCTGTGAAAAGACATCTGAGAGACTATATATCTGTGATCCCAAGGACAAATGGTATATCCTTATGGTGTAAAATTTCCAAGACTTATCTCAAACTCCCATCTGATTTAATCATAGGATGTGTTTACATGCCGCCTGAAAACAGTAAATATGCAGATAAAGAACACTTTACGCAACTCGAATTTGATATTGTTAGTATGTCTACACTTACCAACTATGTGTGCATAACTGGTGATTTTAATGCTCGCACAAAGGACTTACCTGATTATACAGTTATTGATGACTTTTTTAGGGATAATGACCAAATTGACGACTCCCTATTGTACTCTAAAGTTGAAATACTAAGTGCAAATAATATCAACATTGAGAGACATAGCATGGACAAAATTGTAAACTCATATGGTTATAAGCTCTTGGATGTGTGTAAAAACAATGGTGTGTATATTGTTAATGGGAGAGTTGGCAGAGACAAGGATATCGGAAAACATACTTGCAAGAATGCCAGTGTTGTTGACTACTGTGTTGCCACAGCCGAAATCTTTCCTCATATAGAGGATTTTGAAATATGTGATTTTGATGGAATATTATCAGATGTTCACTGTGCTCTTTCAATCAAGTTAAGATGTGAGGTGAAGGTATGTAATCCTACACAAGTAAGTGAAAAGGGTACTACACGTATAAAAATGAATCCATGGGAATCCTGTAAATGTGACGTTTATGTAAACCAGCTTGATAGTAATGTATTGCATGAAATCGATAAGCTAATTGACTCTATCGATTCTAGTAATGTATCAGATTGTATAAATGGAATTACGAATGTCATGTCACAAGCACTTGTTGACGCAGCCAAGAATACATTTGGGTGTAAAAGTACCCAAAAAGGACGTAAATCAAATCAAAAACCATGGTTTGATAAAACATGTAAACTGGCCCGAAAGAATTACCATAAGCGCAAAAGATTATATGGGTTACATAAAGGCAATGTTGAAAGAAAGCTATTCGTTTCGGCCAGTAAATTCTACAGAAAAACTATAAGAAAGTCTTACAAATTATTCAAAAACAAATGTATACAGCGGTTGCGTGAGACAAAAAGCAGTGACCCTAAAACATTTTGGGGTATCCTGAAATCATTTGGTAAAAGCGCAGATCAGCCATGTGAAATTAAAATCGACACATTATTTAACCATTTTAAAAACCTGAATACCGATGTCCATAACGATAATATAGAAATGAGTGATGCATTTTCAGTTGAGATAGCTGTGTTAGACAGCCGGATCACTGAAGCTGAGATTACGGCATGTATTAAAGATTTAAGAAACAACAAAGCCTGTGGTTTAGACAATGTACGTAATGAATATATCAAAGCCTCTGCTGATGTAATGCTACCAGCCTATGTTTAATTGTTTAACCTGGTGCTAGATCATGGAGTTTTTCCTCAAGCTTGGTCAGACGGTTACATAAAGCCCATTTATAAAAGCAAGGGTAGCCAAGCCGACCCCAATAACTACAGGGGGATATCCATTGTTAGTTGCTTAGGCAAGTTGTTCACGGCAATTCTATCCAAGCGCCTACAAAAGTTTTCAGACAATGCGAATTTGATAAGTGAGTCACAAGCTGGCTTTCGGAAATCTTATTCCACAATAGATAATATATACATTCTTAAAGCTCTGATAGAGATATATCAAAATATGAGGAAGAAACTGTTTTGTGTTTTCATCGACTTTCGTAAAGCATTTGATACTGTCTGGCGCTATGGTCTCTGGCTAAAATTAATTAGAAATAATATTGATGGAAAATGTTTTCGAGTTATCCGCAACATGTATCAAAACATAAAATCCTGTATTGTATTTGATGGAATCGAATCCCCTTTCTTTTCCTGTGATATTGGTGTGAGACAGGGTGAAAATTTGTCACCATTTCTGTTTGCTCTGTATTTGAATGACCTAGAATCTTTCTTTGCTGAACACAACTTTACTGGTCTGAAGTCAACTCGGAGTATGTTTGAAGATCATATCGGTTCGTACATTAAGTTGTTTCTCCTGTTGTACGCAGATGATACTGTAATACTTGCAGAATCAAGTGATGATCTTCAGCATGCATTAAATATTTTCTCAGAATACTGCAAAACATGGAAACTGAATGTTAATATATCAAAAACTAAGGCTGTAATATTTTCCAAAGGAAGTTGTAAAAAATGTCACCTCTTCAAACTTGATGATGAAAATATTGAGGTTGTAAAAGAATACATTTATCTTGGTATTTTGTTTAACAATAATGGACGTTTTTGTAAAGGTATTAAACGACTTCATGCTCAAGCTTCCAGAGCCATGTATGCAGTATTGCGAAAAATAAGAATGTTAGATATGCCACTAGACTGCCAGTTAAAAATGTTTGACCAAATTGTACAACCCATATTACTGTATGCCTCAGAAGTATGGGGATACGAAAATACACAGCTCATAGAACGTCTCCATCTAAAGTTTTGTAAATACATTCTTAAGGTTAAAATGACAACTCCTGATTACATGGTATACGGCGAGCTGGGCCGATACCCGCTAGATATCTCTATAAAAATCCGAATGCTTTCTCATTGGTGTAAAATGCTAGTACTCCCACACAAACTGTCATCCAAAATATACTCTCTCATGTATAACCTGAAGTCAGCCTGTCCTAATTATACGTTTAACTTACTTTCGGCAATAGAAAATATCTTACGAGATACTGGCTTTTACCATGTATGGATGTCACAGTCTATTGTTTCTCCAAATGTTTTAAAAACTAATGTTAAACGGGTTCTCATTGATCAGTTTTATCAGTCATGGAATGCAACAGCAAATGCTTCCTCAAAAGGCAAATATTACATTCTTTATAAAGAAGTACCTAATCTAAATCCCAATCTTCTGGAACTGCCTCCAAATCTTAGAATATGGTGAAGGTTTTGACAATTTAGCATTAGCGGTCCAGTCACTTGTTGGAGTTCTAAGAAGGTGTGTATGGATCAGAACTGAATTCTGGATCACATGTTGACAGGCTGCTAAGCAAACTAGCTCCTAGTATGAGAGACGGATTTATCAAACATTGTTGCAAACTCAGCATTCATAAATGCTACAATGACTGGCTGCAAATCAAGAGTAAAGCTAAATGAATGGCCAGTAATGCTGTTGCCTCTTACGAGAAACAAGGCAAGACAATACCTCATCCTTCGAGGAAAGATCACATCTCTGCCATGGCATTCTTCAGGAAAACTAAATCTCTTAACTCTCTAGGAAAGAGATGCATGAACCAGTTCAAAATGGTTTTTGTCCAAAGTGTGAACATTTCCTTACTTCTTGCCTTGATATCAAGAAAATGAATGGTTGAGTGGGTGATGCAGAAAGTGTGGTCGCAAACACAACATAGAGGACTGTAATTTGAGGAAAACATGTCATATGTGTAATGAACTTCACCTTACAGTTTCCAAAGATGCTATCATGGAATAATAATTTATACAAAAATTCATTTAATTCCACTAGAGTATACATTAGGATTCACATACATGTATACATATAGAACATTATTTTCATCATGATCAGTAGAAGCTTAGAGAAAGACACAAGCTTAAAGCGAAAACTAATTTCATACATCTACAATTCCACAAAGGTTTAAAGCTAAACTGCATAGCTTAAAGATGTTTGTACATACTGGGTAAATCTCAGCCTATGGTATTCAAAACGCCACTGTTAGACAAGTCATTCATTAAGACAAAAGCTGAGTGTAGATGGTTTAATGAGATACTTTGAAGTAAACATGTCATCTGTATAACATTGTGCAAACATTTCAAAATTAGGGTCATTAAGCCATGGCGCATCTATTGTAATCCAAGCAATTATAATTGACACATCAAAACAGACTTGTGGCGATCTAGCCCAAGCATACAGTAAATATGCCAGCAGGATTAATGCCACTTAAAATAGGATTAATAGGATTAAGAGCACTCCCCTCTGCCTAGTTATTCCGGTAGGTCACACCCCACTCTGTATATTCGGTATTTCATTGGCTATTTTAGGGCACATCCACTTTGTATTTTTTAACAAGCTATGATCTTTTTATTCTTTCAAGTTAAAATAGATAAGTCACCAATTCCAAAGTGTTAAGCAGAAGGATTTAGTCTCTCAACTCAGATCAGCTCTAGCTCTCAGCCAAGAGGGTTGTACCGACTCTCTGTGGCCAACCTTGTTATTCTATACTGAGTCAAAAAAGAAACTTCACAAAATGTAATTTTAAAAAATAATGAATAATTTTTCTCTTGGATACATCTATATATCCAAAATGGGATCCCTATCTTTCAACATTAGCAAAACCCACTCAAACCCATCCATTTGTTGTGCAACTGACATAAGTGCCAAATCAGGTTCCGCATGTGCAGTCGATCACATGATCTTCACATCTAAGTGTTCTTCATTTGCACGTGTTTGCATTGGCCTCAAGAATTGAAAAAAACATGTGCAGAAGACTGTCAAATCATCCTATGTCACCTACGTGACAGATTTCTGTCGTGAAAACCTCACAGCTGCTGCTTACCTTGACCAGGAGCTCACCCCTGAACTTGTTCCTTTCACAGCAGCTCATGGCCCAGGTCTACAGTCCCAGCATGATAATGATTGGCCACATACCGCAATGTTGGCACAAAATTTCCTTCAAAACACTGGAATCAATGTCATGGAATGGCCATCAAGGTCCCCTGACCTTAATCCATTAGAGCACATTTGGGATGCACTTGGGAGACAGAAGCATCAGGCAGTCGACAAGAAGACAGTGTTTGGCAGTGGTGAATGTGCGGGGCGGCCATATACAATACTGAATTGAAAAATTTCGAATTAATATTCTTGTGACTTGACATTCCGTATACCCATTTTTCTGAATGGCGGTGTAGCCTAATGGAACCGATTGAGGCACTGTCATTGTATCGAGTACATCACACAGATCTCAGCAATGAAATAATAACAATTTAACCATCTTACCATCTCTTGTTCTTTTACAGTGCCCTGAAGAAAGAATGTGAAGTTTCTTTTTGACTCAATATATTTTTTGTTAATAAAATTGTAACCAGATTCTCCTGACTTTGGACTCTTTGATGAGCTAATTCCCCTAAGCAGACCAGCATGCCAGTTAGATAAGGGATTTCACTGGATCCCCCTCTTGGACCCAAGACCCTTATCACAATAATGCCAACAGTCAAATGGAGCAGATAGTTTTCTGTACAAAGGTTGGCCAGCCTCTTGCTTACACTGATCAGTCCTCAAAGCCATACTTGACAATGCTGAAGTGAAGATACATTTCATGAACCGAATAACAGTGTCTATATGCTCAAGTCATTCTGGATGATGAGTCTCCAGGGACTATGCTTATTGCGTAAGTTGGGAGTCAATTAGGCCTTGATGCAACTAGAGATAAGATCCTGTTAAGCACTATCAGACAAGAGCCATTTAGCCATTGGATGGGTTATCTGTTGAGCTTGAAAATGTCAACAAGGAGTAATCAACATTTGTGATTCTCTCTTAAGGGAGCCTTTGCATCTGCTAAACTGACCTTTTGGAATATATGTACCCTACTGAGAATCTTAATGAATATCCTTTGCCAGTTATCGACAAAGTGAAGCCTGTGATCTTGACAGGCTCAGACTGTACTGAGAGCACCCGATCACCCAGTCATGTTGTGATCACCAGCAACAACAGTATCAGTTCATATCAACATCATTAGCGCAGTTCACATGCATCTCAGGAACATCTGAAAACCATTTATCTCACTACTGATGCTACTTGTCCAATCTCTGGTCATGTACCGAGTAGATTACTGCAACAGCCTTCTCAAAAACATCAACCAAGATCAGCTATGTTGCCTCAAGCAATTCAAAACACCGCTGCAAGAATCATTACAAAGTCTAAAGCCTCAAATCACATTACTCCCATGCTAAAAGATTTACACTGGCTACCAATCACCACAAGAATAGACTAAAAAACTAAAGTAATGGCGTACAAATGTCTCAACAGAATGGCCCCTGACTACCTCACACAGTTACTGCCCCTATGTCAGTCCTCACGCTCACTGAGATCACAAAACAAAATTTTTGTGACAGTCACAAACATTAAAACCAACTTTGCAAAAATTGCTTTCAATGCAGCAATGAAATGGAACGTGAACTCAAAACTGCTTGAACTCAAAACCAGCACCTCACTAACATCTTTTAAAATTGCCCTCAAAACATATCTGTGCAAATATCAATTTCCAGCCTAGTGAGTGAGTGAGTGAGTTTAGTTTTACGTCGCACTCAGCAATGTTCCAGCTATATGGCGGCAGTCTGTAAATAATCGAGTCTGGACCAGACAATCCAATGATCGACAACATGAGCATCGATCTGCGCAATTGGGAACCGATGACATGTGTCAACCAAGTCAGCTAGTCTGACCACCCGATCCCGTTAGTCGCCTCTTACGACAAGCTGAGTCGCCTTTTATGGCAAGCATGGGTTGCTGAAGGCCTATTCTACCCCGGGACCTTCACGGGTCAATTTCCAGCCTAAGCGCACAGAACATTTACTAGTGAATGATGCGCTATATAATGCAACTATTATTATTTACAGATTAAGACTGAAATGCAGCAGAGAGGGTTCGGGTGATTCTGGCACAGTCAGGCTGATAAGGCTCATCATCACCTTAGGACCCTCGCAGGAAATGGGACTTCTCTCAGAAAACACAGTCTAGTTGAACCCACCAAAGCTAGGCTAGAATATGAAGGCTTCTCAACAAATCAGCCTTCTGCATTACCCACATTGTCTGAATGGCTGTTCTCCTGGTGGAGACCCCGCGCACGCTCCTGATCTGCACCAAGTGTTCAAGACGTACCAAACCAAGGGCACCGAGAACAATGGGGAGCCTGACAACAGTGTACTTGCGATGCAAGCAAGACATTTCAAATGCGAGGTCCGCATATTTATCATGCTTTCCTGATTTCCTGAATCTTGCCAATCCAACTGCTGTCAAAAGGAACAGAAAATTCAATGATGTAAATAATTTAATTGGCTTTATTAAAAAGGACAAGATCAGGTTTGTTGGCAGGAATTCATCTCAGGTTGTATAACAGCCTATTCCAGAGAAGTTTAAAAGCTTCATTTTCGAGGACGCCCTGGATATGTTCAGGGTCATACCATGGAAGGACCTTGGGGTCAAAGCCACAGGCATGGCGGAGACGATAGTAAAAGCAGCAAGGTGTTGGTGACAAGGTGTTGGACACTGTCTGTAAATTCATTGCAAAGACAACATTTCATATTGATATTTTAAAAATCATATTCTGATGATTGCAAATGGGAAGTGAATGGTCCTGAGCAGCAAAAGGAAGCCCACAGTTTCATATTTGAGATCAGCCTACTTCATCCAGGCAAAGGAGTCGGATGGATTGCTCTTATATTCCACACACAGCATGTACACATGATGCAATGGCTTCTCAAACAGCTTCTCCACAAAGGACCAACTCTGGGCAGACTTGGTAAAGGACTTCACCTGGTTTACTCCCCTCACTGTACCATCCAGCAGTACATCCCATCAACAAAATCAACCTCAAATTTCAGATTGTGTCCAACAACCTTGACATGCTTGAAATACGAGGGGATGTCAATAAGTTTTGAGCCTTGCATAGAAAAACACAAAATATTGGTATGAACCACATTTATTTTTCAACATAGTCCCCTTGTGAGTCAAGACACTTGTTCCATCTTTACTGCCAGACGCTGATGCCATCTCTGTAGAAGGCGCCATTTTGGTCCTCAAACCAAGCCTCAGTAGCAGCAATAAGCTCATTATCATCCTGAAATCTACGACCACACAAGTGTTTCTTGGGATTTGGGAACAGATGGTAATCACTTGGTGCCAGGTCTGGAGAGTAGGGGGATGCGGCAAGATTTCATACCCGCATTCCTGGACAGCAGTGGCTGCAACGTGAGAGGTATGTATTGGAGCATTGTCTTGATGTAGAAGAATATCATGTCTGATCTTGCCCCAGCGCTTCTCCTTGATTGACTGTTGCACTTGCCTCAACAAGTTAGCGTAATATTCCCCATTCATTGTTCTTCCTTTTGGTAAGTAACCTATGTGGATGATGCCTTTGCTATCCCAGATGACTGTTGCCATTACCTTCTGCACTGATCTGGAGGCTTTGAACTTTTTGGTCCTGGGGGAAGTGACATATTTCCATTCCATGGATTTTGTTTGCTCTCAGGATCATAGTGGTGGATCCAGGTTTCATCACAGGTTACCAGCCTAAAAGTGAAATCTTCTGGATTCTTGTTGTATCTGGTTAGCATGGAGTTGCTTATGGTGACCCTTGTTTGCTTCATTTCATCTGTAAGCATTCTTGGCACCCATCTTGTGCACACCTTAGACATGACGAGATGTTCATGAAGAATTGTCTCGATGGAACTGTGTGAAACGCCTGTGGTCTCCTCTAACTCGTGGAGTGTGATTTGACGATTTTCCAGCACAAGTCTATGCACTCTGTCAATGTTTTCCTGATTAGTGCTTGTTGTTGGGCGACCTGGACGGAGGTCATCTTCAAGACTCTCTCTACCATGTTTAAATTCATTGACTCATCGTTTGATGGTAGCAGATAAAGGGGAAAACTTCCCATAAACTGCTGAAAGCCTTTCTTTAATGTTCTTCACCGAGTTTCTTTCATGAACTAAAAACTTAATTACTGCTCTATACTCAATTTTATTCATTTTCACTGCCGTGAGGGGGTCTCTTTCTGTCAATGTGAGCTGTTCAATAACTTCTGAGAGTACGTAAGCATACCAAAACTTATATATCACATCAGCTACACCCCAAGGTTCAATGTCGTACCATAGGCTGTGACACCTGGGTATGAAAAATGCTCAAGGCTCAAAACTTATTGACATCCCCTCGTAACTGTGGAATTACTTGCTTTCATCATGAGTCTTGATGAGCATCCCCAGAGGATCATTCAATACATAAAATATGTGCAAAAGTACACAATAAAATTCTATCATGGAGAGCTTCCACATAAATCAAACCTTGACCTCCTGAGTTGACTGGCATATATAAACGATTAAAAGAGGAATGAGAGTGGTGGGGTCTGTTATCAGACATGATCCTTCTGGTCAGGCGGTCAAGACTCTGGATGTCTTGTTTGGTCAAATCAACTACTCCAAAGGAATAGGAGAGGACTGGCACAGCAAACGTATCGGTAGCTTTGACCTTGTTTCGAGCATTCAGCTCTGAGCTCCAGATTTTCTTGAAATGAGATTTATACTTGGCCCAAAGTTTATCTTGAATCTGGACATTCTGGAGCTTGTCTTGAACTTGCATTCCAAGATAGGTGTACGCCTGATCTGCCACAAGATGCTCAATAACTCCTTCCCCTTTTAACCTGACCGATCCATCACCAGTTACCTACGACATTTCATATGAAGAGTGTTAGATTTGTAGAGTACAAATGCATGCCAATATCCTTAGAAAAGGACTCGACAAGGAGAACCTGTTCTTTCAAATTAGTATCTCCTTTGGGCAAGGAGCTCAATGTCATCCATGTAGAGGAGATGAGTAAGAGGTGTTGGGGATCTGTGCTGAGGAGGTCTGGGATGGTAACCCTTCTCCCTATTGAGCAGAAAACTCAAAGGATTTAAAGACAGACAAAAAAAAAAGCAAAGAACTGAAGGAGTTCCCTAAATATTCTTATTATTATACCAAACACAGACGGTCTCTACACACTCAGCATGCCAGATGGATCATCAGTTTCTTTCTTGCCCAAGAGCGACTTCAACCATGATGTTGAGAAAGTATGGAAAAGGGATGCCCTACCTTGCAGTACTAAGGATGTTAGCAGATTGAAACATGACAAACAGACAATACAAAGAATTGATATTGAAACTGAGAAGATCCATGTGGATGGAGTAGTGAGATATGCTTCAAGTGAAGGATGGTACGCAACTTCATGCAACTCATGAGTCAGTGCTGCCAACCTGACAAGGACTGAGAAACGTTTGAGAAATCAGTCTGATTTAGCAGAGGTGCACAGCTGAATTATCCCCAACTTAGTTAATGTATGACCTATGAAAATGATTTCTTATGATAAAGCAAAAGGTTGAGATTCCTGGTACATCCCACACCATCTTGTACATCACAATGGTAAACACCGACTTGTGTTTCATTGCTCATATGAGGCCAATGGACAATATCTGAACATGAAGCTCCTGTCAGGTCCCCAACTTGGATCATCTCTACTTGGTGTATTACTGAGGTTTTGACAGAGCCCAGTGGCAATCTCAGGGGATATTAAAGATATAAAGGTATGTTCCTCCATGTGAAATTGCTACACAAGACCAAGCCTCTCCTGAGGTTCATATGGTGTGATTTGGAAGGCCCAGATGCATTTCAATAGGGAGTCTTGCCTTTCAGAACAACTTGTAGTCTATATTGTGCTACTTTTGCTCTCAGGAAATATGTGAGTGACAGATACAGAAATGAAAATGTCTTCCAATCTGTCATAAATGCCTATTACATTGATAGTTGTCTCCAGAGTGTGCCTGCCACAGCTGAAGCTAAAGATCTTGTTTGCTGAATGCATACCTTGCTGGATGAGGGATGATTGCCATCTCAGCCAATGTGCAAGTGATAAGTGTGACGTGGTATCAGGAGTGCTTCCTGAAGACAGGTCCTCATATTGTGAATTGTAGTTGACCCGTGATGATTGTCAGTGAGGATGCCCTTGGTCTAAGATGGCGCTGTGAATCAGATGAACTTAGCTTCAAGTACAAGGACATATCATATGACTAACTGAGCATGAGGATCATCTACACACCCTGGACAGTCAATATGACCAGCTTGGGTACACTGCACCATACACTGCATGAGCAAAGTATATTGTTCAGGACCTTTGGAACACGAAAAGGGTCTGGAGTGTGCCACTAGAAACAGGAACCCCACATGATCCGAGGGCAGTCTGGGGAAGTTAACTGAAGGGAGGTAGTGTACATCAGGTTACACACATGTTACAGATTGCACACTGACACAAGAACTGCTCCCAAAGAACTTCGCATATTCTGTGATGCTTCCAATAGATTGTATGGTTCAGTTTCCTACTTGAGAACAGAGCCCAAAGATGGAGAGAACATTGTGAGTTTCATTCAATCTTGTTGCTGAGGGTGCCAAAATTTCAACAGTCAACTCCTAGACTTGTACTATGTGCAAGTGTGCTCCAATAACAACCCATCCTTCCAAATACCATAGGGATTCTTTGGTGTGACACCACAACACTACTGACATGGTTGAAGTCTGAGTCATGTCGATACAAAGTGTTCATCAGCACTAGAATACCAGAGATTCAGACCCTGACTAACATGACACTGTGGCACTATGTGGAAATGCAAGACAATCCAGCCGATAATGATACACAAAGGAAATCACTCTCAGAACTCAGTGAGGACTCTTGTTGGAAATTTGGTCCACCATGCCTGTCATTGCCAAACTGTAAGTGTCCCATCCAAGAAGGTTCTAGGGTAACTGATTACATTCTGTGCAAAGGCTGTGGTATCAGACCTGAAGACAGTTTTCAATCCACATTACTGCTGCTACCACAGTGAGATAGAGTACCAGGCAAGCCAAAGATCTATTATTACTATGTCACAGAGGTTGGAAGTGGTGATGTTGCAGAGAACCACAAAGCATTAAATTATTCTCTGAATCCTAGAGGCATCTGACACATGTCTGGAGCTGGTGTCAGTGATGATTCATGGGAGTATTATGATAAGGGTCTTGGGTTCAAGTGAGGGTTCTGGTGAAATCCCTTATCTAATTGGTGTGCTGGTCTTCGTGGGGAATTAACTCAGCAAAGAGTCTGCTAAGTCACAAGAAGCTAATTACAATTTTATTAACAAGAAATAGAATAACAAAGAGTGGGTACAACCCTCTGGGATGAGGGCTAGACTGATCTGAGTTGGGAGTTTAAACCCTTCTGCTCAATACTTGGAATTGGTGACTTATTCATCTTAACTTGAAACAATAAAAAGATCATATAAAACGGGTGTGTCCTATAATAGCCAATGAAATACCGAATATACAGAGTGGGGTGTGAACTACTAGAATAATTAGGCAGAGGGGAGTGCTCTTAATCTTATTAATCCTATCTTTAGTGGCTATATCCCTCAAAATATATTAATCACTTAAAGCACTTAAAGAAACAGTGGTAGCCCTGTAGCGATGACATGACTGAAACACGGCTTCAAATCCAACAAGCAAAAGCATCGCTTTGAACAAATATCCAAGCGTCAGAAAGACAGATGGATAGCAAGAGAAACATGTGCATCCGTGACAGTAGATCACAACTAATATATTGTTCAAGTACTTTGAAACCTGACATAAATTTCTGTCACACGGAGGAAACCGTGCGTTGTCATGGTTGTCATTTTTGGAGAGAGGGGAGGCGTGTAGTGGAGTTGGGTGTTATCGCTGATGGACTGTCAGCCTGCAAAACATGCACATTACCCCTTGTCCTGAACAACTGCGTAGAAATAACATCGTAGGGATTGGGTTCAACTATGAAGATAATTTGCTTTGCGTGTTGGGGTACTAATCTCATCAGCACAGGGAAGAAACAGAACCGGGTTTTTGACATGAACAAGAAACTTGCTGCAGGTATGATCTACAATGACATTAATGAAATATACTATTGTAAAATTGTTACATATAATTTTGTCACGATTTCTGATTACTGTTTTAAAAAGAGTGCGTTCAAATATAAATCAAAATGTCAAAACATGGTCAGACGGCATCTATTTTCAGAACAGCTAATCCCAACAATTTGACTCATTATGATAAATTTATTTTCTGAAAAATGGAAACTTGAAACTTAATTCACTAAAGATCATTACCATGTTAAAATATCACACAGATGCAGTGAACCTGATAATTTTTTTATGTTTGTGTGTGTGTGTGTGAGGGGGTGGGAAGGTGTTAAATAATGATGATGAATTAACATTGGTAAAATATTTTATGATTAAAATTTAAAAGCCTACCAGCAAACACTGGAGTGATTCAGTGCATATTTTCTATTTTTATATTGCTGTATTACCCTCAGGTCATATACTTTTCCTTTTTCACCTTACGTTTTTTCAATTACATCTGTCCTTTTCAGCCATGTTGCATACAGGCCCAGGGGAGTGCGACATCAACAATTTGCTTGCAGCCCTAAACATACCAACTGTCAGTCACTTTATGCTAGACCAAAGGCAGAAAGAGACAGGGGTTGCATTGGAAACTGTTGCTAAGGAATCCATGAAAAACTCTGTCAAAGAAGAAATAATCTTCAGGATCTTATTCTTTCACATTTATGAATAACTTTTTAGTCACAAAATAGGTATGTTTTAAGTACCACACTGAGTATTTCCTCCTGAAATTGTTCAGTGAGTGCTACACTTTTGAGATAGTAGTACAATATACCAAAAATTAATAGAGACTTGCAGTGTGCAAGAAACATTGAGTATGTGAATTTCATAGGGTGTTGAAAATACCCCAGTCACCTTTGTATGGTTTATGTGTACTATATATGTATATTATGAGTAGATGCAAGAGTTATCACTTCATATTCCATTATGTATTATTGTCAACTTTAAAAATCAATAGTCACAAATGAATTAGGTCCAAATTAGTAACTTGGTTTATTTGAAATCTACACGAACATGGGTGTAATACAGTATTGCTATATATGTCTACGATTCATTATAAGAACTATTACAATGAATGAATGAATGAATGAATGAATGATTTAATTTAGAAGAAGGTGTTGTAACCTTGTCACCGTTAATTCAATCAATGTGCAAACATAGTATCTTAGTATTCACTCCCAATGACGAGTAACAAACACTTACCTCTTGTAACAACATCTCATAATCACCTTTCTCGCAGACATGTGTTCATTTGTCTGCATAAGCCCCCGACATTGCAAGCAATTGTTATCAAAACACATGAATAGTTCTTCTGATTAACACAGAAAGTAACCTCCCTCGTAAGAAAAGCTAATCTTTGATCATTACTGCTAAATTGATGGAAATCATAGGTACAGTACGAATTTAAAATGTAAAACGCATATGCGAGTCTCTCCCTGAATAAGAGGTGTTTGTTATTACCCCAAATACGCGGCTCTCGCTGTGAGAAGCTAATTATTCTGCTGCATATACGTGGCTTTCGGCCTAAATGAGTTAACTGCACTATCATGTCATCCATTTGGTGATCACAGTAAGTGTGATGACACTTGGTGCAGATTTTTCAAGTCGTCAAGCTCAAACTACAAGTATCTTCCTTACATGGTAAAGCTCTGTCAGATTTGAGTTTACAAGCCGACCTAAAAGCTATGTTTGACAACTATGCTATACACAAAGTGCGACTTGCTAGTCTTGGAAGCACACAAGCCAATGAAAGTTTTAACAAAACCGTGTCTAGAAAGGCACCAAAATCTAGACATTACTCTGGCTCCTCAAGTCTTCACTTCAGGGTCGCTGCTTCCGTTGCACAAAAGAATGTGGGCCACAGCTACATTATGGCTGTAAGAAATATATGTTCTGTTTTATGGTTCAATTTCAGTTTATTTGAAATCATTTATATGCTGAATCTCAATTGTATGTTGTTCTACAGTTCCATCTCAGTTTTGTTAAAACTGAGAAGTTGAATTTTAAATGTATCATGTACTACAGTTCCAGTTCTGTTTATTTCATGCTAATTGGAAGGGGGATGTGATTACACCTGTAAGAAGTAAAGCTGATTACATTTGAACTGAAAAGTTGTTGATAACATACTGTTAATTCCTTAATGGTTACATTGATGATGAGTTCCATCTTAAATTACTTTTAGAAGAAGTATATATGGATGACAATTTCATTTCGTTATATATGTTCTTGTATCGTTTTCAAGTTTCCACTTGTTCTATTTGACTTCCAATTGCAACTTCTAAATATGCCACACAAACAAGTCAAATTACTTTGTTCTGTTTTATGCTACTTTATCCTGGTCTCAGATATGCATTAGTACATATAAAAACTCCCTCTTATTCCTCAGTGTGCTTAAAAGAATTTGTATATTAATCAACCATGTAACGTGCACAGCAAAAATAACTTGGTTTCCGCATTGCGGAAACCTGATGGAAACTGGACTGAAACTTAAGTCTCTACTTAGAATCCAGTGAGTTTCTGTTCGTTTACACTGAGTTTCAGCAATAACAGAAACTTACAATTACCCACTTTCTAAGGGTTTCTGCACGGTATCCGTTACCAACTTTCCAACAGGTTTCCGTTGAGTTTCAGTTAACTTTGAGAATCCATCATGTTTCCGTTGAGTTTCAGTTACCAGGACTCCATCAGTTTCCATTAGGTTTCCGTAGAGTTTCAGTTACAAACTGACTTGCATAGTTTCTGTTGCCAGCACAGGGGTTCACAGGAGACAATTGTGTGTCATTCTATGTACATGCTTGTTACTCCTGGTTGGCAAGGTAATAAACAGAGTTTGTGTACAATCATAACATATTCATAAAGAAAAACAAAAGATACAATAAGATTCACTGTTTTATTTTTAGACAAACAGAGATCAAACATATAATAAAATATATAGCACAGATCAACGTGTGTAACAAAAATATTTCCAAAAACATGTGATAGCTGACATTCACTTGCGCCCCTTGACAGTCATCCTCACACTGATAGAGACAAACACACCCAAGTTAGTCACTACTATTGCAAAAAATATAATAACACAGAGCTTGCAATAAAATAAGAAAATATAATGTAGCACTTTGAAATAAATAAAAGTGTATTTAAAATAAATATAGGTCTGTTTGAAAATAAACAAAAATTAAGATTGAATATAATTGAAATAAAATTAGAATATTAACTATTAAAGTTTTACAATGAGAATAAATCAAACTGAATTGAACATAGAAAAAATTACGGTCATGTGATCGATTAGCTATTTAATAGCCCACTCAGGGGCATCGTTGGGTGGATATCCCTCTATCATTCCGGTTTGGGTGCCTCATCCTGGTCTTCATGATGGCCTTATATCGGTTGGTGGCGTTGAAAATTTTGGATGAGTCCAGTGCAGACTTGTACGTCCTGACTTTACTGGATTCCGAGGTAAACGGGATCGAGAGCAATAAATTGGCATCTTTTCCATCATTCACAACTGGTGAGGTCATTTCCAAGGTGAGTGTAGTTGAAACCTTTTCCTTTTGTCGATCTGGCCCATAAATAGTTTCTGTGCTTTTCATGCGCTGTGCACATTTCTGAAAATGTATATCACACAAAAATCAATCAACAGATAAACCTTAATGCCAAGAAGGATTGCAAATTATTAAAAGGTAGTTGTGATCAATTTCTTACTTGAATAATCACCCCCAACACAAATTATGCAGTTCACACTTATCCTATTTTCTTATGGACAAACAATCTGCTGCTCTGAAGTGACATGTAGTCACTGAAGTGTAGTAACATGTTTATATATTATCATTAACTGACTTTTCTACTAATTATGATTCAAATTAATATTGTTCGCACAATCATCTTCATCTAATTGTGTGTATAGAGACTGTAGGGATTGTGCAATAACGATGATTCTTATGTTGCGATTTAAGAAATAATCATCTGAGTCATGCGTTACATATCTTAAGAATGTAAAGAGCACAAATCCATAAATGTTTAAATGTATATTTTTGGAACTTAGTATCTGTCATCAGACATTGAGATGAAAAAGAATTGTTACATGTTATTCGAATAGATATACTTACAGATTATATTCTTTCGTTGGTTTTGCTGCTGTTCTGTGTGACGCCTTCTTTCCAGTTTTCATCTCCTGACACGCCTGTTCGCCACACTCCCCAAAACGCTTCTGTAAATATATGTTTAAAGTACTATACAACATGTTTCACACCTTTTAGTTCATTAGTTAAGCAAAGGTATTCATATAATCCACGCTGACTTGGTTACTGAACGTCGTTTTTGTCTAAATCTGCCTATATTTACACTATTAATTAAATCATTAACTATTCATAATGACAGGCAGGTGAGTAGAAATTGCCTTCACATGTTCCTACTGACCATCCTTGGTCGTGATATAGTCTCCTTGTTTCTTTGACTACTATATTCATAGAGTCCTCGTCATCGACTTTCCTGAAATAAAAACAAATGTCATTTTCCTTGCACTTCATTCATTCATTCAACACAACGACTAATTAAAAGAAAAGATCGTCACTGAAAATTATACATCCAAGCAAACTACAGTATCAGTCTGAATACATACATGGTATGTACATCCTGTTTGCCAAAGTTACACAACCGGTAAGTGAACAGCCTGACATAAAGATCCTGATAAATAAAGCTTAGTTACATTGCATGACATAACCTTGCAGCAATTACGCATTGTAAAATCAAGGGGTCAGTTTGGTTGCAATTTCACACAGGTGTAAAGATGAGCTGATTTAGTTTACCGGCTATTCAAATCCATATGCAAATGTTACTACAGTATTTTTCATTTTGTGAAAATGTATGTAGGGAAGTGGATTAACGAAATATTCAAAATGAAATGAAATGTCTGTTACCTAGTACCATAAACACATACCTTCAATAGGCAATAGGCAAGGGTGATCTTTTCCAGTCGTGTCAAGATGTTTTTCACAACAACTTAAAAGATTAAATCAAATACGTTAAATATAACAGATATATTATATAATCATGTTCAACACATATGTATTACATTACTGAAAAATACAAACAATTTTAAACGTATCCTAAGCAAAGCTAATTGTTTCTGATATCAATGTAGTATTTGCCTCAAATAGTTGAGATATACATCTGGCCTCTCTGAGCGAATTTGGGGATGAACAATTTCATTTCATCCATGATCCAGAATTGAATTGAATAACTTACACCGAAAAATTGTCATTGTAAAAGCCCATATATATCATTCTCTAAAATATTCTGAATTCCTGAAATATGTCTTGTAAACCCACGAGTGAGCATTACCATTAAATATGGATCTTTGTGATTCACATCGTAATTCATCCCCCTTGTGTTCAAATGTTTACCGAGTTGCAAAGTTAAAAAGTCTGCCCCTTTAAGCTTAAGATAAATACTTGTGAACAGTACTGAGAGATTTAGTTACAAATGCAGGCTTACCGTATTCTATACCATGTAGATCTATTGAAATGGATTATAAATTTTACCTTAACCTTTGAAAATAATACCAGGAAAAATATACATTCGCGAGATAAGTTTGATAATCTACCAGGATTTCTGTCCTTAATGTAATAATTCTTTAAACGTTATTTGACAACAAAAATCGTTGGTCTTACCTGATACGGCCGAGGTGATCTGAATTCTCGCATCCATTCGCTTTTTCTTCTACAAGTCGCGAATTCTTTCGTCGAGTGCTTTTAGGGAAAGTGAGGTGGCCATGGCAAAAATTATATTAAACATAACACGAGGTAGCCATCTTATGCTTTTGACGTTTTCAAAATAATTGCTAGGAAAACAAACTTGTGACAAACATGGTTCCTACTGCCAAACAAGATGGCATTTCGCCAACACTCACGGGAAACACTCACAGTTTTGTTATTGTGTTTTTTCAATATAAATCTAATATGACCATTTGACAGTAGATTTCCGCGTAATACAACAAAGGAGGAAGGTACACCAAGTTGTGAGTTGTTTTTTGTAACAATTTAGAGTGTCTTGCATGAACGTGATCCTGTCGCCATTTCTTTATTTGTTTACATTGCCGACATCAATGGGGAGTGTGAAAAGTGGAATTCAGAGGATTGTATGTAAGTACTCAAAGTGACAACAGTGGGCAGTTATGGTCTTAGCGGTATTTTCATCGCATTAGAGCCACTGATTGCTTTTTCGCAGTGTCAAGCATCAATATGTAGGCCTTGCGATTACTAACAGTGCTTAATTGTGAAAACATGTTCACCTTACTTTAACACAATAATAACAGGCCCAATTGTCATGAGTCCTACTCATTTAGCCTTCATGAGAAACCTGCGTTTGTTGCAAATAAGTTATTTTCTAAACGTCAGGAGAAGGCAATATTCGGAAACATTTCTGCTGGACAACATTTCAGTTGTGGAAACTATGCGGAAACTCTCATTGTGCGTTTCCTGAAACGGAAACTTGGCGGAAACCTACATTACCCAGTATCCATCAGGTTTCCGCAAAAACGGAACTGAAGTTATTTTTGCTGTGGCACTGTTAATGCCTTGAAATTATAAAGAAAGGACCATTTACTCATATCTGATAACCCTCCTCTTCAGGTTAACAGTACTCTTGGACTGTCACCTGGGACCTATACCAGACGGCATTTCACACTGAAAGATCTTCAGCATTGCTAACGAAAGGCTTTTGAATCAACTATTAAAGCTAATCAGCGAAGGATACATCTCAAGGATATGAGGTATATCAGCTTTTTCAACTTTGAATAGTTGTAGATGATTATATATCATATTCTTTCATTGTACAGCAGGATATAAGAACTTTGCCAGCTCGCCCTCACGGGGAGTCTACAAATTTGTAACTAACCTTCTCAGTGAACTATTGACCAAGATGATAGTTGTTGACAAATTTGTTTCAGAAGTCAGAAACGGATAGTTCAAGAGGTCTGAGAAGGTACAACATACTCTCCCATGGTTGGTATGTCTGGGGACACTGACGCTGACAACCTTGTTGGTATTCCCCCACCAATTCCTGTACCTGTCCAGAAACCCATTGAGCTCAGGAACACCACAGAGATATTCTTTGATCTTGAATCTACTGGCTTAGGTATGTAAAACAATAGTGAAATATAAATAGAGATTGAATGTCCAGCATTATTCTTTAATATCCCAAAATACACTTGTGCAATGACATCTTCATCACACCATGTCATTTTTATTTTTATTACCACTAAGTGACTTGCAGCATTATACAGCTACTAGAAAATTACTGCTACTTTTCATTTAAGTATATATTGTTAAATTTTATTAATATCTTACATGGAGAACATCTCATGTAACACAGCTGCAGTTCGGGGTGAAGAACAATTCAACTTCTATGTTGTACCCAAGGTACAGATCACTCCAGTTTCTGCATAGGTCACAGGCATACATGTAGAGGGGAGAAGGATGTTTCACCATGGTGAAGAAGTTTATCCTGTACTTTTAATGACAGCTATTGTAGACCTGATTTCCTTTCTTAGCAAAAGTGAAGGCAATGTTTTGATTGGGCACAATATCAAGTTATATGATTGTCCATTACTTTTCAATGCTTTACTTGTCAGTGATAATGTACAATTTTCAAATCATGTGCATGGTTTTCTAGATACACTTCAGCTGTTTAAGTTGTCAAATCATGGACTTGAATCATACTCTCAGGTTGCCTTTAAAATATTGTGGGAAGTGATTATGTTGCACATGATGCCTGGACAGACTCCTTGGCACTGCAAAAGTTGTACTCAGCTTGTCAAGCTTCTCTTGAAGCAAACATCCAGTCTACTTTTTGTCTGAAGTACTGTACAGACTCCTTGGCTCGATCTAAAGCTATTAACACTAATCTTCCAAGCCTTCAGTCCTTAGTGTGTGAAAAGGTTTTGTCGAGAAACATGGCCAGGAAAATAGCATCTAGTGGCCTTTGGTTTGACCACTTGAAAGTGGTGTACAAGAGACAGGGATATGTTGGATTATCCAATGTGTTTGGTGAGAAGTACCAGAACAAATGCAGAGTAACAAGCTCTCAGAATATTGTGCAGTGTCTCTTTCTCACTACTTTTGCAAAGGTACAATTTGAACAAAGTTAGTTGTTAGAATGAAGATTTTTATGGATATCAAGTTCTTTATATGAGAACACAACGTTTTGAGATAATGCTTACTCCTTCATTAGGTGATGAAGGAGTAAGCATTAACTCCGAAATGTTGTGTTCTCAAATAAAGAACTTGATATCCATAAAAATCTTCATTCTTATGTATTTCACTTCTAAATGCCCTTCAAAGACTTGAAACTTAGCTGTTGCAAGCTCACTTGTATTTCTTAGTTCAGTGCTTTACACTGTCAAATTACATAATCAAAAAGACATTTTTATCCCCCTGTCATGTTTTCATCGTTGTTTAGTCTTTAGGTTGTCTTGATGACTTTCAAGCATTTTGAATACAATGTGATTAATTTCAAACAGGTACCCATACTGCTTTTCCTAAAGGAGCTATCAATGATGTCACTTATTTCAATATACTGTTTGAACTGTTGGTCCTGCAGCACCATTTGTTTGAGGGTTATATGCAGACTTCCCTTGTGCATGAAGTTCATGTGGAATTCCATGTGGAGTAAACACACGATGTAGAATATCAGTCATCTTTTTTGCCATCCTAGATTTTGTTTGGTACACTTCTGGCCACTTGAGTATGCCTCCACAATTAAGAGATACTTTCTACTCATGTACTCTGCAAAGTCCCTGTGTACTCTTTTTCATGGTATGGATGGAAATGTCCATTCGCTCAGTGGTGCACTGACTGGCATATTTCTTGTTGTAACACAACTTGCACAAGACATAATAATGCTTTTTTATGAACCTTGCTTAGTACTGATTCAATACAAGAAATGACTGCAACTATGTGTTGTTCTCTGGTTCAGGTGCATTGCGGATATCAGTCATCTCACAATTGTCATATATATGAATCAAATTCAGCCCATACATACAAGTTGGAATATGTTAGAAACCAACAACTAGATTCTTTTCAAATTTGCTATCTAGATTCATGATAGAAAGGCCACAGTCAGGTTTCACCCAATAAAGATTACAAGGGGTCTTTGACGTTTTATTCAAGTCAAGGAGATATGGAGGATATGTCATTGCTTATTATATGCTTTGCTGATGGAAAAAGAGGTATTATAAATTCAAAATTGGTTCGCTTTAGAAATTTCTGACAACTTCATACCATTGTCGCACTGTCACTTAGCAACAGCTGATACTGTCGCGTTCATTGTAATATCATTCTTCAGATTGCATCATCCTTTTTGTCGTGTTTTCAGTGTTATGACAAAAGTGATATCTCACATGATTATCATCATGTGTTCCCCAGGAGATATCGCCTGTGTGAGATCAGATATCTCCTAGGAGGCAGATTTTGTACAATGCCCAGACAATGACATGATGTCATGATATTGATGACCTCACAATGACATAACATTTTTCACTGCACTGCAATGATCTAATCTAAGTATATAATCGATGATAAAGGTAAAAAGGCAAGCCTTGGATATTTGCTACTTTATCTACTTGTGTTGATATATTTGATATCAGTAACACTAGGGAGAGAATCTGTTTGTAGTGGTGAGCAGTCTTTAACTGTTCAGCATGTAGTAAATCTCAAAAACAGTAGACTGGATTCTTTTCCAAACTTGACACCACACTTCATCTAGAGAATGTGCAGGGTCAAGTTGATTTTAATGACCTTGACACGTTTCAAGATGACAGTGACATTTTGAAGATTTCAGCAAACCTTCACTATCATTCCTCTTTAACTTTGAATTGATAATCTACATCTTAGTCACAATAATTGTATATTTGAATATGTGCACCTAAATATTCCATTTGGCTTGAATTTAACAATTATCATGTTTTAAGATGATGTTATTGTTTATTGTTGAGTATATGTTTGGCTTCAAAACAACCTCAATACTTTGTGATATCCACAAAATCTCAGGTTTTTATGTAACTATGTGAAAATCATGTTGAAATATCTGATTAGCTTTTCATACTTATTTCATATCTTTTTATCTTCATGAATTGTGATAGGACTCACTGATTACTTTATTGAATATATTACCTGGACTACTTTATATAATTTCTTAAATGAACAATATAGAGAACTGTTACATCAAGTGATTGTGATGATATAATTGTATATCCAAAATATTGTGAACAACTGAAAATCAAATGTACATCTATGTAAGATATGAAATAATAAAAAAACAACAGTGATATGCATGTAACATATTACAATGTTCAGATAGTGTTTGTGTTTTGTTATTTCAAATTAATATAATCAAATTATCAAGGTAGTCAAGTATGATACAACCATTTCAGTCAATGGTGAAGAATGCCCATTGTGTCAAATTTCTTAACTTTTCACATTTTTTGCTTAAAAAATCATTTTACTGAGCTAAAACGTTAACATGAATGTCCTTAAACTGAGATATTTTAATTGTCAATGAAGTGAGATATTCAATTATTAGAAGAAAACCTATTTAAGCATCATATATCTTCCATTTTATCATACAATGTACATAAAACTGGTGCATATACATGTACTATGATGTTACACATTGTGTCATTGCAGAAAAATACCCACAGTGACCTGTATTGTTTTATAGTTTTTTTTGGTAGCAAAACATGTTGTTATTAACATATCTCAGTTTAGAAAAAAGGTTAATACTAGAAATTATGAAAATGAGGGTGTAGATGCAAGAACAAAATCTTCGACACTTGCATCAGAGTTTATTATTTTCATCTTTAGTTACACTATTCGGCTGTAATTTATTCATGAAAACTGTGACGTTGACTGACTGACGTTGACTGACAGATGAATGCTTGCGTACTACATCTGGATAGACGTTTCACGAATCAGGGGCATGAAGAGATCTTAACAGCTCTGATGAGGTTAAAAAAAGTACAATGTAAGCAAAAATAATCTTGCTCAATGCACATCAAACTTATTTACTTTAGGCATTAACAAACTTTACACTGTGCACTAAAACTGCACAAAAACACACGGTTGAATATACACTTGAACAGCATTTCACTAAACTTATCAAAACTTGTTTACGAGTAATTATATATAACTCATTACTTCTACAGCTAGAATAAAAGTAGAAGTGATATGAATTCAAAGTAACTTACATTTGTTCCTTAACATGCTGTAATTAGCAGACAGTGGGGTGAGCAACTTTCCCGCATGGTGGTCAGGCACAGACTGAAGAGCATGCTTTTTAAGACCATGTGCTACATTAGGGATGTCATGTGATAAACAAGTGCTGGAAATGAGGCTAATTTAAATACATTATGAATGTTAGCTAAATTAGTTACAAAAGTTTTGATTGGTGCAAGTGGGGTTTGAACATGTAAGTTTCGGATTACAAATCCAGAGCCATAACCATTAGACCAACGAGTTTAGATGTTTGAATTTGAGGTTTTAGTAAATTTGAGTTTAAGATGAAGTTTAAACTTTAAACAATGTTAACACATAAAATTAATGGAATATTGAAACATGCAATCTTGCATTTACAGAGGGATTATGTGAAAAGTTTGCTGATTTTCCCATTGATTCCCATGTTAAAAAAGACTTGGGTGACCAAGGAATCTTTGAGAGTCACTATCTCAAAAAAACCCAATGTGACCCTTGCTTTTCTGGGCTGTTTTTGCAAAGACAAACGTCATACATAAAAAATATACCAGTTAGAAAAAAAGTTAAATGTTATTTATATTACCAGTGAACATCCTTAAGAAACATTTATGCCAGCAGCTAGGCAACCAAGGATACTATAACATTACCTGAAATACAGCTCTTTTGACTTATACAGGCCATACTTTCTTGTTTTTGGACACACATGTACTACTTGTTCAGGTGAAAATTACAGTTGTACTTTTTTATTATATTGACATGCATTGTCATACAACAACAAATATGACTGTTTGAGTCAAAGTCTCGTATAAATGAGGTCGATACATGAGGCAGGCATTCAGTAGAATGGCGTATCAAGCGATACTTGAGGTAATATGCATAAGTCCTATGGTAAGGTAAGTATTTAAATATCTAAAATGTTTACATTTTAATAAATTTGTGTCCACTGCCCAACATCTAAGCTTTGAATCGATGTGTGAGTAGTGATATTATCATAGTGATTGCATTATGTAATATGTGATGGTGAGTTGGTGAAAACTGCAGCTACAACCAGTAACTTACTTCATTGTTTGTGAAACCCCACAGCAACAAGGGAGCTTCCTTTCTGCCCACTGTGTCAAAGTTTGCTAAGCAAAGTGTTAAGGGCACACCACAAACCCATCGTCAGTCAGAATTCAGGCTCACCCCTGGGTTTGTCTATACCATTCCTGTGATTCTGTGTTTCACCGGAGTGGAACATCATGCTGTGGGCTTTTCTGCCACCTTCAGTTAACACACTGTGATACAACTCAAATACTAGCATGAAACACAACCCACTCCTTTGTCTCAATCATTGACAGCAGCATGGAAAACATTCTGGCTGACTGATAATAGACCCATTCTGTCAATCAAAATTGGTGCATGCGTCAATTTCACCAATCAGCAGGCAGGGTGTGCATTGTGGACTTGTGAGACTTATTTCCGGGGTCAAACAATGCCTCCGAAGCAAGGAGCCATGTGCCATACACCCTCGCTATATCTATTATGCCTTGTTGCGATTTGATGAGTACCTTAAACAAAACCATTTAGTTGCACAAAAAAAAATTGTGGCGGATCAAGGAATGCGATCGACCTCAAGATGAGTTCATTGTCGGCAGTACTGGACATTGAGTTGGTAGACCATAAAGTTGAAACGGGACAGGGGAGAAGGCCGTGACACAATGTAAACAAATCTAACAGCGATCCCCTTTCTGTTAAGGATGACCAAAACAGCAAAACTTCTAACAATAAAGAACAATGTGGTGAATATTGTTGCCTTCAATCTTACATATTCTTAAATTTGTCACACATTTTAGGAAGTTGTTAAGTTTCAAAAGCATAATCTGAAGGGCTACTGTGCAGTACAGTATCTGTAAATAGTACAAAAAATTTGAGGATTAATATTTTTTTATTCAAAGGGACAGTGTCAGCAGATGCCTATCACGCAATATCCAAAATATGAAACATATTTCAAATGAGTGTTTATAAAACCATGCCTTAAATAAATTGGAATTTCTATAAAAAGATGTGGATTGAGACGAAAACTATGCGAGAAGAATAGCGGCTTTGTGGGATATTGGACGGAATAAAATAAAATTGTATTTCTTAACTAAGAGAACATTATCTGTCTTTAATTTTTGTTACAACATACTTTTTTTACATGTAGGAGTGGTACACTGGTACATTTTAGGAAACTGTCATTTTAATTACTTCACTGAAAATGATAGCAAGATAACTTTTAAAAATCGCCCATCCTTTAGTATCCGTAGAAAGATAATAAAATAAATAATAATCTAATCAATTATGAATAATTATACCTAACTGACTGACATATTAGATTAATGTGGTTTGAAAGCAGGACCAGGCATTCAAACACTATAAACATCTCATGGGAAAGCAATCATTTGGTACTAACTTAATTTCTTGATTCCTGCTCTAAGATATTTTTCAAATAATGTGTTCACTAATGAGATTATTCTGAAAGTGATTACTCATATCATGCTCATATTAAAGTTATGTCAACATCCATCAGGCATTATTCAGTCTTGAAACAGAATAACTTGCAAAATCTCAGATGACTATTCCGTAACTGGAGGAATGAATATTGAAACATACCCAGATTTGATGTAATACTTCCTAAAAAGCATCAGCTTTTGTGGAGGTTACTAATGTTGCATGATCGAATCAAAGTGGTGTTTATTAAGATGTTGGTTTGAACAAATTGTTCGAAGGTTTGTTGATGGTTATTTGGAAAATTAGCTTCATATTAAATTGCACACTGGTTTGCAGGATGTGAAAGCTTTAGGGCATTTTCATCTGTGTTTCCTAACCCTTTGTTAGGACTTTTACCACATTTTGAAACAACTTAAATGTATTTTTATGACACTAGTAAGTATCTCGGAAAAGGAAATATATCCGAATTAGTGTTTTGTCCTGTAAGATATGGTCTCAGATAATATAAAACAAAGATTACTAGCATCATTGCTTAAGAAGCATGATGTCCACATGTGGTTTTATTGACAAAATGCTTTGAACGTAGGATATATTCTTTGGCCCTTATGTACATTAGTAATTATCTCAGAAGAAACCTAGTTAATTGTTTTGGAAAATGTGGATCCTCTGTTCAGAGATTTTCCTGTTTCTTGAAGATGGCTGTGTACAGGTACAGACTGTATCTTGGATCTTCTTTGTGTTATGGTGGTGTTATATACCTGTACTTACACGCTTGCAGTTCATGAAGTCCAGTATTGTGGATGTTTGTAAATTAGGATTCCACAACAAACTACACACAGAAAAATAAACTGGAAAGGATGATTGAAGAAAAGATATTTCCATTTATTCAGGGTCATTTTAGGATGGTGTACAGATTTGAAGAGGGAAATTTTACTGAGATTTGCTGAAGATTAGCTGCTGAATATTTGCTTCTGGGTACATATACTGGCATGGAAACATACTGCACTGTGTACAAGCTCAGTCAGCTCTTCCAGATTCACCAAATAAGATCAAATAGGTCATGCTGTGTTTACATTTAACACATATAAAAAAATAAAAAAAAAGGTGCACGAAGTAATAGAGGGGAAATATTTTTCTGCTTTGTTCATCAAAGTTAGAAACCCATGATTTCACATAATTGATTGAACTAATTTTAAACATTGGGAAAAGGATAGAATTACAGCTGCCTTGCACAGCAGTGACAATCTATTCACAGATACCCAAACACTCTAGCTCTTCAACATATGGTTGTGTTCATGGTTTTTGCGTTCACGGTTTTCTGGTGGAAAACATTCCCGGAAAAGCCATATAATCGCCAATGATGCGAATCTACACAGTCTTTTTCACAAATTCTGAAAAAAACAGACACAGACATCTACTTTCACATACGGTGACTTTGGGGTCTAAAAAAATCCTTTTAACTTCGATATAGCTTATATAGGGGTGGCCCCAAATTCCCTATTCCCTATACTACTCTACGTGTTTCATTCTCTAAAAACAGGGGTGTGTTGGGGGAAACCCCCACAGAAGGATGAAAAAAAGAGAGTGAAAGAGGGTCTGTTTGTAGCCACAGTCCTCCATGGGATCTTAGAAAGATTTGTTTGCGCATTTCTCCCAAGGAGGACTGCATCGGTGCCTTATCTCGCCATGAGAATGCCCCACTCAGAGAGGCCATTTTCAGAGACCGAACTGATATGATCTTGATCCCTTGCTCACGAAATTCACAAGGGCCGGTTGTCCCTCGCTTCAAGAAATTGTGCAAGGGAGTCAAACTGAGGCAACGGTGGGATATGAACTCACAATGCACAGCTGCACACGATAAGCCCACACCTTACGACTGGGCTACTCAGAACCGAGAGCAATAATCTCAGTTTAACGGGTCTATCCAGTTATGAACACGGTGATCATGTGATAGCTCTATGGCAACAGCGGTATATTACTTCCTTGATGTACATTTAGATAATTGTTTCATATATAGTATTGTAACCGAGAGTTACACTCTCGGTTTATAATGATGTTTTATTGTTAATTTAAATGTTAATTGAAATAATTTTGTGCATTATAATTTATATGAGTTAGGAAGTGTATATGAATTGTGTGTTATAAATATAAAAGAAATTGTACATGAGAACAGGGAGCGCAGATAGTAAGGGATTTAGGTAATTAACTGATTGTCCGAACTCGGATGACATCGGGCAGTATTACAAGCCTTGTGGTTATGTCTATATCAGTAAAGACAGAGTATGTTATCATGGGAAGGGGGAATACAAGCGGAAATTTGTTAAAATGGACAAGGGGTGATGTAGTGGGGAATTAGTAGGGCCATCTGACATGGGCGATGAGATACAAATTGTGGTCCTTTTCATTTCTATAAGTCTTGATAGTTTATCAAGACTTAAGAAGTAGGTATAGAGGTTGACCATTAAAGGACAGTCCAGCGAAGTGGCATGTTTTTACAAATGTGGGTTGACAGATTATGGACTTTGATGTTAAGGGGACTGGGATAAAACTAGGGGGAAAAGTTAGATTCGGGGAGACGGTTTGCGGGGCTAAGTTAGACTGTCAGAGGTCGCTGCGCTCCCGAAGTTTCAGGTTTGCTTACAGTAGGTTTGTAAAGCACCTGAATAGTCTTCTATATAACTGTTGATGAGAACTATAATAAACCACTAGATGATCTACGAGAGACTTGGCTGTTTGTTCCTGTTTTGAAACCACTTGAACACGAAGCCCAAACAAAGAAGAGATTTGGAAGAGAAACTTAACAAGTGGGACAGGAACTCAACAAGGAGAAAATATCTCAAGGTAAGCTCTACCATTCGTTTTAGATTTGTTCGTTGGCTAGTAATTTTAATAAGTGAACAGTAGATAAAAGCAGACAAATAACGTCAGTATAGAGTAAGATATAAAATTAAAATGGCTGAAGGAAACGAGCGGGTAACTGACTTCCCAGCGGATTTAGTAGTTTCCCATTTAACAAGGGTTGAGAAAGCAGTTCAAGCGATTACTCAGAAGTTAAAGAGAATATGGAAGAGAGTAGGAAGAAAAACAAAATTCAGTTGGCTAATTGGGCAAAAGCGAAAGTATGGATATTGATCCCGAGGAAGATTATGACCAAACGACAAAAGTTCATGATACACTTGTACTTGGTCAAGGACCTCTTGATATGAACGATGCTGACGCAGATGAACAAAGGATGAATGATGACGACAAACTTGAACTAGGTAGTGTCAGTTCGTACAATACAAAGGACGAGTTACTGCTCGTACATTGGTCAGTCGTTACACCTACTGATGGGACGCTAGACGTAGATGATCCTAGGTTTGGAGAATGTTTCTGAAACTCAGAACTCTGGACTAACCAGTAAACTGATGAGACTGATAGGCCTTTGGTAAAGGTGCTAAGAAAAGACAACTCACGTTTCAATTTAGAATGCATAAGTTGACGGAGTAGGGATCCGAGTGACTAGTATGTTTAGTTAGAAGGATTAGGGTATGATTTGGCGAGGATGCTATCATACCATGCCTCAGTTCTACTCAGTTCTATCAGTGCTATTAATATTGATGCTGACTGCACGGCAAGGGAAAACAAAGACAGGAGTAAAATTTGCGCATCTATAAGACGTGCACGCCTCTTACAGTACATGGCTAGTATCGTTTACTGTGGACTTATGACCATACGATCGACAGCTGGAAAAAATCAGGGACAACATGGTAATTTTTAAAAATACAGTGAATGAGTTACAAATCCCTAAGGGCAAATACGAAGGTATAACTGAGCATGTTCACAGAAATATTAAGACTTTATTAGCTAAAGAGAGTCAACAAATCATGGATAAATATAACAAGTTTAGAAATGTTTATGCTAGATTGCGAACTATTACAAAGAGTCAGAAGGTTAGGAGACAGAAAAGAGCGTTATTGAATGTAGGAGGATTTTTATCCCAATTGTTTGGTACAGCAAGTCCGGATGATATGGACAAAGTCAGACAAAATATAAATTCCTTGAAGGAGAGCCAGGAGAAGGTTATTCATGTTTTGGAACACAGTTTAACTATATTAAATGTTACGAACGCGAATGTCCAAGTTAATCGAGCAATTATAAAAAGGATCGGAAATATTACTGTAGATATGTCGATGAAGATTTAGGTAAGTGCTCTAGGTGAAGCCATACAAGAAATGTTTAGACAAGTACAACGTTGTGTACGAGGTCACAATTCAAGAGCATTAATTCCAGAACATGCATTAAAACGGGCTTTACTTAATCTCAAACGGAAGTTACCAGCAAATCTCAAGTTACCCTATGTAGTTAGCAAGGAGAATTTGCAAAGGTATTATCAAAACATTAAGACGACTCTAGTAGTATATACAATGGGGGTTTTAAAACACTTTCAAGAAAAGTCTCTACAAAGCCTTATTTACTAAATAAGGCTTTGGTTGGGCCCTTAGCTCTTGCTATTATTACCCCTACTACTTAACGTGTGTTGGAGGTAACACTGTGCCTATGTCACGTTTATATCAATGAAACAGTTTAACGTGAACCGCCTATGATCTCTTTGGTGTTCATAATAAAGGCTTGCTGGGCTTTTTGTATCCCCTGTTCTATGTACTTTTTTTTCTCGTCCTCACTGATGGCAGACTTACGAGATTTGGACCGAATATCTTGTTTCATTCCGTTATATTTTGTGAGTTCAGAGAGGATTGAACGAAACTCCTCTTCTGAGATCTTACTATCAGAGAGTGCCGTGGAAATACGCCCACTTACTGTGTTGAGCTTTGCTTCGGCCAGAACCCTGATCTCGTCGTGTTTCAATGCCTTACGATGCAGTCTGCGTGATACTAACTTAAGCGCCAACCCTAACACCCCTGCCACCCCAGCCGTTATTTCAATACCTAGCACTATAGGTGCGGCCACGATGGTAGCCAACAACCCAACACCTGCCGCCCCTAGTCCCATGCTGGTTACCATAAGGGTAGTGTCAGCCCCGTCCACGATATTGAAAGCTCTATGGTACTTTTTACATAGTGCTTTCCGCGTGTCACGGTCTTGTTCTAGTTGGCGTTTCACATCACATAACTGCCTCAAGCGGAACCCATCTACGGTTTCCAGCGTCTTCGCTACTTCCTCTACGACTGGGTACAGACCCATCCTATAATATATATTATGAAAGATATTTTAATTGGGTTTCAGTTAAAAGTCTATTAATGAATTTGAAGTCTACAAGATCTAGATTATTAGTCAGGGTAATAGGTGAGAGTCTAATAGAATTTCCTGTTGTAATAAAAACCCCACTGAGGCTTATTAAGCAGTTTATAGGGTCCGCGTGGGTATCCTGTTGTATAACAATACGACAATATTGGTCTAGGTGTTCGTCAAACCAGTGTATTGACACCCCGGGTAAAATTTGGTGTACTCTTGAGGTGTTTTCATTGTCTAAATAGGAAAAGAAGACTTCTATGATGAGTGTGAAAGGGACTAATATTCTATCAAGATATCTGCTATAAGCATTATTGCTAAATGTTAATTTATTTTTTTTTACAGACTTTAACCTATTTTTTTCGATACCAATAGTTATCATGTATAATTCACTCTCCGGAATGAAATCCCCGGGCCAGATACCGTTATTCCTAATCTTAGAGACCAACTCCAATCCTCCCACCCCCTCTTTTAATGTGATATAAGGTGAGGCGAATGTTAAGTTGATCAGCCATTTGGGCTCTTTAAAATCTGATAACGACACCCGTCTGTACACGTTGTCTTTGAAGTGCAGGATATATAAGGCGTCTTCCTCACCAGGCTGATCGAATCCCTCCGTATCTCCTAGGTCGTTAAGCGTAGTGTTGGGATGACTGGTCATTATTATACTATTACGATATAATTTCCAACTGGTTTTCTGATAATAGTTCAGGGGTGAACTTCATACCCATGAAGTGTATGTTGTCAGGCAGGAAGATCTTGGTTAGTGATATCTTGTTTTCCACGATCACGTTGACCCCCTGCAGACTGGTGTTGGAGCCGACACCCACCCGCACGTAAACGTTGCAAACTTGATACTGGTGTCGTTTTCCCCACCCGAGTTTTATCCCCTTCACGATCTCGACATCATTCCCCGATGGTTCCCCTAGGTAGACTTTGATGATCAGTGTTGAGTTTGCCGGTAGACTCTCTAGTATACTGACCACGCCTTCGAATTCAGACACCAACTGTAATGTCACGTTTTGTATGGCCGGTTTACTCGATAGCATGTGGGCTGCCATAGTGTCGAGTGGGCTGACGACTACGCTACGTCTCTGAGTTGGGACGTAAGCCACGAGCAGGGTTCCATTGTTCACGACTTTGTTTAGGTGGTTGTCTTTGTTATCAGTAAACACGTAGGGGGAGCCGAGCCTAATATTGAGAAACCAGTCATTATCAGGTAACAACACCCACTTATCATCTTCGGTGAAGACGAGCATATATGGCTTGTTTCGGGCGACGATAGTGCTCTCAACATCGTCTAAGTCGAACAGTTTACCCCCGAACGATGGGTATATTATCCAGTTATTACCGGTGTTATCAAGGCCGTACTTAGTGTTGATTTTTGCTCTTGTGGTATCTACTATATCACTTAGGGTTCCACCGGAGGTGACTTCAACGCGTTTGTAAATGTTGTTTTTCAGTTGCAAGGCGTACGATTTACCATCTACTCCGGGAGCGTCGAAACCGCGCGTGTCTCCGAGGTCGGAGATCCCGATATTGACGCATTTTTTCACTCCGGGCCCTTGTGCGCTGGTCATTTTACATGAAGCGTTAAGCTGAGGTATCCTATATTTACAGGATTATGATTTATATCTAACACCGATATTATCAGCTCAGGTATGTTGCCCTGGGTTAATCTCTTATACTGCCGTGGTGAAAACGACTCGGTTCTACCGTCGTTGTATTTCTCAGTTTTCACCGGCACTGCTCTCAGTATAGTGGAAGGGTGACCTCCTTGAATGTTGTACGTTGTGCTCACCTGACCGAGATGAATGTACAGCTCTCGGTACGGTACTAGGTCGGGTAACTTCGTGCCTGTGACGGTTGTTGTTGGTTTTATCTCGTCAGGAGACATACCGAGTATCCTCGCTAATGGTCGGCCGAGCCTCAAGGAGGTTCTTCCGTTGTTGATTAACACCACTGTGCCGTTTGAGTCGTTCATCTTGAGTTCGGCTCCCAGGGGTTTGAAGACCTCGTCGTTTAGAGAGCACACGCTGTAGTAGCCGTCAGTTATCTGACTGCTAGTTCCACTGACGAACAGCTTATTGTTGCTGGCGTTGATGTTAGTCCATTGCGGTAGGTAGGTGATATCGCAGAGTGCGACTTCGAGTTGGCCTGACGTATTATCGATCGCGTGCGTCAGCTGAACGGCCTCACCGCTCGTTATTCCTGGAAGTGTTATGTACATATTATAATATATAATTTATATATTATAATATGGACTTAGCACACTTGAAAATCGTGGTGGTAGGTAGTACGGGGTTTAAAGCAACCTTTATTAATATCTTTGAAAACTACATCGTGACCGTTAATAACGCGCAGGCGGTGGTAAACTGGAATCAAAACCCAATGCAGTTTTGGCAGAACCAACTCAACTTTGCTGTGTGGTGTGCGACGACAGGGTCGGGTGTGACACTAGACTACGGTATAGACGAACTGAGTAAGGCAGTCATTTTGTTTCATATTTATTATCAAACGAGACGAATATTGAAGGAAATAAGTGCTCCTCTTCCCCAAGATAAAGCGTGGAGTATGACGAATAACCCCTATGATAAACGCGCTTATGAACGTGTTTGTGGGGAGTTTGAGATTCCAACGAATAAAGACTTTCGCCTTCCTGGTGTGAACCATGGTCTCGGTATAGTTCTCGTGTACTTCTACAGGTCCGGAACATATATGGCCGGTTCTGCAGATGGTTCATACAACCCAAACCGTCATACATTTACAGGCCCCACAACGAATGAAAAGATCCATGTCAGCTGCATAAAGCAAACCAATCCTGATGCAGCCACAGCCTGGACTAAAATGATCTCAAAAACATCGAAAGAATTCACTCGTGCTGGTACAATACGCTTGAACGACTCGATTCGAACGTACGTGTGGGCGCTGTTGGGTGCGCAGTCGATGACGCGTTCCAACATCCTCGGTAAGGGAACTGCTTACGACGCTCAGAAACAGTTCGTTGCCAACGTTGAGGATGCTATCAATTCTCCAGTTGATCTCCCGCGGGCCATCGACCGTTACCAAAACGTGTTAGAATACGCCAGATCGAAAGTCAATTACGTGTTTGGCGTGGGGCTGTACATGGCTCCGAGTGATATGCAACTGAGAGTAAAAAAAGTGGTGGGTTATAACAACAAAATAGTCATAGCCACGGCGGATCAAAAGTTGGGTATCAACCCCGATATTAACACCCCCTATATCCCACACATCCCACCACGTGAAACGGGTATAGTGGCGCCGCCCCCGGAGTCTAAAGTTCATGTGGGGGTACCCCCCACACACCCCCATATTCAGGCCTCCAATCACATCGATAATAAAACGGCCCTGGTGGTTGGTGGGGTAGCTTTGGGACTTATTTGGTTAAAAATTTCTTAGCCGCTACGTACACCAGACCCGCCACGGCGACGATGGCTGCCCACAGGTTTTGACTGAACCACATGGCAGTTTTAGCCAGAGCGCCCAACAACCACGAGACGATGCTACCCAGGATGCCGGGAAGGGCTTCGGCGGCTTTACCAGCCAGTTTAGCTAGGCGTTCCCCGAGTTTTTTTATCCAGTCTTTAACACCACCGCCTGGGGTTCCGCCGCCGGCAGGCCCTGTCAGTGACACCACCAGGGTTGATATGATGAAACCCAATGCAGTCAGAATGCTGGCGATGGTGATCCCTTGCTCCCGGAACAATATCCGAATCCTGTCTGCTAACGTGGTGTCTCGGTGGAGGACTTGATTGATGGTTTCCCGCACACGGTTGGTCTGGGATCTAAGCTTTTCTTTGTAGCCGGACGCTGTCTCCAACCAGGTCTGCCTTTCATCTTCCAAATTACGTATTCGTTCCTCGATGGTGGCTTTCATAGACTCGTCCTCAGTTTCACCGAGTTTTTCCTTTTCATAGACGATGTGGTCGTCTATCTCACTCATTTTGGCCGTGCTTTTCCAGAGCTGACCACGAATGGTTTGCATCAACAGGTCCAACCCCTTCAGTTCCCGAAAGGTAATTTCGAGACCCGGGAAGGGCTTGTTCTTGTAGTCGGCCAACACCTTTTCAATATCATAAGTCATGTTTTGATCCAATGTGGCGTCCCTGATGCCTTCCAGACTTTGAACTAACTTCGGAGGATACTGCTTAGGTCGCGCGCCACCGTAATCTATGAAGCCTAGTTCATCGCGGACAAAGTTACTCCCATGTCGACTGCTCAGTGTTGATAAAGCAAGCGGTTCTCTCGTGCGTTTATGCACGAGATCGATCTCCGGGTGAGCCTTCAAACGCAGCGTGCCATTGCTATCGAGGGTAAACCTGGAATAGTTCCTTCCCAACGGCTTGAGTTTGGATTTATTTTCAACTGCGTTGTAATAATCGTCGACGGCGCCCTCCATGAGTGAGCCACCTTGCGAGAATGAGGTCTCCTGGTCATCATTGAATGCCTGGGCACTATCGTCCCACATATCATCCATAGGTATGTCTTCATCCATTAGTATTAAAAATATATTTCCTTTATATAACAATGTACGGCAGAAAATTAGATCCTTTCAGAAGATTGAGAGAGCCACTAGGCGCCAGAGCCGTGCGGCAGTCGGTGACCATCACCAACAATCCCAGCAAGATAGACCAGAATCAAACTCTGCTGGTTAGATTTCCAAACCTTGGTGAGAATGACCTCATTGTACCAGGCACTGTTCGACTGGCGTTCAATATCACGTTGACCTCCGACAACGACAAACGCGAGCTAGTGCGGAACGTGGGTCGAGCTATCATCAAGAAAACGACCGTCAAGATCAGCGGTAACGAGGTGCTGAGTATCGACGACAGCGACGTGTTTCACTGCTACGGGGATCTCTGGAAAAGCGAGGGAGAACGAGTCAATGATGTGTACCAGGGTATCAGCAAATCAACCCGGTCGCGCATAGGGTATGCCTTCACGACAGACCAGCTAGACAAGCTATCGGACGGTGAAAAGGCCATCGCTCGAGCATACGGGAATCGATTCTGCGTGCCGCTCGACTTCGAGTTGCTCACGGGACACGCGCCGTTTTACCAGGCCGCGCTGGGTGATAGGCTCGAATACGAGCTCACGTTTAACGACTATAGCAAAGTAGTGCGTACGCCGAACGGTGATGAGGCCAGTTATGCCATAGACAACATCTCTCTGGAGTTCGACATGGTCACTAGCCCGGAGCTGGCCAGGCAGGTTCGAAGCCAGTACTCTGGGAAGATGGCTATCCTGTACGATCGCGTATTGAGGCATAGATCAGTCGTGCGAGATAAGAGCGACACTGTGTGGAATATCAACCTGAACGTGCCGGCGCGATCGATGAAAGGTATCCTGGTCGTCCCCGTGGAGGATTACGAGCCATTCCGGAGGGACAGCGAGAAGTTTTTCAACCCCGAGATTGAAAAGGTGGAAGTGACCATCGAGGGCGTGCCCAACCAGCTGTTCAGTCATGGTATGAGACCACACCAGCAGTGGGATGAGATAAAAAAGCTACCAGTGGGGGATTACATAACAAAGGACCTGGACCTAGGCTCCGTGCAGATCGGTGAATACCTGACCACCAAGTACGCCCTATGGTTGGACATGCGATCCACGGATGATGATAAACTGCACGGTAGCAGGCGCCGTATAGATAACGGCAGCGAAGGGATAACCATCCAGATTACTAAGAAGGCTCAACCCGCTGGTAATTTGAAATTATATCTGTACGTTATTATGGACGCGCAACTTAATATAGACAATGGGAGATTCGTGCAAGCCATCTACTGATGGGGGGTACCCCCCACTGCCCACTGACCCACACTGCGCCATGGTGTGCGGGCAGACTGGCTGTGGGAAGACCGTTTTCGTCTTGGATATGTTGGAGGGTTACTACAAGGATGTGTTCGATAACATCGTTATCATGTGCCCTACTCTGAGCATGAATAAAACGTACGAGCGACCTTGGGTGATGACGGACCCGGACGTACACAAAATCGACCCTGGAACACGCCTGCAGGACTGGTTGAAAGCTCTTCATGAGAAATTTAAAGGGGAACCGACGCTGTTCATACTGGACAACTGCAGCGCTAATCGCGAGATAACAAAAAAGAGAGACATGCTATCGTACCTGGCCTTCTCCGGCCGGCATGCAAATCACAGCGTCTGGGTGCTAACGCAGAAGTTCAACTCGGTGTTGAAAGACCTCAGGGAGCAGACGCGATGGGTAGCCTTATTTCACTGCAAGGACAGGGATTCGTTCGAGGAGTGTTTGAGGGAGAACGATGTGATGAGCAAATTAGAACGGGAACGGGTGAAGAAACAGCTCGCTGAAACTAAACACGCTAAGCTCGTGCTCAAGACCGACCAACCAGTAGCATATAGGGTGTGCTAAAGCTAAGCAAAGCTAAGCAAAGCTAAGCTAAAGCTAAGCAAATGCTAAGTATAGCTATGATATTTGAAGTGTTTGTCGTGTGCAACTTAACCTTCATTTCTCTGTGTTTTGTCTGCATCGGGTATTATATAGTTAAAACTAAATCTTACTTGTTATATTATAAGATGGAGTGTGAGGAATTGCTCGAACAATTGTTGGTACCTGGGGTAGTGGATGATGACAAGCGAGAGAAACTGGTGGCGTTGGCTGTTGGCGGCAAAGCCAAACATTACTTTGGAGACTACACTCCGGATAAAATTCACAAAATGTCAGCCGAAGAAATCGATAAGCTGTACGCTAGATACGAGTCCCGGCTCGGAGCAGAAATGACAAAGACAATAGGATCGGCTATGACCCAGATATACACCGGTATTGTATCATACTTCCTTCCCATTCCACCAGAGCGCCGACTTTACCTGTGGGAGGACCTCGAGAAAGACCCTTTTATCGAACACGCCGTGAGTTCTATCAGCTGCGGGCTGTACCACAAATATGGTATGTTGTTGGCTCCAGTGACGGCGGCGATTATCACGGCAAAGCATTGTCAATTTGAGAGAAAAAATAATAATAATAGTATAGATGGATGCTGCTCCCGAGGTGACGGAAGTGACACAGGAACCAGTGAGGGAAACCCCTCCCGAGGTGACGGTGGAGACCAGGGAAACAGTAACCAGGCAGAAGAATCCTAAGAGAGTAGCTGCCGGTAAAAAACGGTGGTGTAACCAACATAAAATTATCAACCCCCGACTGTTGTTGGCTGTAGGTGCTGCCGTGGTTATAACATGGTTATACGTGGGAGTACCCTCCCACAGTGAGGTGGTACCCCCCAACAGTGAGGTGGTAACCCCCACTGTCGACCCGCATATCATGTTATAATTTAAAATATTTTTATATATACATAATGTCTGAGGGGAAAACGTTCGTCAACGACGCATACCACGCCACAGTGGTCGCCAGTCTAGCAGTAGGGTACGCTCGGTTGACTAAAATGGTGCTTAAACAACCAACTATCAAGCTAGATTTCAACCTGCAGGATATGGGTATGCTCATAATGAACCTTGGTATGGCGATGGCCACAAAAGACATCCTAGTAAAACAAGGGATAATACCTGATAATATAATGAAATAAATATAGGATGGCCACGATAGCTATGATGGTCGGTGGGGCGTTAGTGAATGCCCTGGCATTTTCCGGGAGTAATTTCCTCTTCTCGAAACTACGAGATGATCACGCGGCTGAAATACAGGAAGAAAGGAAGCGGCACGATCTCGCTACTGAGAAATTACAAAAGGCACAGGCCGAGTACGCTAAAAAACGCCTCCAGAGGATCGATTTTATTAACGAACAACTCCAGCGTGAAAACCATGCCGTTCAAACATTCAACGATGTCGATGAAGCAATGAAAGAATACTACCTACTAACTGGTAAACGATTGGAACCGCTCAATAAACCCACACTCGCTCAGTACTACACACCATCCAAGGGACAAATGAATCGTGAACTGGGCTTCATAGTGTTGGGTATAGCAGCTACTGCGTTGGTTGCGAAGCAATTAAATTAAATCCCCATATAAGTAAACATGAGACCCGCTCCATACCGATGCGAATACATACTTATGGGGAAGACCGAGGCCTGTGGTAGGAAATGCAGGACTAGGTTCTGTTGTTTCCATATGGGAAGTCCTAACTACACGTGTTCTGTGTGTGGTATCGGGGTTAAAGGGCACTACTGTCTATGTAAAGCTCACGGAGCGAACGTAGTCAGACATCAACTCATCTACGAGAATAAAAAGGGCTACATAAAAGAACGTAGGCAACTGCTCAAGATAGACTCCAATTAGACATTGGTTATGTTAGGTGTAAACACGATGACTACTGTACGCGAGCTTAAGCGGGTCGCAAAACAGAGAGGTGTGATCGGGTATTCTCGAATGCGGAAGTCAGCATTGTTGAGATTACTAGGTTTAGAAGCCCCTACGGTAAAACAATTAAAAGCTCAAGCAAAACAGCTTGGATACACGGGTTATTCAAACCTGGGGAGAGCCGGGTTAGTCGAATTGTTATCACATGCCCCCGTTCCCACTGTAAAACAACTGAAAGCCGAGGCACACGATTTGGGTTTAGGCGGGTATTCCCGTATGAGAAAACCACAACTTGTAGAATTATTACGACAGAATAGAGCTATTGACCTACAGTTCGTGCGCACTGAGCGCGCTGTAGGCAACTATTTGAGAGGTTGGCGCATGCACGTTGATAGAAACATAGACATTACAGATATCAAGCCTCTGATAGCTGATAAGGTCAACCAGGAACTAAATAACCTAGGAAGTATCAAGTTTCAGATCACAGTGAAAATGTCGCTCGATAAGCAGGATGAGTATGTTCAGCCTTACTTCCGAGGTAAACAAGAGGTTGTCACACATACAGAGACCATTGACGCATCAATCGATACCAGTTTTCAGCAGATACGAGAATACCTAGAACGCTACACACACTTGGGGTCCGGGTGGGCTGTAGATAAAATCGATAATGTCTATCTAGACATAGCTAACTACGTGCCATTCAGAGGCGGGTCATACCTAGCCTTGCCCCCCTACTATAGGAACAAACATGCCATAGTAAACGTTAAGAATAGAGGAAACGATTGCCTGAAATTAGCTATCAGGTCAGCCTTATTTCCAGCTGACACTAATCCGAACAGGTCTTCTAATTATCCTCAGGATGATGGGCTCAACTGGGATGGTATAGATGAACCCACCCCCATATCCCAGATCACTAAAGTAGAAAAACAGAATAATCTGGCTATAAATGTCTTTGGGCACGAAGGTAACACAACAATAGTACACAGGGTCAGCCCGGTGAAGGATCGCCAAGTTATCAATATATTCATGATCCAGCGAGGTGACAAGTATCACTACACATGGATAAAACACTTTAGCAGGCTGTTGTATGACCAATCGGCACACAGAGAAAAGACCCACTTCTGTGAACGATGCCTACATGGCTTCACACGAGCTGATTTATTAGAATCCCACCGGGATGATTGTCAAGGTGTGGGGCAGACGGCCATACGAGTCGACATGCCTAAGGAAGGTGATAATATCCTAAAATTCGGTAACCACAAGAACCAAATGTCTGTGCCTTATATCATATACGCCGACTTCGAAGCCTTGGTGGTGGGGGATTCCCCCAAACAAGAGCATAAAGCCTGTGGGTTTGGATACATTGTCGTCCGTTGTGACGGGGAAACGAAAGCTCCGGTAGTGTATAGGGGCCCTGACGCGGCTGAAAGGTTTCTAAAATGTTTGCAGGAGGAAGAAAAAATTATTAGTATTGCATTGTATAGAGTCGACAGGCTAGCTCACGCTAGTAGCACTAACTGTCACGTGTGTGACTCACCACTTAACGGTGATTCGGTGAGAGATCACTGCCACATAACTGGTAAGTATAGAGGCGCCGCTCACAGCGCGTGCAACCTCAAGCTTAAAATCAACCCTAGGACAATAAACATCCCCGTTGTCTTTCACAACTTGAGAGGGTACGACTCACACTTGATCATGCAGGCCATCGCGAAAATCGATGGTAATATAACGTGCATCCCCAACAACATGGAGAGATACATCTCCTTCAGCTTAAACGGACTTAGGTTCATTGACTCGTTTCAGTTCCTCCTGTCGTCACTCGACAGTCTGGTCAAGGCCAACAATACCTTCCCTATCACCGATCGATACACAGAGGCCGAGACTAGACCCCTGCTTATGAGGAAGGGTGTGTACCCCTATGAGTACATGGATAGTTGGGTCAAGTTCACCGAGACCAGACTACCCCCTATTGACTGCTTTTATAGCAAGCTGAATGAGGCGTCCGTCTCACGAGATGATTACTCGCACGCGACTAACGTATGGAATAAACTGGGTTGTAAGAACCTGGGTGATTATCACGACCTGTACTTGAGGACAGATGTACTGCTGTTAGCCGACGTGTTTGAGACGTTTAGGCGGACGTGTTTCAAGCAGTATAAACTCGACCCCGCATGGTATTACACCAGCCCAGGTCTGTCGTGGGACGCCTTGCTTAAAAAGACCGGAGTTAATTTGGAATTGCTCACAGATTACGACATGCACCTATTCATTGAGAAAGGCTTGCGAGGTGGGATTTCCATGGCATCCAAACAATACGCGAAAGCAAATAATCAATACGTGAAAGGTTACGATCCTAACAAGCCAACCAATCACATTCTCTACCTCGACGCAAACAACCTGTACGGATGGGCCATGAGCCAGTATCTACCTACAGGGGGATTCGAATGGGTACCCCACGTTGATGTTATGGGGGTTGCACCAGATTCGAACAAAGGTTATATCCTCGAGGTTGACTTAGAATATACCAAGGAATTACACACATCACACAACAGCTACCCCCTGGCCCCCGAACGTATGAGGGTTAACCCAGACTGGATGTCTGAGTAGCAACATAACTTGTTAGGTGGGCGTGTGACAGACGTTGAAAAACTCGTGCCTAACTTAATGAATAAGACCAAGTACATCGTTCACTATCGCAACCTACAGCTGTACCTGTCGTTGGGTATGAGGCTGACCAAAATACACAGGGTGCTCATGTTCGACCAGAGCCCATGGATGGAGCCCTACATCAGAATGAACACAATGAACAATGAACACAACTCGGTGTTTGGTAAGACTATGGAGAACCGGAGGAAACGCGTGACCGTGAAGCTGGTTCGGTCGAGTGAGGAAGACAAGCTCAGGAGATTGATAGCCAGTCCGGCATTCAACCGTAGTAAGATATTCACAGACAACCTGGTTGCCCTACACATGAAGAAAAGCCACATAAAATTCAACCGGCCTGTTTACGTGGGGATGAGCATCCTCGATTTATCCAAACACCTGATGTACGACTTTTACTACAACGAGCTCAAGAAACAGTACGGTGACAGTTGTGAAGTGCTGTACACTGACACGGATTCCCTGCTGATGGAGATTCGAACCGAGGACGTGTACGAGGACATGAAAAAACACCTCGATTTATACGACACCAGCGACTACCCTAAGACCCATGCCATACACAGTACGGTAAATAAAAAGGTCCTAGGTAAGATGAAGGACGAGTGTGCTGGCACGCCCATAGCCGAGTACATAGGTTTGAGACCTAAGATGTACTCCATACTGAAAGCCGACAATAGTGAGATCCGGAAGGCTAAGGGGGTTAAGAAGTATGTGGTGAAACAACACATCAAACACGCCAGATTCAAGGAAGCCCTGTTCAAGACCCGTACCTTTAGGCATAAAATGAACACACTTAGAAGTGATGGACATAAGATATACGGACTGACTATAAACAAGACGTCCCTGTCGCCTATGGACACGAAATGTTGGATAGCTATTGATGGGATAAACACATACGCGTATGGACATGAAAAAATTTGAGGCTATTTACCACAGCCCGCGTGGGTACTGGAAAGGAGCTAGCGCAGTAGATAAGCTAGCTAAAATAGCGCGAGTACCCCCGGAGGAAGCCAAAGCGTGGCTTGAAAAACAAGCCCTGTGGCAGATCTATTTGCCGGCACCACGCTACGTGCCTAGAAGGAGGTTCGGTATTAACATACCTAATAGCGTTCACCAGGCAGACCTACTGTTCCTACCCCACGACAAGAGGTACAAGTATGCCTTAACCGTAGTGGACGTAGCCAGTCGTTACAAGGAAGCCGAACCCTTGACCACGAAAGATTCGGCCCAGGTAGCCAGAGGATTCGAACGCATATACAAACGCAGTCCGCTGACGTGGCCAACAGAGCTGCAAGTTGACCCCGGACGGGAGTTCATGGGTGCCGTGTCACAACTGCTAGCCAAACACGATACAAAGGTCAGGCGTGGCACGGCCAGAGCCCATCGCAGCCAAGCCATAGATTTAATAGGACTTTGGCTGAGCGCTTGTTCGGCCATCAGTATGCTAGGGAGATGGTCACCCCTGGAAAACGATCGACTAAATGGGTCACGAGGTTACCCAAGGTGGTGTCGGCAATCAACCATGAAGTCACCCGTCTCACCGGTAAGAAACCGGCAGACGCTATCAAACTAAAATCAATAGTTGCAGAGTCGGCCGCTCCATTGCGTGGGAAGGAGAAACAGATACCAGATAGGGCCCTAGTGAGGTATCTATACCAGCCGGGGGAACACGAGGGTGATAGCCATAAGCGGGCCACCGATCCTATATGGTCAGTCAAAACTTACAACATAGATAAAGTGGATATGAAAGCCGATGAACCTAACTTATACTACTTGAGGGATGGCCCGGGTAGGGGGTTTGTAAGAGAAGAATTATTGATCGTACCGTACGGCACAGTGTTACCTCCAACACACGTTAAGTAGTAGGGGTAATAGTAGCAAGAGCTAAGGGCCCAACCAAAGCCTTATTTACTAAATAAGGCTTTGTAGAGACTTTTCTTGAAAGTGTTTTAAAACCCCCATTGTATATACTACTACTCTGATGCCTGACCGAAATGCATTCCATGTGATAATGGTAATACCTCTACGTATTTTGAATTATATAAGATGGTAATGGTGCCAACTCCAGACTCGTCAGGGAATGAAACTCATAAATTTTTTGTAACTGGGACTCCGTTTTTGGCTATATCACCGGATAAAGGAAAATATACTCAATTAGATAAAACCGAAGTAGAGATGTGCATACAACAAGATATTACTTATTGCCCACTAATATCAGCTACGTATGTAACCAATACCATGCCCAACTGTCTTGTTTCCCTGTTTCTACAAAAGGTTGCAGATATTCGGAAGAATTGTAAGACAGACATTCAGAAGTCGCAAAATTTTCCTGTTGTAAAATTGTTAACGAATGGACAATGGTTAATTTATACGAAAGATAGTCTTGATATGGAATTGGCCTGTTTGCCTCCTGATTCAGATTCGTCTACTATCGTTGAAGTAAAACCGTGGGCGAGTGTAATTGAAATTCCTGTCAAATGTGCTGCTCACACTACTTATTTCAGTTTACCCGTTCAGGTCTGTATCCCAATATAAAGTTAGACCGAGTTTACATAAAGAGGTAAATCTTAGACTGTATGCTATTTCTACTCCCAAACTGGTATACCGTTTTGCTACTACTACAGAAAGACCTATAATATATAATTCATGGGAAGAACCGGAAACTGATGACATTGATCAGTTGATGGATGAATTGGACAAGGCTAAAAATGATATAGGATTTGAAGATTATGATAGGAAACCCCAGTCATCTAATTTAGTGGTTTGGTATAGTTTTACTGGGATCTGTGTAGTAACAGTGATCATACTTATATCTATATTAATATATTTAAGAAGTAAATGTAGAGCTAGGGAGCTAGCCAACGAGCGAATTGAAAACGATAGGATAGAGCTGAGAGAGAGAGCCAGTCTAGTCACTTCGAGAGTTCGGAAGGACACCAGTCACACACCTGCACAATCTTGTCATGTACATGTTCCAGAAGTCATTCCGAGACCAACACCCCGGACAACCAGTCGAAAACGCAAATGGTCAGAGTCCCCAGGTGAGACGCTAAGGCAAGAAACCAACGAGCAAGAGAAAGACCTAGAGGGAGAGATAAGCCCCCTGGCACTTCTTAATCTAGGTCACAACCTAATGTGGGTGTGGGATCATTTCGCCTGGTGAATTGAGGTCAAAGGTCAAGGCACAGATTCGAGGATGCCATTATGGCAGGTGTATGTGTTTGTGATGTGATTCTATAAAGGAAATCATCAAGATGGTGTTGAACAGAACTCACTGATTTATATATGTGCATACTGGCGGTGATGGTGCAATTCAAGTAATGGACGGTGTAAAGGACTATAATCAGACTATTAATGGTTAATTGCATTATATATGTGAACATTTATTATGTGAGTGGACAGACACTTGTGTAAAATATGGAAGGGGAAGGTAGGACTGGTGGTGTGAAGTCGTTCCTCACTGAATTGATCCAAACTCAGTGATATGATATCTGGGTTCTGGATGCGTGGACAGTTTGAATTGTTAAGAATACGTATATGCAAGAAAATCCTACAGTGTAGTATTTTCTTACTCTAAGGAGGGGAGGATTGTAACCGGGAGTTACACTCTTGTTTATAATGATGTTTTATTGTTAATGTAAATGTTAATTGAAATAATTTTGTACATTATAATTTATATGAGTTAGGAAGTGTATATGAATTGTGCGTTATAAATATAAAAGAAATTGTACATGAGGACAGGGAGCGCAGATAGTAAGGGATTTAGGTAATCAATTGATTATCCGAACTTGGTTGACATCGGGCAGTATTACAAGCCTTGTGGTTATGTCTATATTAGTAAAGACAGAGTATGTTATCATGGGAAGGGGGAATACAAGCGGAAATTTGTTAAAATGGACAAGGGGTGATGTAGTGGGGGATTAGTAAGACCAACTGACATAGGCAATGAGATACAAATTGTGGTCCTTTTCATTTCTATAAGTCTTGATAGTTTATCAAGACTTAAGAAGTAGGTACAGAGGTTGAACATTAAAGGACAGTCCAGCGAGGTGGCATGTTTTTACAATTGTGGGTTGATAGATTATAGACTTTGATGTTAGGGGGACTGGGATAAAACTAGGGGGAAAAGTTAGATTCGGGGAGACAGTTTGCGGGGCTAAGTTAGACGGTCAGAGGTCGCTGCGCTCCTGAAGTTTCAGGTTTGCTTACAGTAGGTTTGTAAAGCACCTGAATAGTCTTCTATATAACCATTGATGAGAACTATAATAAACCACTAGACGATCTACGAGAGACTTGGCTGTTTGTTCCTGTTTTGAAACCACTTGAACACGAAGCCCAAACAAAGAACCGGGTTACAGTATTAACACTGTAACATGATTACAGTGCATGAGTTGAAAAAGCAAGCATGTGAACATGGAATGCGAGGGTATTCTTGTATGAGAAAACATGTATTACTAGATTTATTAGGTTTAAAGTATAAAAAAAACCACCTACTGTGAAAGAGTTAATAAAGCAAGCTCATGAACGTGGAATGTGAGGGTATTCCTGTATGAGGAAGTTTGAGCTCATTGAATTAGTGAAGGAACAAAAACCTATAGAATTACAATTCACGCCTACTGAGTGTGCTACAGGAAAATATTTGAGAGGTTGGAAGATGGAAGTTCAATGAAATATAGACGTTGGAGATATATAACAATTGGTATTTCATAAAGTGAACGAAGAACTGAAAGACTTAAGAGGTATTAAATATCACCTTAAATATGACACTAGAGAAACAACAAGTGAATGGAGCAACTGAATACACCAATGTTTACTTCAGAGGTAAACAGGATCTTACAACAAACTCAGAAACTATGAACTCTGCAATTGACAGGTCATTTGCAAAAATTCGTGAAACATTAGAATGGTACACTAATCAGGGATCTGGTTGGGTGGTTGACAAGATTGACATGGTCTACCTGGATATCGCAAATTATGTGCCATTGAAAGGAGGGAGATCTTTACCCACTTCTAAATATTTCACAGACAAACACACTATGGTTAATATTCGAAATACAGGGGAGAATTGCAGGAGGATAGCGTTAAGAGTCACCAAATTTCCAACCAAGAAACATCCATGCAGACTTTCCAGTTATCTGAAAGATAAGGGGATCATTTGGGATGGTATAGAGGAACCCCTCCCTATCTCTCAGTGTACAAAAATAGAAAAACAGTATCCAGATTTGGCAACAAACGTATTTGGATGTGAAGGGAAAAATGTCATAGTCCACAGGATAAGTCCTTTATTGTATAAGAAGGGTAGGAAAATGGCTAATATATTTCTAGTACAAAAAGGTAAACAATCTCACTACATAACAATAACACACGTCTAACAGAAACACTTCTGTGAAAGGTGCCTTCACGGATTCACAGATTCTCAAAGACGGATCTGCTAATCCCACACAGAGAGTATTGCCTGGAAGTGGGGGAAGCGGCTGTATGGATAAAGATGCCCAAAGAACCCTATAATATCCTGAAATTTTACAACCACAAAAATCAAATGCTGGCGCCGTACATTACATATGCTGATTTCAAAGCTATTGTGAAACCAGTTAGCACAGTAGCCCAATCCACTCTTGTACTAATGATATGTTTTCTTCAAGGAAGCTCATTAAACTGTCTAGAATGAACTGTTTGTCTAACCGTAGCATTTTGAATATCAGGCTAGGATTTATCTACCAACATCTTTAAACAATGCACTTGTAATTTTAAACCCTTGTGGAGTTGTAGATCTATGAAATTAGTTCTTGCTTTAAGCTGGTGTCTTCCTCTAAGCTACTACTGATCATGATGAAATTAATATGCTATAAGTATATTTTCTTAATATCTCAATCCTAATGTATAATGCTTGCAGTGGTAATAAATGAATTTTTGTATAAATTATTATTCCATGATACTTGACTGGGCCCCGTTTCACAAAACTCTCGTAAGCCTAAGATCTCATAAGTTGTCTCGTAGCCATTGTGCCTCCTATACTGAAACACAGGAGCTACGGATGTTACGAGAAAAGTTACGAGATCTTAGGCTTACGAGAGTTTTGTGAAACGGGGCCTTGACTGGGATTGTTAAAATTTCAAATTATATTATGAAAAGAAAGTGTTTGAAACATACAAACTTGATATAGTTAAATATTAATCAAAATTGAAAGGAGCTTCAGAGGTAAGGCAATCTAGAATTGTCAAACTTGTGACTTTATATATGACAATACACAATAACATACATTGAAATGTTTAATGAAATTAGAGAATTATTGATACAGCAGTTTTATGTACTTTTATGTCCAATTTCAATTTCCATTTCAGAAGCAGCACGGAAGAACCCAGCGTGCACGAATGCATCTGATTGCGAACTGGAAAGCCTCATAAAACTGTGACTAACGTACAATAAACAGCTCCATCATCAAAAACTGTGTTCCACAGGAGATATCGCTTGTATGAGATCGTGTGTCAGCTCCAGGGAGATATCGTTTTGACAGTATACTTTGTACAGTGCCCTGTCAATGAACTTTATGACGTCACAATGCTGTGGCATCACTGCACTGCAAATCTAATGGTAATACAGTTTTGAGAGTTGTACATTTTCATTGAAAACTAATGAAGCATGATTTTTGATGATGCATAGAATCTCATTTCATTACATATTATTATAAAAGAGAGAATTAAAGTTAAGAAGATACATTTAACTATTTCGTTTTCTGTTTTCAAACGCATAGATTCAACTATTTACCACATACACACATTTTAGTACTATTGAATTGCATATCTTAAGACAATTCGTAGATATTTGTTAAAGTTCAATTTTTTGTAAGATATATCATGATATGTGAACATATGTTCCGTTTCATAAAGTTGTATTTTTTTAACATTCTTGTTCAGAAACCTTAGAATTTAACTTACAGTTGGTAAATACAGTGTTTTAAAGTGTTTTACAGTATCTTTACAAATGCTGATTGTCACAATCACAAGGGATGGATGGTAGACCAAGATACGATTTCTTGGCTGTAGTCAATGAAGAATCACATATGTAGATTAAAAAGCCAGGATGATATGATTGGCAAAAGGAAGGCACAGTATTGGCTACAGACTGGCATGCCATCATTGGGCCAGTGATGGGCCAGTATTGGCTACATATTGGCCTGCCATCATTGGGCCAATGCTGGGCCAATTTTGATAATCAGCACTGGCCCAATGCTGAATGCCAGCACTGGCCCAATTGTTTTTACAGCAGTGGCCCAATGCTGGCCCAATGCTGCCATGCTAACTGGAATGTGGTCGTTCACAATGAGTGTAATTTGAAGTTAAGAATAAATCCTAAACTTATTCATATCCCAGTGGTGTTTCCCAATCTACGCGGGTATGATTCACACTTGATTATGCAGGCTACTTCAAAGGTAGAAGGCCACATAACCTGTATCCCAAACAATACGGATAGATATATATATATTTTCATTAAATGGGCAGAGATTCATAGATAGTGTTCAGTTTCTGTTGTCATCTCTAGATAGCTTGGTAAAGGTTAATAACCTGAATGACTTAGCTATAACCAATCGGTAAACAGAAGAGAAAACGAGAGCTTTGTCGCTATGAAAGGGTATCTACGTGTACGAATATATGGATGACTGGTCTAAGTTTAATGAGACACAGTCTGTCTCACAAGACGATTATGAACACGCGAAAAATGTATGGGAAAACTGGGCTGTAAGAATCTAGGCAATTACCACGATTTATATTTGAAAACGGACATTTTACTGCTGGTTGATGTTTTCGAGATATTCAGAAAAACGTGTTGGAAGCAATACGGGTTGGACCCTGCGGGCTATTACTCCAGTCCTGGGCTATCGTGGGATGCCTTACTGAAGAAAACAGGTGTGGAGTTAGAATTATTCACAGATTATGATATGCATCTGTTTATTGAGAAAGGGTTACACAGTGGTATTTCCATGGTATCGAAATGTCATGCTAAAGCGAATAACAAATATGTGTAAGGCTACAAGCCTTCGGCTCATCTACTCTATCTCAATGCTAACAACCTATATGGTTGGACTATGAGTCAATATCTACCGACACAGGGATTTGAATGGGTGATGAGTATAGCGCCGGATTCCCCCACCGGCTATATCCTAGAAGTGGACTTAGAGTACCTCGTAGAATTGCATCAGTCTCATAACTTCCACTCGCTCCTCAACGGATGAAGGTTAACCAGGACTGGATGTCTGAGTATCAACATAACTTGCTTAGGGGTATAGGGGTATCCCCCATTGAAAAACTGGTACCGAATTTGATGAATAAAACAAAGTATATCATTCACTATCGCAATTTGCAGCTGTATCTATCGCTGGGTATGAAGTTGACTAAAGTACTTCGAATACTGAAGTTTGACCAGAGCCCCTGGATGGAACCATACATCAGAGTGAACACGGATCTGCGAAAGCTGCCCACCAACAACTTCGAGAAAAACCTGTACAAACTCTTGAATAACTCTGTATTCTGCAAAACGATGGAGAATTTACAAAAACGTGTTAACGTGATGTTAGTCCGGTCAAATGAGGAAGACAAACTCAGGAAACTGTTAGCAGGCCCGGCGTACAATAGAGGTACTATATTCGATGATGACTTGGCAGAGGTACTGCTGATGTATATTCAAACTGAGGACATGTATCAGGATATGAAAAAATATATACATCTATACAACACCAGTGATTATCTGAGAGACCTCTCCACACACAACCAAGTCAACAAAAAGGTGTTAGGTAAGATGAAGGATGAATGTGCTGGCACACCAATCACCGAATACATCGGACCTGAGATGTATTCTATCAAAAAAGCAGATGGCGCTGAAATAAGAAAGGCTAAAGGTGTGAAAAAGAATGTGGTGAAATGGCACATCTAGCATACCCTCTACAAATAGGTCCTATTCGAGAAGAAAACATTCAAACACCAGATGAACACACTTCGTAGAGACGGGCATAAGTTATACGGGTTGACTTTAAATAAGATGTCTCTATCACTGATGGATACAAAACGATGGATAGCTTCAGATGGTGTCAATACCTATGCTTACGGTCATAAAAATATTCAAATTCCAAATACATAATGGAGAAAATTTACTACAGCCTGTGAGGGTATTGGAAAGGGGAAGACCCTATTAAAAAATTAGCTAAAGCCGTACGTGTTTCGGCAGAAAAAGCCAAAGTCTGGTTACAAAAACAAGCTATATGGCAAATGTACTTGCCGGCGACACCAAAATATATACCCAGGAGAAAATTCGGTATTCATATACCTAATCAGGTTCACCAGGCTGACCTGTTGTTTCTTCCACATGACACAGTCAGAGGTAAAACCGAGACGTTATAGACGTTGAAAGTTGTAGATGTTGCCAGCCATTACAAGGAAGCAGAACCCTTGACCAAGAAAAATGCGACACAAGTAGCCCGCAGATTTCAACATATACACAAACTCAGTCTGCTGAAGTGGACCTTGGAGCTGCAGGTCGATCCAGGACGAGAATTCATGGGTGCCAGGTCACAACTGCTAGCAAAACACAATACCAAGTTATGGAGGGGTGCGTCCGGGGAACATCAAAGTCAAGCCATAGTCAGAGATTCAAACGGTTGTTTGCACACAAATATTGTTTGATTTAGAGGATCCTCAACACAGAAACACTGAATGGGTAGTACTTCCTTGGATGGTTGACTTTATGAATCACAAAAAAAACAAGACTACTCGATAAAAGACCAGTCGAAGCAATCCATATGCAATCCATTGTATCAGAGATAGCAGCATCCTGTCATAAAAAAGAAAAAAAAATTCCAGATCGCGCACTTGTTAAATATTCATATCAATACGAGGGAGAATAGGAGGGAGACATCTGTAAACGTGCAACAGATCCTATCTGGTCTATGAAAACGTACATATCATACAATATCGATAGAGTGGATATTAAAGATGGGGAACCTAACCTATACTTCTTGGAAAATGGACCATGTAGAGGGTTCATACGTGAGGAATTACAAACATTTAACTTTGCGGATGTTGTCTTTTTTTTCTCATAAATAAGCTGAAATCATTTTTTTATCTGAGGCATGAGCTTTACATAATCAGTAATGGCCTTTCTCTCCTATGGCCCACACACCGAGCAGGTATAGTTAGTATAACCTTTACGGTAAAAACATCAATAACCCTTAACACAGCTTTTTTTAACCACAAATTTCAGTTTTTCCCATAAATACCCATTGACAAATATATGGTGTTGTTCTCATTTTTTTTAACAATAATTTGTGTAATTAGTCTAATTGTTTAACAATTAACACTGTCGCTGCTAAACAAAGTGCCATGAAGATCAACTCACAATCTTTCTGACCCTCTGAAGGAGTGTAATACTGAAAAATCATTGGTGCACTGCCCAATGGTTCCAGTTGTTTACCCGTCAACATGTAGTATTCTTTCATAGCTTCATTGATGTCTGTGAAAGTTCTAACAGAATGACCTTCGCACTGGAGTTGATCATTGATAAAATCTAGTCTCTTCATTCACCTCATAGCGTATTCATCCTGTGAGACCTGTAGTTTTTCTACATCTCTATTGTGTCATTTTCGTTCCGCTTCTACCTGAGCCGTTTCAACTCTCTTAATTGAGAAAAAACAAAATTACTCCCGGAAAATGCTAGGGCATTCACAAGAACTCCACCATCAATCATTGCTATCATGGCCATATTACATATACATTACTGTAAAATATTTTCAGGTATAACACCTTGTTTTACCAGAACGTCCTTGGTGGCCATCGCCAAACCAATGTTCACAGTAAGCATAAAAATATCTTCCAGGTCGAAGTTGAGTTTTATAGTCGGTTATTTTATAATCAATTTAGTAGGCCGAGTGTATCCTACTGCTAATCTGGAAACCAGTGATGAGTGGTATGCATCGTTAATGAAGGATTTTCCCTCTGTCATAATTTATATTAATACAAATATAATTTTAATTATAACATACTATGAGAGTCGATCTCAACTGGGGGTGTGGGGGTATCCCCCTGTGGGGTCTGTTTTGGTTTCAATAACATATATAATGAAACAACAGCAGTGGCTACTACGCCACTTACGGTCGCCCACGTGGGGTACACCCACCTGTAATTATTTTTTTTATGTCTAGCTAAGGCGTTCTTTCTACCAGCTTCAACTCTTTTTTGGTTCTTTTTCTTGGTGATATATGTCACTGGATCCTGGGCTTGCAGCCAGTTGTCCGCAGACTACGGGTGTGGGGGTAAACCCAACAGCTCCAGAATCTTAGATATCTCTTCCTGGGCAGCATCCATCTTGTATAATATTATTATTATGTTTCACAGATTAGAATTGAAATACAGCAGAGAGGGTTTGGGTGATCCTGGCGAAGTCAGGCTGGTAAAGCTCATCATCAGCTCAGGGTCCTCACCCCCTCCACAGGCAGCCCAGACAGCGAATGGGACTTCTCCCAGAAAACACTGCCTAGTCGAACCCACCAAGAACTTTCCGGAGAATATGAAGGCTCCCCAACACTGTAGCCTTCTGCATTGCCCAGATTGTGAGAATTGCTGTGCCGGTAGAGAACCTTGGCACTCTCCTCATCTCTGCCAAGAGATCAGGAGGTACCAAACCAGTGTACTTGGGATGCAAGCGAGACATTTCAAAGGCGAGGTCTGCATATTTATGATGCTTTTCCGGAGTCTTGTTAATCACACTGCTGTCAAAAGGGACAAAAAATTCAATGATATAAATAGTTTCTTTGGCTTTATCAAAAAGAACAAGATCAGGTTTGTTGGCTGGAATTCGTCTCAGACTGTATATTGGCCTATTCCAGAGAAGTTTAAAAGCATCATTTTCCAGGACGTCCTGGACATGTTCAGGGTCGTACCATGGATGGACCTCGGAGTCAAAGCCACGTATCTTTTAAGATATGCTGTTTGTGCCAAGGAAGGGCATCCACTGACAAGGTGTTGGACAGTCTCTGTAAATTCATTGCAAAGACGACATTTCATGTTCACATTTTGAATAAGAATCACATTTTGATGATTGCAAGTGGGAAGTGACTGGTCCTGAGCAGAAAGGAAGCCCTCAGTTTCACATTTGAGACCAGCCGACTTCATCCAGGCAAAGGAATTGGTTGGATTGCTGTTCTGTTCCACACACTGCATGTACATACGATGCAATTGTTTCTCAGACAGCTTCTCCACAAAGGACCAACTCTGGGCAGACTTGGTAAAGGACTTCACCTGGTTTACTCCCATCGCTGTACTGTCCAGCAGTACATCGCCATCAACAAAATCAACCTCCAATTTCAGATTGTGTCCAACAACCTTGGCACGCTTAAAATAGCTGTGGAATTCCTTGCTTTCATCATGAGTCTTGACATGTATCACCAGAGGATCATCCGATAAATAAATATGTGCAAAAGTACATAATAAAATTCTATCATGCAGAGCCTTCACATTCATCAAACCCCTACCTCCTGAATTGATTGGCATGTATAAACGATTAAGAGAGGAACGAGGGTGGTGTGCTCAGTTATCAGACATGATCCTTCTGGTCAGGCGGTCAAGACTCTGGATGTCTTGTTTTGTCCAATCAACTACTCCAAAGGAATAGAAGAGGACTTGCACAGCAAAAGTATTGGTGGCTTTGATCTTGTTTCGAGCATTTAGCTCTGAACTCCAGATTTTCTTTAAACGAGATTTATACTCAGCCCGAAGTTTATCTTGAATCTGGGCATTCTGGAGCTTGTCTCGAACTTGCATTCCAAGATAGGTGTAGGCCTGATCTTCCACAAGATATTCAATAACTCCTACCCCTTTTAACCTGAACGATCCATCATTGCCACGTTTCAAATGAAGAGTATTACATTTGTCGAGTCCAAAAGTCATGCCAATATCATTAGAAAAGGACTCGACAAGGAGAACCTGTACTTTCAAATTGGTCTCTCCTTCGGCAAGGAGTTCAATGTCATCCATGTAGAGGAGATGAGTAAGAGGTGTTGGGGATCTGTGCTGAGGAGGCCCGGGATGGTAACCCTCTTCCCTATTGAGCAGAAAACTCAAAGGATATAGAGACAGACAAAAAAAGCAAAGGACTAAAGGAGTCCCCCTGGAATATTCCCCTTCTGATTGGAATAGATTCTGAAGTCTGCACCTGCCCTTGTATATCTCAGGTTGAGTCGACCAGCAACTCATTAAAGACTTGAGAAAATCAAGTAGTCGCTCAGGTAGGTCAATACACTGAAGAGGCTTCAGAAGCCATTCGTGAGGGACAGAGTCATATGCTTTTTTGTAGTCTATCCAGCATTTGCTTAGCCATGATGATCGCTGCCGTCTTCGGGGATAGATACATACTGTATTTATGATACAAAGCACAAATGATTTTGCTCAAGGCATTATCGATAAACGGGTCCTTCTCTAAGTCCTCCCACAATTAGAGTCGATGTTCTGGTGGGATTGGTAAAAAGTGCGACGCTATGCCGGTGTAAATCTGGGTAATAGTAGAACCTATGACTTTTGTCATCTCAGCCCTGAGTTGTGTCTCATACCTAGCGTATAATTTATTTATTTCCTCATCTGACATTTTCTGAATTTTATCAGCAGTTATGTTTTCGCCTCGATATTGTTTTGCCTTACCACCAACAACTAGTGTTATCAGTCAGTCTCGCTGCTTGTTGTTCCTCTGCAACTAACATCTGTTCAACTACAGTAATCTAATTTTTATTATTTAAGAAATAATATCCAACACACACTAAACACAGAGAAATAAAGGTTAGGTTACACATAACTAGATTACTAAAAAATTACTAAAACATTACTAAAAATTACTAAACTTGGTAATCCACTGGTTGGTCAGTTTCCAACATGAGCTTGGCACGCTTAGTTTCAGCGAGCTGTTTCTTCACTCATTCCGTTCTGGTTTACTCATCACATCATTCTCTCTCAAACACTCTTCGAACAAATCCCTATCCTTGCAGTGAAATAATGCCACCCATCACGTCTGCTCCCTCAAATCTTTCAACACAAATCTTTGAATTTTTGTGTCAGCACCCAGATGCTGTAATTTGCGTGTTGGCCTGAAAACGCTAAATATGAGAGCATGTCTCTATCTTTCGTTATCTCTCTATTCACACTGCAGTCATCCAGGATGAAAAACATTCCTTTAATTGGTTGTGAAACAATTTTAAATACTCTTGTAGACGTGTCCCCGGGTCGACTCTGAGTATGCCCTGGTTCATCATCACCCTAGATCTATCCTTGTAAGTCTTGTTCATGTCTATAGTAGGGCATAAGATAATGATTTTATCAAAAATATTTATAGTACCCCTCCAACAAATCCAGTACGAAAATGGTCTTACCACAACCCGTCTGCCCGCATATTATAGCACAGTGTGGATCATTGGGAGACCCCCATAGTTATTGGAGGTGTGGGAGTGCACCCCACTTATAGATGGCTTGCAGGAATCTCCCATTGTCTATATTAAGTTGCGCATCCATAATTACATATAAATATGATTTCAATTTACTAGCTGTTTGAGCCTTCTTCGTTATTTGAATGGTTATATGCTACACTTCTGTGTAGTGTTATCATCTGTCGATCTCATATCCAACCCCAACACGTACTTTGTTGTTAAGTAAGATATTCATGGAGTACTGTAGCTTCATCATTTCATCCCACTGCTGGTGTGCTCTCATTCCATGCCTAAATAATTGATTAGGCACTCCCTCTATGGTCACTTCTACTTTGGTGATTTCTGGGTTGAAAATGTTTTCGCCGTCTCTTATGAATGGATCGTATTCCTTCACGGGTACAATCAATAAACCTTTCATCGATCCTGCCAGAACACTCATGTTTTTATTCCATACAGTGTCACTCTTCTCACTTACTATCGTTCTGTGTCGCAGTATCCTATGGTGCAGGATGGTCACTTTTCCAGAGTACTGATTTCGAATCTGTCACCACGTCGAACTCCAGTCAGTTGTCAGTCTCGTAACTACACTCTACACTGTTCGGTGTGCACATTACGCATGCTGTAATCATTGAAGGTGAGTTCGTATTCCAGCCTGTCATGCAATGCAGCTTGGTAAAACGGCACGTGCCCAGGTAGCAACTCAAAGTCTAGTGGGATACAGAACCTATTCCCATAAGCAATAGTGATTGCTGTCATGATTCATTAGTTTGGTTATCTCGTCTTCCGTGAAGTGTACCCAATATGTAACCTATTCGATGATGTGTTGTCGATTCCCTTGTACGTGCTGTTGGCACATTCTCCCTGACTTTTCCATAGATCTGTGTAACAGTAATACACATCGCTGTCGTCTATACTAAGCACCTCATTGCCACTAATTTTTATGGTGGTCTTCTTGACTATAGCATGGCCCATATTATTCACCAGCTACGGCCTTGGGACAGCGCCTTCTTCCAATGATAATGTATACAAACGAATGCCACTAGCAGAGTTTACAGGACTTGAATGGTTAATTAAAATAACACTAACCAACCCTTACATCTTTTTTAACCAAACTGATTTCGTTTCCAAAATTACTAACAACGGTGTCCATCTTGCGTCCTTTCATCCCTTAAAAGATAATTCTATACAAGTGTTACGAATACCAGGTCACACTGGCAACATGTTAGTGCCAGTTTAGTCACAGTATATACGATTACCAATGTGACTTTTTTTTTTATTCAAATTATGGTATGAAACCACACACAACACTAACTATAGACATATATCGCCCTGAAATCTCCAAGCCAAGAATACTTTGAGATGGTCTTAAAATATTGTGGTTTAAAAGACATGAGAATAAATGTTGTTGAATCATAATAAGACAAAGCTATAAGCCATCAATAAGCCTTGATGGGATTCGTATTGTTGATGAAAACACACTTACTAATATCTCACCCATTTACCTGTACATGTAAACCTTATAGGCTTAAAACATATCACTCATATCAAACATATCATATCAAACATATCAGATAATTAAAAAATTATTCATAAACTATATTATAGACAAATAGAATGGGGCTGTATCCAGCCGTAGATGAAGAAGGAAATATAGAGGGAAGTATAGACAGATTTCAACTGAAAGAGATATGCGAAATAAAACATCAGCTAGAACAAGAGTGTGATATTCGGGTATCAGTACATAAAAAATGCAGTAGAGCTTTAAACTACATAGATGGTGCTGATACCACCGTAATGGTAACTAGCATGGGATTAGGAACAGTAGGAGTTGGGTTGGTGACAACAGTCATAGCCGCACCGGTGGTGTTAGGACTTGACTTAGCAGCTGTAGTGATAGGAACAGTTGGGTCAGTGTTTAAATTTGTTTCACGCAAATTTAATCCTAAAGCAAAGAAACACAATGAAATAAGAATTCTTGCTGAACTAGAAAAATACAACAAAACGAAAGAAGAGATTTGATTAAAGGTTCATAAAAAAGAATATATATATATATATTCAGTCGAACCCCATTGTCTCGAACTCGGTTGAGACGAATTCTCGGATGTGTCGAACTGACATCTCGGTCCCTGCCGATTTCCTTATATTTATCACTATTTTAACCCTGATGTGTCGAACTAGATGTGTCGAATTCCCGGTTGTGTCGAACTCATTTTAAGGTCCCCAAAGGCTCTAACAAGTACAAATTTACCCTTTTGTCTCGAACTGTCAAAGCTGGTTGTTGCAACTGAAAACTTCAGTCGCGCAATCGGAAGTCATCCTCATAAACGTGCTACCTAAAGATCAAAAGTAACGATTAACGGACTCAACAATCAAGTGATATGTTTAACTACGCATCTATACACACATTGTCAGCACACTTACCAACTGAACTTTACTCAAACAATTAGCCATAATTAACTTGTTACCAGTGACACGTTGATCACGGACCGACAGGATATTTCTAAACAAACAATGGCGCATGTTGTTGTCATGTGACAGTCTATGTTAGTGGTCATGTGATTTCCTTGAAAATACAAAATGAGAAGTGAGGAAAACTGAGTTGGATTATCTAAATTGATGTTTTGTTTTTGGTTCGGTATTTAAGGTGTAGGATCATTTTTTTTAACCAGTACGGTTAGTAACATGGCAGAGCAATTCAGCGAAGGACCCGATCAGCTCGGGGAAGGGGGGGGGGATCATGTTACTCCTATAAAAAGCGAAAATTATCTGTGAGGACAATAGAGACAAAATACGAGGCTGTCATAGCTGTGGAGTCGGGTGGAAAATCCAAAGCAGAAATTGCAACTGAATCTGGCATACCCAGAAATACACTTTCTACATGGATTAAAAATGCTGCTGTGATGCCATGTCCGAATGCCAAACAGACTGTAATTTCGGATTTTTTTAAGAGATAAATTCCCCACATGTACACGTATGTACATTCCGATTCCGTTTGTATGAACTATACAACTTTTTATACTGACTGAAAATGAATCAGTGCTGTCAACTAAATTGGAACGCTTGTGAGTTTGTTAAATTATTCTTGTTCTTATCTTTTTGTATGTATATTTATTTGTCATGACGAATAAAGTGATTGAATTGATTTACATTTGCATATGTTGTAATTTAAAGATCAATACTGCCGTAAACGTTTATTACACAGATATATTGTTCGTATGTGTATCCTACTGCAAAATAACGATGTGATAAGCACCGTGGTCGTGTTGGTTCTTGGTCTTTTCAATGCTGACGGATGTGTCGAACACTCGGATAAGTCGAACTTTCCCCTTGGACCCAACGAGTTCGACACAACAGGGTTTGACTGTATATAAAACAAGGGATACAACAAGCCCAACAAGCATTTATTACGAAAACCAACGACAAAATAGGAGATGTACGTAAAACTGTTTCAGGTTGATATATTGTGGGGTATCCCCCACACCCCTGCAGTATATTTAAACTGTAATTATTTTATTGGTATACCATGATGACCCACTTAAATGATTTTATTACCGCTTGTGAAACAGCGATCGAGAATAAGACTTTCCTGGATTTGATAATGTTTGATTGGGATAAAAATGGATTGACAATGACGGAAGTGAGTTGTGTGAAAATATATTTTAAGAAGAGACTGCTGAAGCTAAGATTCACAGATGAAGTTCAAGAGAATAGCATTATGACTAAAGCGAAAACCTGTTTATAGAGAATAGAGAATGAAACACGTAGAGTAGTATTGGGAATAGGGAGTTTTGGGCCAACCCAACGTAAGCCATTGAAGTTAAAAGGATTTTTTTAGACCCCAAAGTCACCTTGTATGAAAGTTGACGGAAAGTGTCTGTATTTTCAGAGTTTGTGAAAAAGAGGGTCTAGATTCTTGTCATTGGCGATTATGAGGGTTACATGGGGTTGGCCCAAACCCCCTATTCTCTATACTACTTGCTGAGTTTGAATGTGTCAGAGAGGCTTACGGGAAAAACTTGTGCAGTCTGGGAATTTGTATTGAAACCCTTATTTGAGCCACAAGCATAGAGTAAATTGACAGTGGGAAGAAAATTATCAACTTGACACTTTGGGGCATGCAGCCCCAGACCATATCATTATAAACTTGTAACATATGAAAGTTTTCACCTAGTGTGAGTGTGATTGACTTGTAATGGTTTCTGATTGACTTGGAATGAGTTTACAGTATACTGTCTTGTGAGGGCCGCTTTGGTCACTTGTCAGATACGTGAGTGTGAGTCTGAACTTGATTTGACACTGTTTGGACATCCGCTTGTACAAGAAATGTGTTTTGCTATGGAGGGCTGTTATGGCTATGTGTAAATTCAGCATGAACCCGTCATCACGTGACGTATCCGTTTATATTGTTTCCTGTTAATAACTTTGCAGGCATGAAACTTTGCACTATTATATATTTTCGGACAGCGTGTGAAACACCAGTCACCAGTGGCAAGTATATCTGTGGCCACTTGGTGTGTTACAATGATGTGCCTGACTTAAAGTATCATAAAATAAACATGTATTGACAGAACTTCCGTGTAAGTTGTTTTTGAGTTTTGCATGTGCATGAGATTTGTTATAATAAGAATTTAGGTGTGTTATAACACCATGAGCCAGTCAAGTTCAGCCTAACTGTGTGAGGCCATTTACGTAAGCATTCAGGGTTAACTCAACTGAGACACAGGAACATCAAGCTGTTTGTAGGGAAAATTTCCCATGAGTAATAGCAACAGCAGTGTTTAAGCAAAACAACATTTGGCTTACACAAGCATAACACAAATGTCCTATCAAAGGTAACAGTTGTTGTTTGGTGCACTTTATTTTTAAATCAAGGTGGATATCCTGAACAGTTTGTCACGGGAAAGCTGGGCAGTCATTGTCACAGAGTCTAACACTATACCAAGATATGCCATCTCACAAATTCATCCTACAGTTTTATGTTCAAAGACATCTCTGATAGAGTTCCTAATACTGACAGCTGAATAGTTGGAACTGTCAGTGGTTAGAAAGGTATCAAATAAATATGGCATGAATTTGACAATACAATTGATTACACAATGCCATTTTAGAAAGTGGTCAAATGCAACATATGTCATATTTGGGATTTCACTTTCTTAATAAAGTACAAATTCTAGTACTTTTTTGGTTGAGTCCCACCCGGGATTCGAACCCGTACCCCACACAGCCAGTTTACACCTATCAGAGGGGTACACAAAGTACGCAGTCTATACTACCAGTTGTCCGACTTTCATTTTTTGAGGAAGTCGCGGTGGCTGAGCAGGCTAGGCGGCTGACTTTGTGTACTGGCGATTAGGTGCCTGACTCGAATAGGACTCAACCCAAAAAGTACTAGAATTTGTACTTTACTAAGAAAGTGAAATCCCAAATATGAGATATGTGACAATGTAATTGTTTTTTAGAATCCACTCTATGACTTGTGAGATATGATCAAAGATGTGAGGACTAGATCTACACCCAAATGTGACACGTTTGAAGAAACAGAACTGATTTGCCCATTGCAATCCAAACAGAGACCAGAAATCAGGATGAATTGGTATGTGTTTCAATGTATCCTTAATATCCACCTTGCACATAGGACAGCTCTTGCCAATGTCATTCAATTGTTGTATTTACTGTCACATTGTTAATGAGCACAGTCTTTGCCTATCATGTCTTTGATGCTTATGATTTCATAGTGGTCATGAGATGCCGATAAATCAAGAGTCAACCAGCCCCAGTGAACTAACTCAAAACAGTTCAAAAGGTGAATGCTTAAATGGTCCATCGATATCCACCCAGTTATTGCTGCACTAAGGCAGTAACAGTTACAGGGTCTTTTCGAGCACTCATGCAAAACATGAAGAAAGTTGCACCTCACAGCTGCCGACTGAGAGTCACTCTCGAGGATTAGCACAGACTGGCATGTAGCTATGTAGCTAAATATGGGTGCCGGTGACACTAATGATAATGATTTGAATGGGTTTTTTTCTATTACACATGATCGCCATCTTTGTTCGCTTGGCGAGGCAGCTGTGAGGATGGTTCACAGGTGCTCGTCTGGGCACAAGCGTTTAGGATTGAGCACTCACGGGTGTTCATGATTCTGGACATGCCTCGGGTCGTGTAGATGATGGTATTGGGGGTTGCCCCATCGAGATGTATCCCCTCTCAGCTAGTGTCATGACACGAGCAGCAAAGCATTTGTAGTACAACCACCATACAGTGAGTTTATGTTGGTGCAGATAGGCAGATAGACAAATGTCTGTGTTTATTTTGAAAGCTTTGGTAAGTTCAGGAAAGTTCATGTTCCTGCTGAGTCAAGGATCCACCATTCCTACACCTTCCTGATTCATCTGACAATCTATTATCACCAGTCCAGTTTGTTGCATAGGTAGCAGCAGGGATTGCCAATCATTTCAACTGAAGAAGTTGGTGGTGTTGCCCTTTTATCGGATGTCTCCGCTATGTTCCTGGAAATTCCTGTGTGGGGTGGGGTGGGGGGTTTGCTGAGCAGATGGAATCACATCGGGGCTGCCAGACTTAAGGTGCTGCTACAATGAAGGGTTATTGGAATAGCCTCTTCATCCCTGTCATCAACCTCTCTTGAAATATGTTTCACTTGATTTCATCCAGACATTTAGTTTTGGTGACAAAGACTATTTGTTATTTGATTCTAAAATGTATGAGGAATTCATGATGTATGAGGAATTTGATTTATAGATGTTGACTGGGTTGAGGGTTGAGTGAAGCCATCCCCCATGACATGAAGCAGGGAGAAGATACATATTCAGTGTCTGATATTGACATGACAATGACATGTTTACCTGCTATACACGCTGTCTGAAGATGAATATTTTGCTTGAACAATCTCAGCGTATCTGAAAGATAAAATATCAAATTGAACAAGTGTGATCAGAAGATGACATATCCCCCACTGCCCCCACATATATGAAAGGACAAATCATCTGAGTTTGAATCATTTCCATGGACATCATTAAAACTATAAATGCCATATATCTGTAAACAGCAAAAGGTACCACTTCAACATCTGTCTCATATATCTGCCAAGATCTGTTGATATGCCAAGATATGAAAGCCCATCCCTCCATTTTGAGACTAACTGAGTCTGAATTGTTTCCATGGGAACCAGGAAAAATAGAAATGCCAAAACTGTGTAAATAGCAAGAGACAGCACTTTGTGGTCTGCCTCACATATCTGCCAAGTTTTGCTGAAAGATATTCAGAAGTTTTATAGTTGTGCTTCGGAAATGAAGCCCATCCCTCCATTTTGAGAGGGAGTCAGAATTGTTGCCATGGAAAATGGGAAATTGATAAATCACAAAAATCTGCGAATAGCGAAAGGCAGCACTTTAGGGTCTGCCTTACATATCTACCAAGTTTTGCTGAAAGATATCAAGAAGTTTTCGGGTTGTGCTCTATAAACAAAGCTCATTCATCCCTTTTGAGACTAGGTCCGAATCACTTCTATGGAAAATGGGAAGATGATAAATCACAAAAATCTGTAAATACCAAAAGGTACCACTTTAGGGTCTCCCTCACATATCTGCCAAGTTTTGCAGAAAGACATTTAGAAGCATTTGAGTTCTGCTCTGGAATCGAAGCCCATCCCTCCATTTTGAAACTAAGTCTGAATCGTTTCCATGGAAACCCAGAAAATGATAAATCACAAAAACAAGTAAATAGCAAAAGGCACCACTTTAGGGTGTGCCACACATATCTACCAAGTGTTGCTGACAAATAAAATACAAATAATGTGATCTTCTTAGGTGTTTAACTTTGCGTCAGCAAGAATTCTATTTTCATTCTATTTGTCTATAATATAGTTCATAAATTATTTTAGAATTATCTGTCACTTAATTTTTGATTGATATATTTTAAGCCTATAAGGTTTACATTATCGTACAGGTAAATGGGTGAGATATCAATACGTGTGTTTTCATTCACAATACGAACCCGATCGATTCTTATTGATGGCTTATAGCCTTGTCTTACTATAATTTGACAATGTTTATTCTCATGCCTTTTAAACCACAATATTCTAAGACCATCTCAAAGTATTCTTGGCTTGGAAATTTCTGCAAGATATACGTCTTTAATTAGTGTTGTGTGTGGTTTCATACCATAATTTGAATAAAAAAAAAAGTCACATTGGTAATTGGTGACTAAACTGGCATTCAAGTTGACTCTCGCTAGCATGTTGCCAGTGTGACCTGGTATTCGTAACACTTGTATAGAATTATCTTTTAAGGGATTAAAGGACGTGACGACACCGTTGTTAGTAATTTTGGAAACGAAATCATCTTGGGTAAAAAAGATGTAAGAATTGGTTAGTGTTATTTTAATTAAGCATACAAGTTCTGTAAATCTGCTAGTGGCATTTGTTTGTATACGTTATCTTTAACGTATAAGAGGTATGGGGTACCTTCCTCATCAGGTAAATTGAATCTCTTTGTATCTCCTAGATCACCAAGTGTTACATTGGCGTGATGGCTTACCATTGTTTATGAAACTGTTAGAAAATAGTTTCCAATTGTTATTCTGATAATGCCTCAGGTATGTGAACTTCAAACCCCAAAAACTCATGAGTTCGGATAGAAAAATCCTGGTTAGAGATATAGTGTCTTCCACTATCACTGTGGCACCTTGCAGACTGGTGTGTGAATCACCTCACACTCGCATGTAAATTGAGCAAACGCAATCCTGGTGATTGTTAACCCACCGGTGTTCGATTCCTTAATCATCTCAATATCACTCTGTGATGGTTCACATAGGTAGACTTGGATGACCAGTGTGGAATTCTCCAGGAGGCTTACCAGGACCAAACCGTTGAATTCAGTAACCAACTGTAATACCACGTTCTCTTCAGGTTTACACGACAGCATGTGGGCTGCTCTACTTGAGACTGGTGTGACGATTACACTGTGTCTTTGTGATGGGACATAAGCCACAAGCTGGATTCCGTTGTTTATGACTTTGTTTAGGTAGTGGTCTTTGTTTTCCATGAAAACGTATGGGGAAATTAGTGTTATGTTGAGAAGCCAGTTGATTTGAGATTGTAACATCATCCACCTGTTGTCATCAGTGAGTATTAGATAGTACTGTTTGTTTTGATCAATGTTTGTTGTTCTGTCAAAGTCTTCTAAATCAAACAATTTACCACCCAACGATGGGTATATTCTCCAGTCATCCACGTCATTGCGAACTATATCATATCTTGTGTTACTTAGATCCTAATGTATCTAAGTTAACTGTACTACCAGACCCACCAAGGACAGGAACTTCAACGCATCTGTAAATGTTGTTTATAAGTTTAAAAGCATATATTTTACCATCTATTCCAGTATCATGAAACCCTCTAGTATCACATAGGTCTGATAAACTTGTATTGATGCATCTTTTTGTTCGCTTTCCCGGCCTAGCCATTAATGTATATGTAGTGTTACGTTTAGGTATCCTGTATCTATAACATTATTATTTTTTTTTTTTTCTGTTTCAACCATGACAGCCCTCAACAATGTGGAAGGACGTTCATTTTGTATATTATCCATTGTGCTAAGCTGATCGAGATGAACGCATAGCTAGCGTATGGAACTAGATCTGGTACTTTCGAACCAATGGCGAAAAAGCCAGGGTTTATTTCCCTTGGTGGCAGCCCTAGCATCTTCGCAAACAGTCAGTGAGTCTCAGTTTGTTTGACCCAATGATGTTGTCTAACACCACTGTTCCGTTTGAGTCATTTATTTTAAATTCAGCTTCTAAGTCTTTGAAAATTTCATCAATGAGAGAACACAAGCTGTAGCATCCATCGGTTATTATGCGTTTGTCCCCACTAACAAATATCTTATTATTATTTTTGTTGATGTTTGTCCATCACAGGTAGTGGGTGATATCGCACAGTGCTGTTTTGAGTTGACCAGATGTGTTATCAATGGCGTGTATATGATGAACGGCCTCACCGTTCATTATATTCAGAAGCGTAATGTACATATTATAATATAAATTATATATAATAATAATATGTATGAACCCGAAGTATGTTACCCCAAAAAACAACAACAGAAATGCCTCCAACTTCACACACATGAAAATCTTGGTTGCCGGGGATGGTTCGTATTTCAAAACCCAGTTTATAGATGTGTTTGGAAAGTTATTGGTCATGGATGTGAAATCTGTCCACGCATGGTTCAATAACCCGATGCAGTTTTGGCAGAACCAACTGAATTTTGCTATATGGTGTGCTACGACTGGGTGTGGCCTGACATTGAAAAAGACTAGGCATGATGACTTGAGTAAATCTATTTTCACTTTTCACATATACTACCAGATCAGGCGCATCCTCAAAGAGATCAGCGCCCCGCTTCCACAGGACAAACATGGAATGTAACGAACAACACGTACAATCGGTGGGCTTACGAAAGAATTTGTAATTAATTGACCCAAAGACGGATTGGCATAAATCTGGCATAAATCTTGGTTTGGGTATTCCATGTGATGGTGTGCGATCAGTAAAAGAGGTCACTGATGATTTACTGAAACAAGATTTACTTCAGCAGGATTTTGCTCTGTTGAGCAATGAATGGAGAGATGATCGTATGAATTTTAAAGGCGGTGTTGCTTTCATCCAAAAAGTGGAGTAGTCACCTGGGCTGGAAGATATTTGGAAAAAATTTATGCTGGATACATCGAAAGGATTCACTCTCGCTGGTATTATCCCTTTAAACAATTTGACTAGAATGTACATGTAGGCTATTTTGCACAATTGCAGACATGCTCCAGTATAATAGGTAATGGAACCGCTTACTACGCACAGAAACAGTTCCTGGCTAACACTGAGGATGCTATCGGATCACCAGTAGATCTACCTAGTGCTATAAAATGATACTAGGACACGTTACAATATGCCAGGTCAAAAGTCGACTACGTGTTCGGTGTGGGATTGTACATGGCTCTGAGCGATATGCGTCTGAGAGTTGATAAAATAACGGGCTACGACAATGAAATAATCATCGACAGAACTGATAAAATATTGAGTGTTAATGAGGACGTCAACATCTCACGTGTACCACCATCCACAACTGGTGAAATGGGTATAGTGGTATCACCACAAGAGCTAACGGTTAAACCAACACACCCACAACCACAACCACCACATGTGCAGGCATCTAATCAACAAGACATTGACCGTAGCATTGGTTGTCGGAGGGGTTGTGGTCACACCCTCCTGGCTTCAATGTACACAAGCCCAGCCACAGCGACGATGAATGCCCACAGATTTTGGCCAAGTCATGTGAAAGTTTTACCCAGTGTGCTGAGCAGCCATGATACAGTACTTCCTAGTATACTGGGAAGGGCTTCTGCGGCCTTACCAGAGAGTTTAGCCTGGGCCTCTCTGAGTGATTTCAGATGTTTTTTATCCAGTCTCTGATGTCACAACCTGGCGTGGGGTGTGGGGTGTGGGGAAACAGATACTACAATAGTTGATATCATGAAGCCCAATGCTGTCAGAACGATGGCAATGGTGATGCCTTGCTCCCGGAACAATGTTCGGATCCTGTCGGCCAATGTGGTTTCCTCGTTCATATTCTATTGATTGTTTCCCGAATGCGGCTGATCTGGGATCGAAGCTATTCATGATTCGAGGAAGTGGATTCCAAAACATGTACGTCTCTCATCTTCTAATTGCGTACTCATTCTGTGATATAATGCTTAAAATCATCGTTTTCTGTTTCGCTGAGTTTGTTTTTTTCACTAGCGATGTGCTCGTCAATTTCATTAAGTTTCCCCATGTTGTTCACGAGTTCTCCACATACGTGTTTCATGGTTTCGTCTACACCGTACAGTTCCCTCATTCAAAATTTAAACCTTGGCAATAGTTTGTCCCAGTAACTACTCAACAGTTTTTCAATGCTGTCCGACGATTCTGTAGCATGCTGTGTAATGTCACCACTATTACTCAGTTTGGATCTGGTAGCTTGAAGATCTTGAACAACCCCCATTTTAGGTTTTGCACCACCATAATCCTGCAAGTTTAGTTTTTCAAGGACAAATTCGGTACCATGGCGACTTGCTAGAGTTGACAAGGCAAGTGGTTTTCAAGTGCATCTGTTAATGATGTCGACCTCTAGGTTATCCTTCAGACGTAGAATGCACTTATCATCTATCGTAAACTTCGAACAGTCTCGACCCTGTCGTTTTTTGTTTTTTTTCATTTTTTTTCTTGTTCCAGATCAAATTGTCACATGATACATAAAAGATCCAGATGATCTTAGGCAGTATACTGTACTAGTGAATATCTGGTTTTTAGAGTTGAACATGTACATGCACAAACATTCAAATACACACATCAGCATTCACACATTTGTAGCATAATGACTATTACAAGACCCAGCAGATACAAAAAGGATTTAGTTTTATATGTGATCAAGATAGTTACACACAAAAAACAAACATTTGATTCAGGTTGAAATTTGGCAAAAAATTAGTGCTCAGTTGTTTCCAGTTCAGAAAACAGAGTGTGGTGAAGCATCCAGTTCTTGTAAAAGTTTGCTGAAGAGCAATTGCTAAGTGCTATGGTCTTTTCAATTTTACATCTGGCAAAAGCCTCTTTAAGAAACTTGAATTTGTAAACAGAAACTTGGCAAGCAACAAAATATCTTATCTGTAATAACATTCCCTTCGACATCAATGACTATTATAAGACTAGGTTAGACTGATTAGGTTAACGAGTTACACATAAAGATGTTTGGATAAAGATTAGTCACTGAGGATAAGGTGGCTCCATGCATTGGGTAAGAAAACACCTCCGTCTCTGTTGATTGAGGGTTTGTTCCGCTTGATTGCAATGGCTTCTAGGAGCTTCCGTTTTTTGAAGTCATTGGCGTTCCTAACTAATGTCCTGGTGTTGTCCCAAACAATCTTGTGATTGGGGTTGTGCATGATGTGTTCACATACAGCAGACTTCTGATCCAAATTTTGAACTGATGTTTTGTGTTCTTTTAACCTGACAGCCAGTGGTCGACCAGTTTCACCAATATATGTCTCTTTACAACTGTATTGGATCTGGTAGATGCATCCTGCTGGATTGTTGCATTTAGGTGTTGTTGGCCCGCGTCCATTAGCTGATAGTAGCGTTTTCAGGTCGTTGTCGCTCTGGAAGGTGATGTCTATTCCTGTTGTTTTCTTGATGAGACGGCTGATGCGATGACTTATCTGGCCATGGTATGGTATGTTAATTCTGATGGGGGAAGGTTCTGGTTTAGTTGACTTGGGAGTTTCTTTCAGGGTCTTGGTGATGGTGTTGCTGACTAGATGGGGTGGGCACTCATTAAGGTCTTGGAAGGTTGATTTCAGGTGTTTTAATTCGCTGTAGAGGCTGTCAGGACTGCAGACCACTTTTGATCTTCGTGCCAGGGTAGCTACTATGCCTTTCTTGATCTGGGGGTGATGGTTGGACTGGTGATGAATACACTGATCCGTATGTGTTGGTTTATGGTAAACACTGGTGGCTATGGATTGTTGGAGTCGGTGGAGAACAATGTCCAGGAACGGAAGCTGTTGGTGTGTCTCTTCTTCCATTGTGAACTGAATTCTTGGGTGTTGGGAATTCAAGTGTTGCAGCAGGGCCTCTGGATCTTGGTTGTCGTCCAGGAGGGCTAGGAAATCATCTACCTTGCGGAACCAATGCTTTTGGGTGAATGGTACAGTTTTCAGGGCAGTTTCTTCAAAGGCAATCATGTATATTTCTGTCAGTAGTGGTGACAGAGGGGATCCCATTGGCAATCCATGGATCTGTTGGTAGAGCTGGCCATTCCAGTTGAAATATGAAGTCTCCAAGCATTTACTTACGAGATCGACGATGCTTTGGGCTGTGAGTTTGGTGTCTAGGTCTGGTAGAGATGTTTCCAGTCTAGTAGATAGGATGTGAATGACTTCTTTGATGGGTATATTGGTAAATAGGTCTACCACGTTGTGTCACTGGTGTTTCTCAGTTGCTGTGACAAGGGATGCCGAATCTTTCACAAAGCAGCTGCCGGTTTTTCCCAGTGGGGCTAGGATGCCGGATAGATGTTGGGCTGTGTTGTAGTAGACGGATCCTCTAGAGCACACAAGGATTCTAGTCTTTACAGGGTTCTTATGTATTTTGACAGTGGCACGGGCATATGGCAGTTGGGAGTTGTTGGGATTGAGGTGGTTGAATATGGAATCACTGACTTCTCGGTTGGTATGGAGGGTCTTCAGAGTTTTCTTTAGCTGTCTCTCTAATTTGGCAGTTTGGATCAAAAGTCTGCTATATGTGAACACATCATGCACAACCCCAATCACAAGATTGTTTGGGACAACACCAGGACATTAGTTAGGAACGCCAATGACTTAAAAAAATGGAAGCTCCTAGAAGCCATTGCAATCAAGCGGAACAAGCCCTCAATCAACAGGGACAGAGGCATTTACTTACCCAATGCATGGAACCACCTTATGCTCAGTGACTAATCTTTATCCAAACATCTTTACCTGTACCTCGTTAACCTAATCAACACAAGCCTGCACACCAATCAGTTGAAGCCTGTACATCAACCAATCGAAGCCTGTACGTCAATTAATAGAAACCTGTATATCTTGTTACCCATTGTTATTGGTCTACTGTTATGTGTATATATACTACAACCCTTTAGTTTTTACCCTCACTTCACCTGAAGAAGAGACTAGGATCTGTCTCGAAACATTGTGACCTTGTGTAATAAAGAAGTTGAACCATAAAGCATTTTTAGTTTGATTCCTCCAACTTCTAAATGCCTTTGAAACAACAATTATCACTTATTCATAACATCTAATAAACATTGCTGCTTGTTAAAACAAATAATTAAAATCATAAGCGTACAATCGCGATTCAATTGTGCAATATGTGTACTTGGGCTTACTTCCCTCGAAACTAAGCACTCGGGAGACTGACTCCAGTCATAGCGGGTGGCTGTGCACTCAAGGGTAACGACGACTTCCGATTGGCTGGTTCATTTGCTGATACGCTAAGGGCTCTTTGTGTGTACAGAAAGATGGTCTGTTTGATGGGCCTTTTATAAGTACTAATAGTCACAAGAAAGTGAGATTCTTCATGGATAACAACTTCTTTTATTGTACTTGATGCATCGTTTCAGTATGGATTCATATACCATTGTCAAACAAACTCATTTACACTAGAAGAAGTTGTTATCCCTGGAGAATGTATATAGAGATGTTGGATTTTGTAAATACACATTCTCTGAATTTGAGTTTGATCAAATCAAAAATCATCTCAGCAGAGATGGTGAACTACTGCATAACTGGTAAGTGTCATTCGTCCAAGTACAAAGCAGGACTTGAAACTGACACGAATTTGCAACAGTTTCCGTCAAATCCAGTCATCCGAAAAAATGGCTGTAGTTTGTTTGACACCCACAAACATAAAAACTTGTCATGTGTACAAGTATCACACGTGCCTAATTACATAATGTGGCAGAGACTGGACTCGGGTGCATGAGTCATAAATCAATTTATTTTGTTCATGTCATATAGCCTGATAGGTGTTAAGTTCAAATTGCATGTGGTCAATGATTGAAACTGTCTATTGTATATTGTCTTTAGCAGACAGGCAGGCAGACATACAGGTGTCATTTAACCAGACACTGAGCTTTCTCTGTGACAGAGGCTGCTTACTACAATCAACGAGTTTTTTATGTAACGAGTAGATTATTTACTTGTTTGTGTACACAACCAAGATTAGACTACTGCTTTCAACCACATACTCTGAGCATGCAGACTGTTTCAAGCTCTGTGAACCTATTCACTGCACATGGGTTATGGGTGCAGAGCAGCACAGCTGTCGAAACCAATTTCCCCCCCAGCACTGGGGGAAATTTAGCGAATCGTTTGAACTCCGATTTCACGGGCCTTTTTTTCATCACGTTTTTTCAACTTTATAGACTGAATTGGCACTTTTCATGATTTGTTTCAGTAAGTGCATACCTAAAAGTATCAGAGTCTGCAAAGTTGTGTTTTACGTTGCATGTGACCTTTAACTGGCTGACAGACTTTTAACCTTTTAACCTTATCCCTTTTGCCACCCTACAGAAATCTAAAGAGCATGTCATTCAAAGTGAGTAGGAACTCTTGAGATGGATCAGAAAGAGACAGCATCAAAAAGTTCAGTTTGGAAATCAGCAATGATTTTATAATTGCTATTCTGCCAACTAGAGTGATGGTTCGTTTCATCCACCTATTCATTATTTGTTGCAACTCATAAAGTTTACTCTTGTAGTTTAATTCCTCCATATCATTTAGGTTTGTGCTGAATTTAATGCCAACAATTTGGAGCACTACAGGATTCCACCAAATAGGCCGATCAGACATAAATCTTCATGAACTACCCTTTCGAGAACCCAACCAGAAAACTTGAGTTTTGTTATAACTGATCTTTAGACCAGAGATTTTGGCAAAATAATTAAGAATATACAAACATGACTCAAAAGAAGATGGATTGCCATCAAGCATCAACTCAGTATCATCCACATACTGACTCAACAGATATTCCTTACCCTTTATCTGGGTACCCTTAATACTTTTATCTGAACGGATCATATTAGCCAATATTTCAGCACAGAGGATCAAGATGTATGGAGACAAATGATCCCCTTGATGACAGCCACGTTGGCTATTGAACCATCACGTGACTTACCTGTCCAGGTGGACGTGTGTACTGAACGGCACATAAATTTGCAATTAATGGCCAAATATCAGTTCGCAACAGCAATTTAAAGGTACAGGGTGTTGCATGAAAGTGTGAGGATACAGTGAAGCCGTCATGGGTGTGTGGACCGAAACCTGGAGGCGCGCTATAGGATGTTTTATTCCGACCAGGGTGAGACGTGTGTTTTTTTGCCCCGTTTTAAGGCTACCCCAGGGTACCCGTTTGACACTCAGACTCGCTGTGTTGTTGTTCACCCTCTTATCTGTCTCGGGGGACGTTGAGTCCAACCCAGGACCTCGCCAGTCCCAAAGCAGGACTAACAATTCCGTGGATAGGATGCAGACCAGATTATCCATCACCAATGTCACCGGGATCGTATCATCGCCACCATTGACAGATGGGTCGGACCTCGCTGTAGCACTAAAGTCGATCCAAGCTGATCTTACCTCTCTCAACGATAAATTTGATCAGATACGTGCGCTTCAATCTGAAAACGACTCCCTCCGAGACCGGGTGTCTTTCTTGGACAAGTTAGAGGCCCAGTCCAGACGTAATAACGTCATTATACATGGCATTGCAGAAGAACAAGGTGAAACATGGGACACAGTTGAAAATAAAGTTAGAGACTTTCTCTCAAATAAACTGAACATGCTTAATGCCCCATCTGTTCCCATTGACCGCGCCCATCGCTTGCATAGCAAGTCCGGTACCAGACCAGTCATTGTCCGTTTCACATTTTATAAAGATAAGGAATCTGTTATGGAACAGGGGAGACGTCAGTTGAAGGGGGATGGCGTTAATAAAGTTTCTGAGGATTTTACCGAAAACATTCGCTGGATCAGACAACAGTTATTTCCCTTTATGAAACAGGCAAGGGACGGGAACAAGGTAGCTTTTCTAAGCTATGACAAGCTTGTCATTGACGGTGATGTTTTTGTTTTTGATGAGAATACCAAAGATATCCGTCAGATCGGCCGACGCCGTAATTGGTCGAGCAGAAGTCAACCTGCTCATCACCGCTCTGACTCCCCTCCCGCTGTCCCCCCAGACAACACATCGTCTGCTCATCACCAGGCTGACTCCCCTCACGATGTGTCGTCTGCTCAAGGGTCCAGATAGGAAATTGGCGGTGGCCCCGTTGATGAATCTTCTCTTTGTATTAAAGATCACGAGATAAGTATTTCACATTATCTAAGTTTTTGTACTTGGAATATCTGTGGTATAAATACCAAAATATTAGATCCTGACTTTACATCATTTTGTGAATCTCATGACGTATTCAGTTGTATTGAAACAATGAGTCCTGATGCACAGCACGTCCTAGATGCTACATTCAGTAATTTTGATAATTTTGTATGCAATGCCGCCAGGCGACATAATGTTGGCAGATATTCAGGAGGTATATCAGTTTCTATCCAGAAGAATATTTCTTCTTTTTTTCAGAGAGTGTATATGGACTGGGAGAACTGTTTATTTTTCAAATTAACAGATGACTCTGCACATTTCCATATATTCATTGGATTTGTATACATCCACCCAGAAAGATCGCCTGAGTATACTGCTTCAGAAGACAACGGCATAGACATATTAGAAAATAGACTTTTACAAGTACTGTTTGATTATGGGGCAGCCAGTAAGTTTATTTTGTTTGGTGATTTTAATGCCAGAACAGCGAGTGAGCCAGATTTTATAGTAAATGACGGTTCTGACTATATACCCGTTGGTGACGATTACGCGCAGGATAACTTTGATAAACCTCACAGTTCATATGACACTGTCACAAATATGTATGGAAAGTGTTTACTCGAGCTGTGTAAATCGATGAGTATACACATTGTGAACGGTAGAAGTTTGCCTGATATCCCTGGAAGTTTAAGTTACATTTCAAAGACTGGCTGTAGTACTGTTGATTATGCGCTTATTTCATCTGAGATGTTCAACAATATTGATAGTTTTGAGGTTAAACCTCGTACAGAGTCGGATCATCTACCGAATGTTTGTGTAATCCATGACATAATCGCTTCCACGCCTAGCGTAAGTAATGATACAGTAATACCCATGTTCAAGTCCGTAGGGTATAAACTACGGGAGGACCAGAGAGATAGTTTTCATACGTACTTGGTAGATGGCATAAAGAATGGTATCCTGAATGATTTCAGAGATCTACTGTATATTGATGTTAACTCTGCCATTTCAAAAATTACATCCCTACTTCAATACTAGAGCAGGAGCCATCAGACTCACTTCACCTTATCACCGTCAATCGCGCCAACCTCCTTGGTTTGATCAAGAATGTGGCAAACTTAAGTCTGAAAAATACAGACTTTTAAACTGTTTCAGAAAGCATAAATGCGATTCTAACCTCGATTCCTATTTGAATGCAAAACACAATTTTAAAAAATGTTGCGAATTAAAAAAAGATAATTATTTAGCCAAAGCTGCAGATGATATTAAAATAGCAGGAAGAAATCCTGACTGTAAGATATTTTGGAGCACGTTAAAACGCTATCTTCAGAAAACAGTTCCCACAGATAATATTTCTCCGTACCAATGGTATCATTACTTCAAAGGTCTCCTTTCCTGTAGAGATACAAAACAGCTTTCAGATTTTGATAAATCAGTGTACGATTTCGTCTCAACGCATAACTGTGACGATTGTGAAGAGCTTTCATTCTCGCATGATGTTTTGTCAACTCCAATTACCGAAGAGGAGGTAATAAAATCTATAAATGAATTGAAATGGAATAAGGCAACGAGGCATGACGGTATCCCTCCCTCATTTTACAAATGTACTTTTACTTCTTTAGTGTCATATTTGAAAGATTTATTTAATGTAGTTCTTGACAGTGGTAAATTCCCATCGGTATGGAATATAGGCATGATTGTCCCTTTATTCAAGTCTGGAAGTGTATCAGAACCATGCAACTATCGTGGAATATCTCTTCTAAATATTTCTGGAAAATTATTTGCTAATATATTAGAAAAGCGTTTACGTGCCTGGGTTGACCTAAACGAACTACTTGACGAGGCTCAAGCTGGTTTTAGATCCAATTATAGTACAACTGATAATTTATTTATATTACAGTCATTATGTACAAAGTACCTCTGCAGACCTAAAGGGAGATTCTATTGCGCTTTCATCGACTTTAAGAAAGCCTTTGATTTTGTTGACCGTAAGAAATTGCTATTTATGTTACATACCAAAGGATGCCATGGCAAAATGTATAATATTTTAAGAAGCATGTATGACTCTGTTGCAGCCTGTGTTAGAACTAATTCTGGCAACACTGAATCGTTTAATACTTCCGCTGGTGTGCGACAAGGCTGTGTATTAAGCCCCGTACTCTTCATATTCTTTATTAATGAACTTGTAGATGATATGTATAAATCATGTAATAATGGAATATTTGTTACTCCCCAAATCAAAGATTTACTTTTGCTTCTCTTTGCAGATGATATTGTTACGTTTTCATTTATGGTAAACGGACTGCAGAGACAGATAAATATTCTTCAAACATTTTGTGACACATGGGGACTAGAGTTGAATATGGAAAAATCTAATATAGTTGTCTTTAGAAATGGGGGCATAGTGGCACATTCTGAAAAATGGTTATTCCGGGGCAAAAGTATGAATGTTGTTTCATATTATAAATATTTGGGTCTTTTATTTTCTAGCCGATTAAATTGGTCCATGGCATCTAAAACTCTTGCAGCACAAGCTAAGAAGGCATTATTTCCCATTTTCAAACTCTTTAAGGCTAATAGATTTATTTCATTTGACTCAGCTTGCTTACTTTTTGACACTAAAATAGCACCAATATTGTTATATGGATCTGAAATTTGGGGAGTAAACTATTTCAAAGCCATTGAAAATGTGCATGCATCATATTTTAAAAGATTTCTTACTGTAGGTAAATTTGCTTCCAACAAAGCCGTATTTGGCGATACAGGACGCTATAACATGCATATTGAGAGTCAAATGAGAGTAATCAGATACTGGATTAAACTTATCAGAATGCCCGATTACCGCTACCCGTATCAAAGCTATCAATTATTATTATCCCTAGACAAACGTGGAAAGTATTCTTGGGCTTCGGGTGTGCGAAATGTGTTATTTTCAAGTGGGTTTTCTTATGTTTGGTTTAAGCAAGATGTTGGTGATATAAAAATGTTTCTGTCAGCATTTAAACAACGAATAAAAGATATATACATTCAGAATTGGCACGCATCAGTAAATTCATCGAGTTTTCTAAGTCACTATTCACAATGTAAATCGATGTTTGGACCTGAAAAATATATTAGGGTCCTTAATGATAAGTCCCTTTTAAGAAATTTTTGTAAATTTAGAATCTCTCTACATGCCTTAAAAATACAACGTTATAGAAAAGATAAAAATACACTAGAAGATTTATCATGTTCTTATTGTTCTTCTGGTAAAACTGAAGACGAACGTCACCTACTATTAGATTGTGAGGCATTCTCTGCCGGCCGAAGGAAGTATTTAAAATGCTTTGATGATTCCCCACAAACGATATATAAAATACTTAAATCTAAAAACGATGACACTATTAAATCAGCTGCCAGTTTTATTACACATTTGATGTCCATCCTTAAATTACATGTAAAACCATAATTTCGTGTCACGTGACCAATATTTGTTAAAAAGAAAAATTAACTGTACTATGGGCCACTGGGCCTTCACTACTGAATAAAACCTGTCTGTCTGTCTGAACCATTTATAGACATGCAACTCTTAATATTTTTATAAAAAGCAAAAACGTACTTTCTTACTTTTCGTCAAGCATTTGTCAATAAAGGACCAAGAGATTGAGTCAAAGGCTTTCTCAAAATCAATGAGTAAAAGCATACCTGGTATATTATACTTATCACAACAGAACATAACATCATAAATTAAGCGTATATTGTCACCAATGTATCTTCCAGACATGAAACCATTTTGATCTTCACTGATAATAAAAAGGAGTTTTGCTTTAATTACATGCTGAATACATGCTGAAGCCAATTCATATGAAACATTTAGTAGTGAGATGGGGCTCCAAGTAGTTAAAAAAAGCTTCGGTTAATCACCTTTAGGAATACAAATGACAACACCCTGCTTCTGTGAAACAGATAATTCACCAGAGGAGAGAGCATAATCTAGACATCCACTTCCATTAGGCATATTTTCAAGCACTTTTAATGACTCATCTGAAGTTAATAAACCTTCCATTTTCTGTCCTTCATCTGGCTCCACAGTTGGTAAATGTTTCCAAATCTAACACAGAATCAAGATCACAAACCTCCACACAGTCGTCTCTACTGGCATACAGAGATACAGATTCTCGTAAAAATGAGCAGCCTCAGCAAAACTTTCACTTTGCTGTTCTAAAATTGACCCATTATTTAACTCCTGTAGTGACATATATTTACTGACAAAATTCTGTTTTTCTAGATTACAAAAATATTTGCTAACCATTTCCCCTTCCATTATCCATCTTGTTCTTGACCTTAGATTTACACCAGTCATTTTGTATTTTATTTGTGTTTTCCAACTCGTAACGTTTCTCCTCTAAAGCATTAAAGTCAATCTCAGCAGACTTCTCAATTGTTTCTATTTCCTTGATGAGATTTTATTCTTTATTTTCTCTTTCCTTTTTTTGAAACTGGAACAAGAAATGCTTTTCCCTCATATTTCCATTAACAGAACTTCAAGGAAGAGTTGATCATTAACATTGAATTGAATTTCCTTGTCAGAGACATTTTTTAATTACTCTGCCTCATGCTGACCGTCAGCATGCTGGCATTTAACCCTCAAAACTGTATCCTTAACTAACTCAGCATACTCCTTGTCTTTTAGCAAAGAAGTGTTAAATTTCCAATAAGTGTTACGATTTTCAGAATTCTGAAATGAAATGCTAATATCAACTATAGAGTGATCAGTTCTGTAACCTGCCCTTATTTTCACATCAGCTACATGGGAACATAAGCCTTCATAAACAAGGAAATAATCAAGTCTTGCCTGTTTTAAAGGAGACTTTCTACACCAAGTGAAGCGTTTGCAATCAGGGTTAAAATCACTCCAAACATCAATCAAGTTCAGGTCACCAATCATTTCTAAGACTTTGTCTCTTGCTTTTGGATTGTTCAAATTGCAATAATTATCAACATCAAGTTAATCATTTAGAACTAAATTCCAGTCAGCTGCAAATATGTAATCTTGATTAGCCAGATTCCTTGCCTGTTCAGTTACTTTCTCAAAAAACAGTGGTGTGTCTGTATTTGGACCGTAAATATTAATGAGTATAAGTCTATGATCTGATATTGTAATGTCAAGAATAACATAATTTCCATTATCATCATTGATAATATTATGAATTTTATAGTCAACATTTTTGCTAAATCAAATCCCCATTGCGCTCTTATGATTGGTTCTTGATCTAGCCATATTCAAAAGGTTTTTGAACGAAAAGGTTTTGAGAAACATACACAAGACTATTTCCATTCATTCCACACACATACAAATATGGTACATTGAATAAACAAAAAAACACAGAAACTAGAAACTTCAAGCATGGCATCACACCTTGATTACCGTAGCCCAAGCCCCGAGTGGTTGAATATACACTGATAAATGATAGCTGGCGTGAATGGCAATTTGAAACAAAATGAAAAAAAGTATCCTGGAAAAATAAAAAACATTTGAGGAGCTGTATGCGAAATATCAGCCATGTTTTCTTACACATTCCCTATAAGGGTAAACACGTGATAGACACATGATTAGTAATAGCCAATGAAAGAGCGTCCCAAATATGTCCATACACGTGACCTGAAAGTGTTGGTCTCAACCACGTGTTAACAGTTCAGTAATGTTTGTTATATTAAACGTTCTGCAAATAAATTTTCACATAATCTCTAGCACATCGGTAAAACATCCCATTGAAATATGCACATGATCATTCCAAATGATGGACGTCAAGGAGCTGTACACGTCACATCAGACATGTTTGTTTACATGTGATTAAAGTAGCCAATGAACATCGTGGTGTGATTGCTTGTATACCAAATATGTCCATACAAGTGACCTCAAAGGGCCTGTCAGGAAACAGTCAAATACAAACCCAGATGAAAGAGTTTCACAAATAGAAGTACATTGTCATACAGTCTTTGTAGTTTTAATAACTTGTCGAGTTGCTGTAGTAGTAGAAAAGTTCAGAAAACAGAGTGTGGTGAAGCATCCAGTTCTTGTAAAAGTTTGCTGAAGAGCAATTGCTAAGTGCTATGGTCTTTTCAATTTTACATCTGGCAAAAGCCTCTTTAAGAAACTTGCATTTGTAAACAGAAACTTGGCAAGCAACAAAATATCTTATCTGTAATAACATTCCCTTCGACACCAATGACTATTATAAGACTAGGTTAGACTGATTAGGTTAACGAGTTACACATAAAGATGTTTGGATAAAGATTAGTCACTGAGGACTTTTTCATTTATCTAGAGAACAGGCTCATCTTCAAGATCGATATTTTTCCATTCTTTTGTCGGATCAAGTCAGTATTGTAGAAATACAGAGATTCCTTTCTCATTAATACGGGTTTGCAGTTGTTTGTTCTTTGAGCGTAAGGTGAGGGCTTTTGCCTCAAGTTGTCCTCACAATTGTTTGAGAGGGGGAGGTAAGTCAGTGCGAATACGTAACTTGTTTTTAATCAGGTGAGTAATATTCCGTCGTGCAGCTTGCAACATACTGTCTCTGTCAATCATCGAGACAAATTTTACGATGATGGGAACAGATGAGTTGCTGACACCTACCATGTTATTCCAATCAGACATTCTTGGGAGACGATGGTAGTTCATGAAGCACATGTCATTCACTGCGTTTTCATCAATGTCAAGTACTATATCGAAAATCAAACGTATTTCCTTCAATATATCAGTCTTCTGATTGGGAATGCCATGTATCAACAAATTTCTCTTCCTTGAATACAACTCTGAAAACAGCACTTTGTTGTTGAGTTCCTTAATTTCTTTCCGTAACAGTTCCTGGGTACTGGTTATCTCCACTGCAACCTGTGTGATTTTGAAATTCCAAGGATTCCTCAACATCTTCCACATGTTTGGTAAGTTTGGATACTTCTACGGATACAAGGTCTATCTTCCTGCTGATCACATCTGTATGATTTTGGAGCGATTCCGTGAGGAAATCTTTCAAAATCACGTCACCGACAGCACATGTCGCTATTTTGTCTGACTGTGAAACTGCCCAACTCATTGAACTGTCCGAAGTAGGACTTTCCTTGCTGAGGTATGTTGAAATATGGTTGATTTCAGTGCCTTGGGTTGTTGTTTGTTTCTTTGGTTTACTTGTTTTTTTTGTTGAAGCCATTGTTTTGCGAGATCAGGGTAGATTGGGTTGAGAGCAATGCTAGCTTGATGCGACCACTCGCGCAGGCATACCGGAAGTGTTTCTGTCACTTTTTAATCCATCGTAATAATCGTCTACTGTTGTTTTCAAAAGTTGGTTGCTCAATAATGAACAAGTGAACGAAGTATCCTCATTGTAATCAACATCAGGAGAGATAATAGCTCCAAAATCATCCATCTGGATATCATCCATAATTTTTGCACTTATATTATATTAAATATTAATATATTATAATGAAATATGGTAGAAAACTAAATTCTTTTCGAAGATTAAGAGAACCACTAGGCGTCAAAGCCGTGCGTCAGTCGGTTACTATTACGAACAACCCCAGCAAGATAGATCAGAACCAAGTACTGTTGGTTAGATTCCCAAACTTGGGTGAAAATGATGTCATGGTGCCAGGGATGGCACGATTAGCATTTAACATCAAGTTGCCTTCGGACAATGGCAAACGGGAGCTCGTGAATAATGTGGGCCTTGCTATAGTCCATCATAAAAATTAGCATCAACAAGGTGCTTAGCATAGATGACAGCGATGTGTATTACTGTTACACAGACCTGTGGAAAAGTGAGGGAGAATGCGCCAACAGCGCCTACCAGGGAATCGGCAGCACATCATCAAATAGGATGCGTGTCGAGTACGTCTTCACACCAGAGGAAGCAGCCAGATGAACGGATCGGGACATGACAATTGAGGAAACGTATGGGAATAGGTTTTGTATCCCACTAGACTTTGAGTTGCTAACTGGGCACGCACTGTTTTACCAAGCCACATTGGGTGACAGGTTGGAATACGAACTCACGTTCAATGATTACAGTAAAGTCATTTATATGCCAGATGGTGATGTAAAGGAGTAGCTATGAGATCAACAACATATCGTTGGAGTTCGACATGGTGACTAGTCCGGATCTTGCCCGGCAGATTCGAAATCAGTACTCGGGGAAAATGACCATCCTGTACGGTAGGATACTGTGACACCGAATGATAGTATGTGACAAGAGCGACACTGTATGGAATGTCAACAAGAACTTGCCAGTGTGATCTATGAAAGGTATATTGATCATACTCAAGGAAGGAATACGATCGATTTGAAAGAGACAGTGAAAAATGTTTCAACCCAGAAATCACCAAAGTAGAAGTGACCATAGTGGAAGTGCCTAATCAGTAATTTAGGCATGGAATGAGAGCACACCAGCAGTGGGATGAAATAATGAAGCTACCAGCAATCAAATGAAACTCAATAGTCGACAACGTGGTCAGTGACCTGGATCTATATTCCCTGAATAATGGTGATTCCTTAGCAACAAAGTACACATTGTGCTTGGATATGAAATCGACAGATGATAACACTCTACATGTGAGGGAAGCACGGGAATAACCATTCAAATAACGAAGAATGCTCAACCAAAATGCAAATTAAAATGTTATTTATAATTATGGACGCACAACTTAATATAGACAATGGGACATTTGTGCAAGCCATCTATTAACCTGTTGTCGGCTGCCTACTGAGCGCAGGACTTGGCTGTTTGCAAGACTTCACCGGGGGAGATCTCCCATTTACCACGCAATCCGCTATAATATGTGGCCAGACTGGTTGTGGTAGGACCGTTTTTGTTCTGGATTTGCTTAAGGGGTACTATAGGGCACTCCTACTAGAGTATTTAAAATGTTGTCACAACCAATTTACAGAAAAACCGACATTGTTCATCGTGGATGACTGCAACGCTAATAGAGAGATAACGAAAAAAAACAAGACATGTTCTCGTATTTAACGTTTTCAGGATAACATGCAAATCACAGCATCTGGGTGCTGATACAAAAATTTAACTCTGTGTTGAAAGATTTGAGGGAGCAGACGTGATGGGTGGCATTATTTCACTGCAAGGATAGGGATTCGTTCGAGGAGTGTTTGAGAGAGAACGATATGATGAGTAAACTAGAACGGGTACGGGTGAAGAAACAGCTCGCTGAAACTAATGCATGCCAAGCTCGTGTTGAAAATTGACCAACCAGTGGATTACCAAGTAACAGTTTGTAAATTTTAGTAAATTTTAGTAATGTTTAAGTAATTTTAGTAATGTTTAAGTAATTTGTTAGTAATGTGTAGCCATTTTTAGTAATGTCAGTTTGAGATAACAAAAGTCATAGGTTCTACTATTACCCAGATTTACACCGGCATAGCGTCGCACTTTTTACCAATCCCACCAGAACGTCGACTCTATTGGTGGGAGGATTTAGAGAAGGACCCGTTTATCGATAATGCCTTGAGCTATATCAGTTGTGCTTTACATCACAAATACGGTATGTATTTAGCCCCGATGATGGCAGTGATCATCACGGCAAAGCAGTGTAAATTTAATAAAACAAATAATAATAATAATATTATACAAGATGGATGCTGCCCAGGAAGAGATAACCAAGATTCCAGAGCTGAGTTCTGTGTACAGCAGGCTGCAAGCCCAGTAGCCAGTGACGTATGTTCCCAAGAAGAACCAAAAAAGAGTTGAAGCTGGTAGAAAGAACACCTTAGCAATGCACAAAAAGAATAATTACACATTGTGGGTGACAGTAGGTGGCGTAGTAGCCACTGCTGCTGTTTCATTATATATATATGCTATTTAAACCAAAGTGGGAGCCAAACCCCCAACCACAGCGATTGCCCCCTTTAATCGACCCTCATATTATGTTATAATTAAAATTATATTTCCATTAATACATTATATCTGAGGGAAAAAGATTCGTTAACAATACATACCACGCATTAGGGGTTTTCCGATTAGCAGTAGGATATGCTCGGTTGACTAAAATAATTATAAAACTCAACTTTGACCTGCAAGATTTATTTATGCTTACTATGAACATTGGGTTTGCAATGGTCATCAAGGACATTCTGGTAAAACAAGGTATTATACCTGAAATATTTCAAAGTAATATATATAATATGGGAATGATAGCAATGATTTTTAGTGGAGCTCTTGTGAATGCCCTAGCATTTTCTGGGAGTAATTTTTTTTTACTCAGTTAAGAGAGTCAAATGCAGCTGAGGTAGAAGCGGAATGAAAACGACACAATATAGGTGTAGAAAAACTACTGTGCGCACAGGATGAATACGCTATGAGGCGAATGAAGAGACTAGATTTTATCAATGATCAACTCCAACGCGAAAATCATTCCGTGAGAACTTTCAAGCACGTCGATGAAGCTATGAAAGAATACTACCTGTTAACAGGTAAAGAACTGGAACCATTAGGTAATGCACCAACAATTTCTCAGTATTACACTCCTTCAGAGGATCAGAAAAATCGTGAGTTGGTCTTTGTGGCACTTGGTTTAGCAGCGACAGTGTTAATTGTTAAACATTTAGACTAATTACACAAATTATTATATGAAAAAAATGAGAACAGCACCGTATATTTGTCAATGGGTACTTATGGGGAAAACTGAAATTTGTGGTAACAAAAGCCACACTGAGGGTCATTGTTGCTTTTACCGTAAAGGTAATATTAACTATACATGCTCAGTGTGTGTTATAGGAGTGAAAGGTCATTACCGATTAAGCCCATGACGTGGATAAAATACGATTTCAGCTTATTCGCGAGTAGAAAAAAGACTACATCTGCAAAGTTAAATGTTTGTTAAAGATCAAGGTATCATTTGAAATTCCTCACATATGAAGCCTCTATGTGATCCATTTTCCAAGAAGTTCAGGTTAGGTTCCCAGTCTTTGAAATCCACTCGATTGATGTTATACGTTTTCATAGAGCAGATAGGATCTGTTGCACGTTTATGGGTGTCTCCCTCGTATTCACCTGGTTGATATAAATATCTAACAAGTGCGCAATCTGGAATTTTCTTTTTCTTTTCTATGACGGGGTGCTGCTGCCTCTGATACAACCGATTGCTTCGACTGGTCTTGTTACTTCATGATTCTTCAAGTCAACCACCTTAGGAAGTCGTACTACCCATTGGTATTCACCTGGTTGATATAAATATCTAACAAGTGCGCAATCTGGAATTTTCTTTTTCTTTTCTATGACGGGGTGCTGCTGCCTGATACAACCGAAGTAGTATAGGGAATGGGGGTTTTAAAACACTTTCAAGAAAAGTCTCTACAAAGCCTTATTTACTAAATAAGGCTTTGGTTGGGCCCTTAGCTCTTGCTACTATTACCCCTACTACTTAACGTGTGTTGGAGGTAACACTGTGCCGTACGGTACGATCAATAATTCTTCTCTTACAAACCCCCTACCCGGCCCATCCCTCAAGTAGTATAAGTTAGGTTCGTCGGCTTTCATATCCACTTTATCTATGTCGTAAGTTTTGACTGACCATATAGGATCGGTGGCCCGCTTACGGCTATCACCCTCGTGTTCCCCCGAGTAGTATAGGTAATAGGGGTTCTAAAACACTTTCATAAAACCCCTCTACAAAGCCTTATTTACTAAATAAGGCTTTGGTGGGCCCCTTAGCTCTTGCTACTATTACCCCTACTACAAAATTACTGTGCCTTGGTAGGAGGTAATACTGTGCCGTACGGTACGATCAATAATTCTTCTCTTACAAAACCCCTACCCGGCCCATCCCTCAAGTAGTATAAGTTGGGTTCGTCGGCTTTTATATCCACTTTATCTATGTTGTAAGTTTTGACTGACCATATAGGATCGGTGGCTCGCTTACGGCTATCGCCCCTATGTTATGTTTATATCGATGAAACAGTTTAACGTGAACCGCCTACGATCTCTTTGGTGTTCATAATAAAGGCTTGCTGGGCTTTTTGTATTCCCTGTGCTATGTACTTTTTTTTCTCGTCCTCGCTGATAGCAGACTTACGAGACTTGGATCGAATATCTTGTTTCATTCCGTTATATTTTTTGAGTTCAGAGAGGATTGAACTAAACTCCTCTTCTGAGATCTTACTGTCAGAGAGTGCCGTGGAAATTCGCTCACTCACTGTGTTCAGCTTTGCTTCGGCCAGAACCCTGATCTCGTCGTGTTTCAATGCCTTACGATTAAGTCTGCGTGATACTAACTTAAGCGCCAACCCTACCAACCCTGTCACCCCAGCCGTTATTTCAATACCTAGCACTATAGGTGCAGCCACGATGGTGGTTAACAACCCAACGCCTGCCGCCCCTAGTCCCATGCTGGTTGCCATAAGGGTAGTGTCAGCCCCGTCCACGATATTGAAAGCTCTGTTATACTTTTTACATAGTGCTTTCCGTGTGTCACGGTCTTGTTCTAGTTGACGTTTCACATCACATAACTGCCTCAAGCGGAACCCATCTACGGTTTCCAGCGTCTTCGCTACTTCCTCTACAACTGGGTACAGACCCATCCTATAATATATATTACGAAAGATATTGTAATTGGGTTTCAGTTAATACTCTATTAATGTATTTGAAGCCTACAAGTTTTAGATCACTAGTCAGGGCAATAGGTGAGAGGCTAATAGAATTTCCTATTCTAATAGAAACCCCACTGAGGCTTATTAAGTGGTTTATAGGGCCCGTGGTATCCTGTTGTATAACAATACGACAATATTGGTGTACGTAATACCAGCTTATTGAAACCCCGGGTAAAATTTGGTGTACTTTTGGGGGGGTTCCACGGTAATCTGTAAAGAAGACTTCTATGATGAGTGTGAAAGGGGGGAATATTATTTCAGGATTACTAAATGTTAATTTATCTTCGAAGAAAGCCGTTAACCCATTTTTTTAGGCATTATTAATCCCTCCTCCGGAATGAAATCCCCGGGCCAGATACCGTTGTTCCTAATCTTAGTGACCCACTCATTTTCGTCCATTATTATATAAGGTGAGGCGAGTGTTAAGTTGATCAACCATTTGGGCTCTTTAAAATCTGATAACGACACCCGTCTGTACACGTTGTCTTTGAAGTGTAGGATGTATAATTCATCTTCCTCACCAGGCTGATCGAATCCCTCCGTGTCTCCTAGGTCGTTAAGCGTAGTGTTGGGATGATGACTGGTCATTATTATATTATTATGATATAATTTCCAACTGGTTTTCTGATAATAATTCAGGGGTTAACTTCATACCCATGAAGTGTATGTTGTCAGGCAGGAAGATATTGATTAGTGATATCTTATTTTCCACGATCACGTTGACCCCCTGCAGACTGGTCTTGGAGTCGACACCCACCCGCACGTAAACGTTGCAAACTTGAAACTGGTGTCGTTTCACCCACCCGAGTTTGATCCCCTTCACGATCTCGACGTCATTCCCCGATGGTTCCCCTAGGTAGACTTTGATGAACAATGTTGAGTTTGCCGGTAGATCCTCTAGTATCTTGACCACGCCTTCGAATTCAGACACCAACTGCAATTTCACGTTTTGCATGGCCGGTTTACTCGATAGCATGTGGGCTGCTATAGTGTTGACTGGGCTGACGACTATACTACGTCTCTGAGTTGGGACGTAAGCCACGAGCAGGGTTCCATTGTTCACGACTTTGTTTAGGTGGTTGTCTTTGTTATCCGTGAACACGTAAGGGGAGACGAGTTTAATATTGAGAAACCATTTGTTATCGGGTAACAACACCCACTTGTCATCTTCGGTGAAGACGAGCATATATGGTTTGTTTTTGACGACGGTAGTGCTCTCAACATCGTCTAAGTCGAACAGTTTACCTTCGAACGATGGGTATATTACCCAATTATTATCACCGGTGTTGACAAGGGAGTACTTAGTGTTTACTGTTGCTCTTGTGGTATCTATCATATCACTTAGGGTTCCACCGGAGGGGATTTCAACGCGTTTGTAAATGTTGTTTTTCAGTTGCAAGGCATACGATTTACCATCTACTCCGGGAGCGTCGAAACCGCGTGTGTCTCCGAGGTCGGAGATCCCGATATTGACGCATTTTTTCACTCCGGGCCCTTGTGCGCTGGTCATGTTACGTGAAGCGTTAAGCTGAGGTATCCTATATTTACAGGATTATGATTTATATCTAACACCGATATTGTCAGCTCAGGTATGTTGCCCTGGGTTAATCTCTTATACTGCCGTGGTGAAAACGACTCGGTTCTACCGTCGTTGTATTTCTCAGTTTTCACCGGCACTGCTCTCAATATAGTGGAAGGGTGACCTCCTTGAATGTTATACGTTGTGCTCACCTGACCGAGATGAATGTATAGCTCTCGGTACGGTACTAGGTCGGGTAACTTAGTGCCTGTGACGGTTGTTGTTGGTTTTATCTCGTCAGGAGACATACCGAGTATCCTCGCTAATGGTCGGCCTAGCCTCAATGAGGTTCTTCCGTTGTTGATTAACACCACTGTACCGTTTGAGTCGTTCATCTTGAGTTCGGCTCCCAGGGGTTTGAAGACCTCGTCGTTTAGAGAGCACACGCTGTAGTAGCCGTCAGTTATCTGGCTGCGAGTTCCACTGACGAACAGTTTATTGTTGCTGATATTAATGTTAGTCCATTGCGGTAGGTAGGTGATATCGCAGAGTGCGACTTCGAGTTGACCTGACGTGTTATCGATCGCGTGCGTCAGCTGAACGGCCTCACCGCTCGTTATTCCTGGAAGTGTTATGTACATATTATAATATATAATTTATATATTATAATATGGATTTAGCACACTTGAAAATCGTGGTGAATGCAGATGGTACGGGGTTTAAAACAACCTTTATTAATATCTTTGAAAAATATATCGTGTCCGTTAATAACGCGCAGGCGGTGGTAAACTGGAATCAAAACCCAATGCAGTTTTGGCAGAACCAACTCAACTTTGCTGTGTGGTGTGCGACGACAGGGTCGGGTGTGGCACCAGACTACGGTATAGACGAAATGAGTAAGGCGGTTATTTTGTTTCATATTTATTATCAAACGAGACGAATATTGAAGGAAATAAGTGCTCCTCTTCCCCAAGATAAAGCGTGGAGTATGACGAATAACCCCTATGATAGACGCGCTTATGAACGTATTTGTGGGGAGTTTGAGATTCCAACGAATAAAGACTTTCGCCTTCCTGGTGTGAACCATGGTCTCGGTATAGTTCTCGTGTACTTCTACAGGTCCGGAACATATTATGCCGGTTCTAAAGATGGTTCATACAACCCAAACCGTCATACATTTACAGGCCCCACAACGAATGAAAAGATCCATGTCAGCTGTATAAAGCAAACCAGTCCTGATGCAGCCACAGCCTGCACTAAAATGATCTCAAAAACATCGAAAGAATTCACTCGTGCTGGTACAATACGCTTGAACAACTCGATTCGAACGTACGTGTGGGCGCTGTTGGGTGCGCAGTCGATGACGCGTTCTAACATCCTCGGTAAGGGAACTGCTTACGACGCTCAGACACAATTCGTTGCCAACGTTGAGGATGCTATCAATTCTCCAGTTGATCTCCCGAGGGCCATCGACCGTTACCAAAACGTGTTAGAATACGCCAGATCGAAAGTCAATTACGTGTTCGGCGTGGGGTTGTACATGGCCCCGAGTGATATGCAACTGAGAATAAAAAAAGTGGTGGGTTATAACAACAAAATAGTCATAGCCACGAAGGATCAAAAGTTGGGTATCAACTCCGATATTAACACCCCCTATATCCCACACATCCCACGTGAAAAGGGTATAGTGGCGCCACCTCCGGAGCCTAAAGTTCATGTACCCCCCACACACCCCCATATTCATGTGGGGGTACAGCAGCATATTGATAATAAAACAGCCCTAGTGGTTGGCGGGGTAACTTTGGGACTTATTTGGTTAAAGATTTCTTAGCCGCTACGTACACCAGACCCGCCACGGCGACGATGGCTGCCCACAGGTTTTGACTGAGCCACATGGCAGTTTTAGACAGAGCGCTCAACAACCACGAGACGATGCTACCCAGGATGCCGGGAAGGGCTTCGGCGGCTTTACCAGCCAGTTTAGCTAGGCCTTCCCCGAGTTTTTTAATCCAGTCTTTAACACCCCCACCGCCACTTGGAGTTCCGCCACTGGCAGGCCCCACAGGTGTTCCCCCTGTCAGTGACACCACCAGGGTTGATATGATGAAACCCAATGCAGTCAGAATACTGGCGATGGTGATCCCTTGCTCCCGGAACAATATCCTAATCCTGTCTGCTAACGTGGTGTCTCGGTGGAGGACTTGATTGATGGTTTCCCGTATACGGCTGACCTGGGATCTAAGCTTTTCTTTGTAGCCGGACGCTGTCTCCAACCAGGTCTGCCTTTCATCTTCCAAATTACGTATTCGTTCCTCGATGGTGGTTTTCATAGACTCGTCCTCAGTTTCACCGAGTTTTTTCTTTTCATAGGCGATGTGGTCGTCTATCTCACTTATTTTGGCTGTGCTTTTCCAGAGCTGACCACGAATGGTTTGCATCAACAGGTCCAACCCCCTCAGTTCCCGAACGGTAAATTCGAGCCCCGGGAAGGGTTCGTTCTCGTAGTCGGCCAACATCTTTTTAATATCATAAGTCATGTTTTGATCTGATGTGGCGTCCCTGATGCCTTCCAGACCTTGAACTAACTTCGGAGGATACTGCTTAGGTCGCGCGCCACCGTAATCTATGAAACCTAGTTCATCTTGGACCAACTGACTTCCATGTTTACCGGCTAATGTTGATAAAGCAAGCGGTTCTCTAGTGCGTTTATTCATGAGATCGATCTCCGGGCGAGACTTCAAACGCAGCGTGCCATTGCTGAGGGTAAAATCGGAATAGTTCCTTCCCAACGGCTTGAGTTTGGATTTATTTTCAACTGCGTTGTAATAATCGTCGACGGCGCCTTTAAGGAGCTCGTCACCTTGCGAGAATGAGGTCTCCTGGTCATCATTGAATGCCTGGGCACTATCGTCCCACATATCATCCATAGGTATGTCTTCATCCATTAGTATTAAAAATATATTTCTTTTATATAACAATGTACGGTAGAAAATTAGATCCTTTCAGAAAATTGAGAGAGCCATTAGGAGCCAGAGCCGTGCGACAGTCGGTGACCATCACCAATAATCCCAGCAAGATAGACCAGAATCAAACTCTGCTGGTTAGATTTCCAAACCTTGGTGAGAATGACCTCATTGTACCAGGCACTGTTCGACTGGCGTTCAATATCACGTTGACCTCCGACAACGACAAACGTGAGCTAGTGCGGAACGTGGGTCGAGCTATCATCAAGAAAACGACCGTCAAGATCAGCGGTAACGAGGTGCTGAGTATCGACGACAGCGACGTGTTTCACTGCTACAAGGATCTCTGGAAAAGCGAGGGAGAACGAGTCAATGATGTGTACCAGGGTATCAGCAAATCAACCCGGGCGCGCATAGGATACGTCTTCACGACAGACCAGCAAGACAAGCTATCGGACGGTGAAAAGGCCATCGCTCTAGCATACGGAAATCGATTCTGCGTGCCGCTCGACTTCGAGTTGCTCACGGGACACGCGCCGTTTTACCAGGCCGCGCTGGGTGATAGGCTCGAATACGAGCTCACGTTTAACGACTATAGCAAAGTAGTGCGTACGCCGAACGGTGATGAGGCCAGTTATGCCATAGACAACATCTCTCTTGAGTTCGACATGGTCACTAGCCCGGAGCTGGCCAGGCAGGTTCGAAACCAGTACTCTGGGAAGATGGCTATCCTGTACGATCGCGTACTGAGGCATAGATCAGTCGTGCGAGATAAGAGCGACACTGTGTGGAATATCAACCTGAACGTGCCGGCGCGATCTATGAAAGGTATCCTGGTCGTCCCCGTGGAGGATTACGATCCATTCCGGAGGGACAGCGAGAAGTTTTTCAACCCCGAGATTGAAAAGGTGGAAGTTACCATCGAGGGCGTGCCCAACCAGCTGTTCAGTCATGGTATGAGGCCACACCAGCAGTGGGATGAGATAAAAAAGCTACCAGTGGGGGATTATATAACAAAGGACCTGGACCTCGGCTCCGTGCAGATCGGTGAATACCTGACCACCAAGTATGCCCTATGGTTGGACATGCGATCCACGGATGATGATAAACTGCACGGTAGCGGGCGCCGTATAGATAACGGCAGCGAAGGGATAACCATCCAGATTACTAAGAAGGCTCAAACCGCTGGTAAGTTGAAATTATATCTGTACGTTATTATGGACGCGCAACTTAATATAGACAATGGGAGATTCGTGCAAGCCATCTACTAGTGGGGGAGACGCCCTGGGGTTACCCACTGACCCACACTGCGCCATAGTGTGCGGGCAGACTGGCTGTGGTAAGACCGTTTTCGTGTTGGATATGTTGGAGGGTTACTACAAGGATGTGTTCGATAACATCGTTATCATGTGCCCTACTCTGAGCATGAATAAAACGTACGCGCGACCTTGGGTGATGACGGACCCGGACGTACACAAAATCGACCCTGGAACACGCCTGCAGGACTGGTTGAAAGCTCTTCACGAGAAATTTAAAGGGGAACCGACGCTGTTTATACTGGACGACTGCAGCGCTAATCGTGAGATAACAAAAAAGAGAGACATGCTATCGTACCTGGCCTTCTCCGGCCGGCATGCAAATCACAGCGTCTGGGTGCTAACGCAGAAGTTCAACTCGGTGTTGAAAGACCTCAGGGAGCAGACGCGATGGGTGGCCTTATTTCACTGCAAGGATAGGGATTCGTTTGAGGAGTGTTTGAGGGAGAACGATGTGATGAGTAAATTAGAACGGGAACGGGTGAAGAAACAGCTCGCTGAAACTAAACACGCTAAGCTCGTGCTAAAGACCGACCAACCAGTAGCATATATAGTTTGCTAAGCAAAGCTAAGCAAAGCTAAGCAAAAGCTAAGCAAACCTAAGCAAAGCTATGATATTTGAAGTATTTGTCGTGTGCAACTTAACCTTCATTTCTCTGTGTTTTGTCTGCATCGGGTATTATATAGTTAAAACTAAATCTTACTTGTTATATTATAAGATGGAGTGTGAGGAATTGCTCGAACAGTTGGGGGGTACACCCACTGGGGATTCCCCCAAGCGAGAGAAACTGGTGGCGTTGGCTGTTGGCGGCAAAGCCAAACATTACTTTGGAGACTACACTCCGGATAAAATTCACAAAATGTCAGCCGAAGAAATCGATAAGCTGTACGCTAGATACGAGTCCCGGCTCGGAGCAGAAATGACAAAGACAATAGGATCGGCTATGACCCAGATATACACCGGTATTGTATCACACTTCCTTCCCATTCCACCAGAGCGCCGACTTTACCTGTGGGAGGACCTCGAGAAAGACCCTTTTATCGAACACGCCGTGAGCTCTATCAGCTGCGGGCTGTACCACAAATATGGCATGTTGTTGGCTCCAGTGACGGCGGCGATTATCACGGCAAAACATTGTCAATTTGAGAGAAAGAATAATAATAATAGTATAGATGGATGCTGCACAGGAAACCCCAGTGAGTCCCGAGGTGACGGAACCAGTGAGTCCCGAGGTGATACCCCCAACAGTGGAGACCACTTCAACAGTAACCAGACAGAAGAATCCTAAGAGAGTAGCTGCCGGTAAAAAACGGTGGTGTAACCAACATAAAGTGACCAACCCAACCCGACTGTTGTTGGCTGTAGGCGTAACTGCTGCCTTGGCTATCTCGTGGTTATATACACGTGAGGGACGTGAGGTGGTACCTGAGGTGGTATCCCCCAACAGTGGGGGTGTGGGGGTATCCCCCACGGTAGATCCGCATATCATGTTATAATTTTAATATTTTATATCATATACATAATGTCTGAGGGGAAAACTTTCGTCAACGACGCATACCACGCCACAGTGGTAGCCAGTCTAGCCGTAGGGTACGCTCGGTTGACTAAAATGGTGCTTAAACAACCAACTATCAAGCTAGATTTCAACCTGCAGGATATGGGTATGCTCATAATGAACCTTGGTATGGCGATGGCCACAAAAGACATCCTAGTAAAACAAGGAATAATACCTGATAATATAATGAAATAAATATAGGGATGGCCACGATAGCTATGATGGTCGGTGGGGCGTTAGTGAATGCCCTGGCATTTTCCGGGAGTAATTTCCTCTTCTCGAAACTACGAGATGATCACGCGGCTGAAATACAGGAAGAAAGGAAGCGGCACGATCTCGCTACTGAGAACTTACAAAGAGCACAGGCCGAGTACGCTAAAAAACGCCTCCAGAGGATCGATTTTATTAATGAACAGCTCAAGCGTGAAAACCATGCCATTAAAACATTCTACGATGTCGATGAAGCAATGAAAGAATACTATTTACTAACTGGTAAACAATTGGAACCGCTCAATAAACCCACACTCGCTCAGTACTACACACCATCCAAGGGACAAATGAATCGTGAACTGGGCTTCATAGTGTTGGGTATAGCAGCTACTGCGTTGGTTGCGAAGCAATTAAACTAAAACACCTATATAAGTAAACATGAGACCCGCTCCATACCGATGCGAATACATACTTATGGGGAAGACCGAGGCCTGTGGTAGGAAATGCAGGAATCAGGGGTTCTGTTGTTTCCATATGGGAAGTCCTAACTACACGTGTTCTGTGTGTGGTATCGGGGTTAAAGGGCACTACTGTTTATGTAAAGCTCACGGAGCGAACGTAGTCAGACATCAACTCATATACGAGAATAAAAAAGGCTACATAAAAGAACGTAGGCGACTGCTCAAGATAGCCACTTAAGAGTTACCTCCCCTTACTGTGAACCAATTAGACATTAGTTCTCTTAGGTGTAAACACGATGTCTACTGTAAGCGAGCTCAAGAGGGTCGCAAAACAGAGAGGTGTTATCGGGTATTCTAGAATGCGGAAGTCAGCATTGTTGAGATTACTAGGTTTAGAAGCCCCTCCTACGGTAAAACAATTAAAAGCTCAAGCAAAACAGCTTGGACACACGGGTTATTCAAACCTGGGGAGAGCCGGGTTAACCGCATTGTTATCACATGCCCCCGTAGCAAAACCTCCCACTGTAAAACAACTGAAAGTCGAGGCACACGATTTGGGTTTAGGCGGGTATTCCCGTATGAGAAAACCACAGCTTGTAGAATTATTACGACAGAATAGAGCTATTGACCTACAGTTCGTGCGCACTGAGCGCGCTGTAGGTAACTATTTGAGAGGTTGGCGCATGCACGTTGATAGAAACATAGACATTATAGATATCAAGCCTCTGATAGCTGATAAGGTCAACCAGGAACTAAATAATCTAGGAAGTATCAAGTTTCAGATCACAGTGAAAATGTCGCTCGATAAGCAGGTTGGGAGTACCACTGAGTATGTTCAGCCTTACTTCCGAGGTCAACAAGAGGTCGTCACACATGCAGAGACCATTGACGCATCAATCGATAATAGTTTTCAGCAGATACGAGAATACCTAGAACGCTACACACACTTGGGGTCCGGGTGGGCTGTAGATAAAATCAATAACGTCTATCTAGACATAGCTAACTACGTGCCGTTCAGAGGCGGGTCATACCTAGCCTTGCCCCCCTACTATAAGAACAAACAAGCCATAGTAAACGTTAAGAATAGAGGAAACGATTGCCTGAGGTTAGCTATCAGGTCAGCTTTATTTCCAGCTGACACTAATCCGAACAGGGCTTCTAATTATCCACAGGACGATGGGCTCAACTGGGATGGTATAGATGAACCCACCCCCATATCTCAGATCACTAAAGTAGAAAAACAGAATAATCTGGCTATAAATGTCTTTGGGCACGAAGGTAACACAACAATAGTACACAGGGTCAGCCCGGTGAAGGATCGCCAAGTTATCAATATATTCATGATCCAGAAAGGTGACAAGTATCACTACACATGGATAAAACACTTTAGCAGGCTGTTGTATGACCAATCAGCATACAAAGGAAAGACCCACTTCTGTGAACGATGTCTACACGGTTTCAGTCGAGCTGATTTATTAGAATCCCACCGGGATGATTGCCAAGGTGTGGGGCAGACGGCCATACGAGTCGAAATGCCTAAGGAAGGTGAAAATATCCTAAAATTCAGTAACCACAAGAACCAAATGTCTGTACCTTATATTATATACGCCGACTTCGAAGCCTTAGTTGTGGGTGGGGATTCCCCTAGTGGGGGTAGCTTCACCCACAAGACACAAGAGCATAAAGCCTGTTCGTTTGGATACATTGTCGTCCGTTGTGACGGGGAAACGAAAACTCCGGTAGTGTATAGGGGCCCTGACGCGGCTGAAAGGTTTCTAAAGTGTTTGCAGGAGGAAGAAAAAATTATTAGGAATGCATTGTATAAAATCGCTCCCATGCGTCTGACCCGAGCCGACAGGCTAGCTCACGCTAGTAGCACTAACTGTCACGTGTGCGACTCACCACTTAACGGTGATTCGGTGAGAGATCACTGCCACATAACTGGTAAGTATAGAGGCGCCGCTCACAACACGTGCAACCTCAAGCTTAAAATCAACCCTAAGACAATAAACATCCCCGTTGTCTTTCACAACTTGAGAGGGTACGACTCACACTTGATCATGCAGGCCATCGCGAAAATCGATGGTAATATAACGTGCATCCCCAACAACATGGAGAGATACATCTCCTTCAGCTTAAACGGACTTAGGTTCATTGACTCGTTTCAGTTCCTCCTGTCGTCACTCGACAGTCTGGTCAAGGCCAACAATACCTTCCCTATCACCGATCGATACACAGACGCCGAGACTAGACCCCTGCTTATGAGGAAGGGTGTGTACCCCTATGAGTACATGGATAGTTGGGCCAAGTTCACCGAGACCAGACTACCCCCTATTGACTGCTTTTATAGCAAGCTGAATGAGGCGTCCGTCTCACGAGATGATTACTCGCACGCGACTAACGTATGGAATAAACTGGGTTGTAAGAACCTGGGTGATTATCACGACCTGTACTTGAGGACAGATGTACTGCTGTTAGCCGACGTGTTTGAAACGTTCAGGCGGACCTGTTTAAAGCAGTATAAACTCGACCCCGCATGGTATTACACCAGCCCAGGTCTGTCGTGGGACGCCTTGCTTAAAAAGACCGGAGTTAATTTGGAATTGCTCACAGATTACGACATGCACCTATTCATTGAGAAAGGCTTGCGGGGTGGGATTTCCATGGCATCCAAACGATACGCGAAAGCAAATAATCAATACGTGAAAGGTTACGATCCTAACAAACCAACCAATCACATTCTCTACCTCGACGCAAATAACCTGTACGGCTGGGCCATGAGCCAGTATCTACCTACAGGGGGATTCGAATGGGTACCCCACGTTGATGTTATGGAGGTTGCACCAGATTCGAACAAAGGGTATATCCTCGAAGTTGACTTAGAGTATCCCAAGGAATTACACACATCGCACAACAGCTATCCCCTTGCACCCGAACGTATGAGGGTTAACACAGACTGGATGTCTGAGTACCAACATAACTTGTCAGGTGGGCGTGTGACAGACGTTGAAAAACTCGTGCCTAACTTAATGAATAAGACCAAGTACATCGTTCACTATCGCAACCTACAGCTGTACCTGTCGTTGGGTATGAGGCTGACCAAAATACACAGGGTGCTCATGTTCGACCAGAGCCCATGGATGGAGCCCTACATCAGAATGAACACAGACCTACGAAAAAAAGCCACCAGTGATTTTGAGAAAAATCTCTACAAGCTCATGAATAACTCGGTGTTTGGTAAGACTATGGAAAACCTGAGGAAACGCGTAACCGTGAAGCTGGTTCGGTCGAGTGAGGAAGACAAGCTCAGGAGATTGATAGCCAGTCCGGCATTCAACCGTAGTAAGATATTCACAGACAACCTGGTTGCCCTACACATGAAGAAAAGCCACATAAAATTTAACCGGCCTGTTTACGTGGGGATGAGCATCCTCGATTTATCCAAACACCTGATGTACGACTTTTACTACAACGAGCTCAAGAAACAGTACGGCGACAGGTGTGAAGTGCTGTACACTGACACGGATTCCCTGCTGATGGAGATTCGAACCGAGGACGTGTACGAGGACATGAAAAAACACCTCGATTTATACGACACCAGCGACTACCCTAAGACCCATACCCTACACAGCACGGTAAATAAAAAGGTCCTAGGTAAGATGAAGGACGAGTGTGCTGGCACGCCCATAGCCGAGTACATAGGTTTGAGACCTAAGATGTACTCCATACTGAAAGCCGACAATAGTGAGATCCGGAAGGCTAAGGGGGTTAAGAAGTATGTGGTGAAACAACACATCAAACACGCCAGATTCAAGGAAGCCCTGTTCAAGACCCGTACCTTTAGACATAAAATGAACACACTTAGAAGTGATGGGCATAAGATATACGGACTGACTATAAACAAGACGTCCCTATCGCCTATGGACACGAAACGTTGGATAGCTATTGATGGAATAAACACATACGCGTATGGACATGAAAAAATTTGAGGCTATTTACTACAGCCCGCGTGGGTACTGGAAAGGAGCTAGCGCAGTAGATAAGCTAGCTAAACTAGCGCGAGTACCCCCGGAGGAAGCCAAAGCGTGGCTTGAAAAACAAGCCCTGTGGCAGATCTATTTGCCGGCACCACGCTACGTGCCTAGAAGGAGGTTCGGTATTAACATACCTAATAGCATTCACCAGGCAGACCTACTGTTCCTACCCCACGACAAGAGGTACAAGTATGCCTTAACCGTAGTTGATATAGCCAGTCGTTACAAGGAAGCCGAACCCTTGACCACGAAAGATTCGGCCCAGGTAGCCAGAGGATTCGAACGCATATACAAACGCAGCCCGCTGACGTGGCCAACAGAGCTGCAAGTTGACCCCGGACGGGAGTTCATGGGTGCCGTGTCACAACTGCTAGCCAAACACGATACAAAGGTCAGGCGTGGCACGGCCGGAGCCCATCGCAGCCAAGCCATAGTTGAGAGATTTAATAGGACTTTGGCTGAGCGCTTGTTCGGCTATCAGTATGCTAGGGAGATGGCCACCCCTGGAAAACGATCGACTGAATGGGTCACGAGGTTACCCAAGGTGGTGTCGGCAATCAACCATGAAGTCACCCGTCTCACCGGTAAGAAACCGGCAGACGCTATCAAACTAAAATCAATAGTTGCAGAGTCGGCCGCTCCATTGCGTGGGAAGGAGAAACAGATACCAGATAGGGCCCTAGTGAGGTATCTATACCAGCCGGGGGAACACGAGGGCGATAGCCGTAAGCGAGCCACCGATCCTATATGGTCAGTCAAAACTTACAACATAGATAAAGTGGATATAAAAGCCGACGAACCCAACTTATACTACTTGAGGGATGGGCCGGGTAGGGGTTTTGTAAGAGAAGAATTATTGATCGTACCGTACGGCACAGTATTACCTCCTACCAAGGCACAGTAATTTTGTAGTAGGGGTAATAGTAGCAAGAGCTAAGGGGCCCACCAAAGCCTTATTTAGTAAATAAGGCTTTGTAGAGGGGTTTTATGAAAGTGTTTTAGAACCCCTATTACCTATACTACTCCCCGGCTGGTATAGATACCTCACTAGGGCCCTATCTGGTATCTGTTTCTCCTTCCCACGCAATGGAGCGGCCGACTCTGCAACTATTGATTTTAGTTTGATAGCGTCTGCCGGTTTCTTACCGGTGAGACGGGTGACTTCATGGTTGATTGCCGACACCACCTTGGGTAACCTCGTGACCCATTCAGTCGATCGTTTTCCAGGGGTGACCATCTCCCTAGCATACTGATGGCCGAACAAGCGCTCAGCCAAAGTCCTATTAAATCTCTCAACTATGGCTTGGCTGCGATGGGCTCCGGCCGTGCCACGCCTGACCTTTGTATCGTGTTTGGCTAGCAGTTGTGACACGGCACCCATGAACTCCCGTCCGGGGTCAACTTGCAGCTCTGTTGGCCACGTCAGCGGACTGCGTTTGTATATGCGCTCGAATCCTCTGGCTACCTGGGCCGAATCTTTCGTGGTCAAGGGTTCGGCTTCCTTGTAACGACTGGCTACGTCCACTACGGTTAAGGCATACTTGTACCTCTTGTCGTGGGGTAGGAACAGTAGGTCTGCCTGGTGAACGCTATTAGGTATGTTAATACCGAACCTCCTTCTAGGCACGTAGCGTGGTGCCGGCAAATAGATCTGCCACAGGGCTTGTTTTTCAAGCCACGCTTTGGCTTCCTCCGGGGGTACTCGGTACTATTTTAGCTAGCTTATCTACTGCGCTAGCTCCTTTCCAGTACCCACGCGGGCTGTAGTAAATAGCCTCAAATTTTTTCATGCCCATACGCGTATGTGTTTATCCCATCAATAGCTATCCAACGTTTCGTGTCCATAGGCGACAGGGACGTCTTGTTTATAGTCAGTCCGTATATCTTATGTCCATCACTTCTAAGTGTGTTCATTTTATGCCTAAAGGTACGGGTCTTGAACAGGGCTTCCTTGAATCTGGCGTGTTTGATGTGTTGTTTCACCACATACTCCTTAACCCCCTTAGCCTTCCGGATCTCACTATTGTCGGCTTTCAGTATGGAGTACATCTTAGGTCTCAAACCTATGTACTCGGCTATGGGCGTGCCAGCACACTCGTCCTTCATCTTACCTAGGACCTTTTTATTTACCGTACTGTGTAAGGCATGGGTCTTAGGGTAGTCGCTGGTGTCGTATAAATCGAGGTGTTTTTTCATGTCCTCGTACACGTCCTCGGTTCGAATCTCCATCAGCAGGGAATCCGTGTCAGTGTACAGCACTTCACAACTGTCACCGTACTGTTTCTTGAGCTCGTTGTAGTAAAAGTCGTACATCAGGTGTTTGGATAAATCGAGGATGCTCATCCCCACGTAAACAGGCCGGTTGAATTTTATGTGGCTTTTCTTCATGTGTAGGGCAACCAGGTTGTCTGTGAATATCTTACTACGGTTGAATGCCGGACTGGCTATCAATCTCCTGAGCTTGTCTTCCTCACTCGACCGAACCAGCTTCACGGTCACGCGTTTCCTCAGGTTCTCCATAGTCTTACCAAACACCGAGTTGTTCATGAGCTTGTAGAGATTTTTCTCAAAATCACTGGTGGCTTTTTTTCGTAGGTCTGTGTTCATTCTGATGTAGGGCTCCATCCATGGGCTCTGGCCGAACATGAGCACCCTGTGTATTTTGGTCAGCCTCATACCCAACGACAGGTACAGCTGTAGGTTGCGATAGTGAACGATGTACTTGGTCTTATTCATTAAGTTAGGCACGAGTTTTTCAACGTCTGTCACACGCCCACCTAACAAGTTATGTTGGTACTCAGACATCCAGTCTGTGTTAACCCTCATACGTTCGGGGGCCAGGGGGTAGCTGTTGTGCGATGTGTGTAATTCCTTGGTATACTCTAAGTCAACCTCGAGGATATAACCTTTGTTCGAATCTGGTGCAACCTCCATAACATCAACGTGGGGTACCCATTCGAATCCCCCTGTAGGTAGATACTGGCTCATGGCCCAGCCGTACAGGTTGTTTGCGTCGAGGTAGAGAATGTGATTGGTTGGCTTGTTAGGATCGTAACCTTTCACGTATTGATTATTTGCTTTCGCGTATCGTTTGGATGCCATGGAAATCCCACCTCGCAAGCCTTTCTCAATGAATAGGTGCATGTCGTAATCTGTGAGCAATTCCAAATTAACTCCGGTCTTTTTAAGCAAGGCATCCCACGACAGACCTGGGCTGGTGTAATACCATGCGGGGTCGAGTTTATACTGCTTGAAACACGTTCGCCTAAACGTCTCAAACACGTTGGCTAACAGCAGTACATCTGTCCTCAAGTACAGGTCGTGATAATCACCCAGGTTCTTACAACCCAGTTTATTCCATACGTTAGTCGCGTGCGAGTAATCATCTCGTGAGACGGACGCCTCATTCAGCTTGCTATAAAAGCAGTCAATAGGGGGTAGTCTGTTCTCGGTGAACTTGACCCAACTATCCATGTACTCATAGGGGTACACACCCTTCCTCATAAGCAGGGGTCTAGTCTCGGCGTCTGTGTATCGATCGGTGATAGGGAAGGTATTGTTGGCCTTAACCAGACTGTCGAGTGACGGCAGGAGGAACTGAAACGAGTCAATGAACCTAAGTCCGTTTAAGCTGAAGGAGATGTATCTCTCCATGTTGTTGGGGATACACGTTATATTACCATCGATTTTCGCGATGGCCTGCATGATCAAGTGTGAGTCGTACCCTCTCAAGTTGTGAAAGACAACGGGGATGTTTATTGTCTTAGGGTTGATTTTAAGCTTGAGGTTGCACGCGCTGTGAGCGGCGCCTCTATACTTACCAGTTATGTGGCAGTGATCTCTCACCGAATCACCGTTAAGTGGTGAGTCGCACACGTGACAGTTAGTGCTACTAGCGTGAGCTAGCCTGTCGACTCGGGTCATACGCATGGGAGCGATTCTATACAATGCATTCCTAATAATTTTTTCTTCCTCCTGCAAACACTTTAGAAACCTTTCAGCCGCGTCAGGGCCTCTATACACTACCGGAGCTTTCGTTTCCCCGTCACAACGGACGACAATGTATCCAAACCCACAGGCTTTATGCTCTTGTGTTTTGTGGGTGAAGCTACCACTGGGGGCCTCGCCGGCGGCACCACTGGGGGAATCCCCCACCACCAAGGCTTCGAAGTCGGCGTATATGATATAAGGCACAGACATTTGGTTCTTGTGGTTACCGAATTTTAGGATATTATCACCTTCCTTAGGCATGTCGACTCGTATGGCTGTCTGCCCCACACCTTGACAATCCTCCCGGTGGGATTCTAATAAATCAGCTCGTGTGAAGCCATGTAGGCATCGTTCACAGAAGTGGGTCTTTTCTCTGTGTGCTGATTGGTCATACAACAGCCTGCTAAAGTGTTTTATCCATGTGTAGTGATACTTGTCACCTCGCTGGATCATGAATATATTGATAACTTGGCGATCCTTCACTTCGCTGACCCTGTGTACTATTGTTGTGTTACCTTCGTGTCCAAAGATATTTATAGCCAGATTATTCTGTTTTTCTACTTTAGTGATCTGGGATATGGGGGTGGGTTCATCTATACCATCCCAGTTGAGCCCATCGTCCTGAGGATAATTAGAAGACCTGTTCGGATTAGTGTCAGCTGGAAATAAGGCTGACCTGATAGCTAACCTCAGGCAATCGTTTCCTCTATTCTTAACGTTTACTATGGCATGTTTGTTCCTATAGTAGGGGGGCAAGGCTAGGTATGATCCGCCTCTGAATGGTACGTAGTTAGCTATGTCTAGATAGACATTATCGATTTTATCTACAGCCCACCCGGACCCCAAGTGTGTGTAGCGTTCTAGGTATTCTCGTATCTGCTGAAAACTGGTATAGATTGATGCGTCAATGGTCTCTGTATGTGTGACAACCTCTTGTTTACCTCGGAAGTAAGGCTGAACATACTCAGTGGTACTCCCAACCTGCTTATCGAGCGACATTTTCACTGTGATCTGAAACTTGATACTTCCTAGGTTATTTAGTTCCTGGTTGACCTTATCAGCTATCAGAGGCTTGATATCTGTAATGTCTATGTTTCTATCAACGTGCATGCGCCAACCTCTCAAATAGTTGCCTACAGCGCGCTCAGTGCGCACGAACTGTAGGTCAATAGCTCTATTCTGTCGTAATAATTCTAAAAGTTGTGGTTTCCTCATACGGGAATACCCGCCTAAACCCAAATCGTGTGCCTCGGCTTTCAGTTGTTTTACAGTGGGAGGTTTTGCTACGGGGGCATGTGATAACAATGCGGTTAACCCGGCTCTCCCCAGGTTTGAATAACCCGTGTATCCAAGCTGTTTTGCTTGAGCTTTTAATTGTTTTACCGTAGGGGCTTCTAAACCTAGTAATCTCAACAATGCTGACTTCCGCATTCGAGAATACCCGATCACACCTCTCTGTTTTGCGACCCGCTTAAGCTCGCGTACAGTAGTCATAGTGTTTACACCTAACATAACCAATGTCTAATTGGGTCACATTGATAAAAAATATAGTGAATCCAGTACTCGCACTGTCTAATTGGAGTCTATCTTGAGCAGTCGCCTACGTTCTTTTATGTAGCCCTTTTTATTCTCGTAGATGAGTTGATGTCTGACTACGTTCGCTCCGTGAGCTTTACATAGACAGTAGTGCCCTTTAACCCCGATACCACACACAGAACACGTGTAGTTAGGACTTCCCATATGGAAACAACAGAACCCCTGATTCCTGCATTTCCTACCACAGGCCTCGGTCTTCCCCATAAGTATGTATTCGCATCGGTATGGAGCGGGTCTCATGTTTACTTATATGGGTATTTAGTTTAATTGCTTCGCAACCAACGCAGTAGCTGCTATACCCAACACTATGAAGCCCAGTTCACGATCCATTTGCCCCTTGGATGGTGTGTAGTACTGAGCGAGTGTGGGTTTATTGAGCGGTTCCAATCGTTTACCAGTTAGTAGGTAGTATTCTTTCATTGCTTCATCGACATCGTTGAATGTTTGAACGGCATGGTTTTCACGCTGGAGTTGTTCGTTAATAAAATCGATCCTCTGGAGGCGTTTTTTAGCGTACTCGGCCTGTGCCTTTTGTAATTTCTCAGTAGCGAGATCGTGCCGCTTCCTTTCTTCCTGTATTTCAGCCGCGTGATCATCTCGTAGTTTCGAGAAGAGGAAATTACTCCCGGAAAATGCCAGGGCATTCACTAACGCCCCACCAACCATCATAGCTATCGTGGCCATCCTATATTTATTTCATTATATTTTCAGGTATTATCCCTTGTTTTACTAGGATGTCTTTTGTAGCCATCGCCATACCAAGGTTCATTATGAGCATACCCATATCCTGCAGGTTGAAATCTAGCTTGATAGTTGGTTGTTTAAGCACCATTTTAGTCAACCGAGCGTACCCTACTGCTAGACTGGCGACCACTGTGGCGTGGTATGCGTCGTTGACGAACGTTTTCCCCTCAGACATTATGTATATGATATAAAAATATTAAAATTATAACATGATATGCGGGTCGACAGTGGGGGTACCCCCCACACCCCCAACAGTGGGGGTCCCAGGGTTTCCCACAGTGGGGGTACCCCCAGGGTTTCCCACACCCCCACGATATAACCATGTTATAACCACGGCAGCAGTTACGCCTACAGCCAACAACAGTCGGGTTGGGTTGGTCACTGTAATAATTTTATGTTGGTTACACCACCATTTTTTACCGGCAGCTACTCTCTTAGGATTCTTCTGCCTGGTTACTGTTGGGGGTTCCTGTGAAGGGGTCACTTCCCCCACTGGTTCCTGTGAAGGGGTCACTTCCCTCACCTCGGGAGGGGTCTCCTGTGCAGCATCCATCTATACTATTATTATTATTTTTTCTCTCAAATTGACAATGCTTTGCCGTGATAATCGCCGCCGTCACTGGAGCCAACAACATGCCATATTTGTGGTACAGCTCGCAGCTGATAGAGCTCACGGCGTGTTCGATAAAAGGGTCTTTCTCGAGGTCCTCCCACAGGTAAAGTCGGCGCTCTGGTGGAATGGGAAGGAAGTATGACACAATATCTGGGTCATAGCCGATCCTATTGTCTTTGTCATTTCTGCTCCGAGCCGGGACTCGTATCTAGCGTACAGCTTATCGATTTCTTCGGCTGACATTTTGTGAATTTTATCCGGAGTGTAGTCTCCAAAGTAATGTTTGGCTTTGCCGCCAACAGCCAACGCCACCAGTTTCTCTCGCTTATCATCAGTGGGGGAGACCCCAGGTACCAACAATTGTTCGAGCAATTCCTCACACTCCATCTTATAATATAACAAGTAAGATTTAGTTTTAACTATATAATACCCGATGCAGACAAAACACAGAGAAATGAAGGTTAAGTTGCACACGACAAACACTTCAAATATCATAGCTATACTTAGCATTTGCTTAGCTTTAGCTTAGCTTTGCTTAGCTTTGCTTAGCTTTAGCTTAGGTTTGCTTAGCTTTAGCACTCTCTATATGCTACTGGTTGGTCGGTCTTGAGCACGAGCTTAGCGTGTTTAGTTTCAGCGAGCTGTTTCTTCACCCGTTCCCGTTCTAATTTGCTCATCACATCGTTCTCTCTCAAACACTCCTCGAACGAATCCCTGTCCTTGCAGTGAATAAGGCCACCCATCGCGTCTGCTCCCTGAGGTCTTTCAACACTGAGTTGAACTTCTGCGTTAGCACCCAGACGCTGTGATTTGCATGCCGGCCGGAGAAGGCCAGGTACGATAGCATGTCTCTCTTTTTTGTTATCTCGCGATTAGCCCTGCAGTCGTCCAGTATAAACAGCGTCGTTTCCCCTTTAAATTTCTCGTGAAGAGCTTTCAACCAGTCCTGCAGGCGTGTTCCAGGGTCGATTTTGTGTACGTCCGGGTCCGTCATCACCCAAGGTCGCGCGTACATTTTATTCATGCTCAGAGTAGGGCACATGATAACGATGTTATCGAACACATCCTTGTAGTAACCCTCCAACATATCCAACACGAAAACGGTCTTCCCACAGCCAGTCTGCCCGCACACTATGGCGCAGTGTGGGTCAGTGGGCAGTGGGGGGTACCCCCCATCAGTAGATGGCTTGCACGAATCTCCCATTGTCTATATTAAGTTGCGCATCCATAATAACGTACAGATATAATTTCAACTTACCAGCGGGTTGAGCCTTCTTAGTAATCTGGATGGTTATCCCTTCGCTGCCGTTATCTATACGGCGCCCGCTACCGTGCAGTTTATCATCATCCGTGGATCGCATGTCCAACCATAGGGCGTACTTGGTGGTCAGGTATTCACCGATCTGCACGGAGCCGAGGTCCAGGTCCTTTGTTATATAATGTGGGGTCCCCACTGGTAGCTTTTTTATCTCATCCCACTGCTGGTGTGGTCTCATACCATGACTGAACAGCTGGTTGGGCACGCCCTCGATGGTCACTTCCACCTTTTCAATCTCGGGGTTGAAAAACTTCTCGCTGTCCCTCCGGAATGGCTCGTAATCCTCCACGGGGACGACCAGGATACCTTTCATCGATCGCGCCGGCACGTTCAGGTTGATATTCCACACAGTGTCGCTCTTATCTCGCACGACTGATCTATGCCTCAGTACGCGATCGTACAGGATAGCCATCTTCCCAGAGTACTGGCTTCGAACCTGCCTGGCCAGCTCCGGGCTAGTGACCATGTCGAACTCCAGAGAGATGTTGTCTATGGCATAACTGGCCTCATCACCGTTCGGCGTACGCACTACTTTGCTATAGTCGTTAAACGTGAGCTCGTATTCGAGCCTATCACCCAGCGCGGCCTGGTAAAACGGCGCGTGTCCCGTGAGCAACTCGAAGTCGAGCGGCACGCAGAATCGATTCCCGTATGCTCGAGCGATGGCTTTTTCACCGTCCGATAGCTTGTCTAGCTGGTCTTGCGTGAAGGCATAACCTATGCGCGACCGGGTTGATTTGCTGATACCCTGGTACACATCATTGACTCGTTCTCCCTCGCTTTTCCAGAGATCCCCGTAGCAGTGAAACACGTCGCTGTCGTCGATGCTCAGCACCTCGTTACCGCTGATCTTGACGGTCGTTTTCTTGATGATAGCTCGACCCACGTTCCGCACTAGCTCGTGTTTGTCGTTGTCGGAGGTCAACGTGATATTGAACGCCAGTCGAACAGTGCCTGGTACAATGAGGTCATTCTCACCAAGGTTTGGAAATCTAACCAGCAGAGTTTGATTCTGGTCTATCTTGCTGGGATTGTTGGTGATGGTCACCGACTGGCGCACGGCTCTGGCTCCTAATGGCTCTCTCAATCTTCTGAAAGGATCTAATTTTCTGCCGTACATTGTTATATAAAGGAAATATATTTTTAATACTAATGGATGAAGACATACCTATGGATGATATGCGGGGCGATAGTGCCCAGGCATTCGATGATGACCAGGAGACCTCATTCTCGCAAGGTGGCACACTCACGTGGCAGGCCGTCGACGATTATTACAACGCAGTTGAAAATAAATCCAAACTCAAGCCGCTGTGGCGAGACTATTCCAAGTTTACCATCGATAGCAATGGCAAGCTGCGTTTGAAGGCTCGCCCAGAGATCGATCTCGTGAATAAACGCACGAGAGAACCGCTTGCTTTATCAACATTGGGCAGTAAACATGGGAGTGACTTGATCCGCGATGAACTAGGTTTAATAGATTACGGTGGCGCGCGACCTAAGCTTCCTCCGAAGGTCCGTCAAGGTCTGCAAGACATCAGGGACGCCACATCAGATCAAAATATGACTTATGATATTAAAATGGTGTTGGCCGACTACGAGAACAAGCCCTTCCCGGGTCTCGAATTTACCTTTCGGGAACTGCGGGGGTTGGATCTGACGATGCAAACCATTAGCGGACATCTCGCGAAAAGCACGGCTAAAATTAGCGTGATAGACGACCACATCGCCCATGAAAAGGACAAACTCGGTGAAACTGAGGACTAGGCTCTGAAAGCCACCATCAAGAAACGAATACGTAATTTGGAAGAGGAAAGGCAGACCTGGCTGGAGACAGCGTCCGGCTTCAAAGAAAAGCTTCGATCCCAGGTCAGCCGTATACGGGAAACCATCAATCAAACCCTCTACCGAGACACCACGTTAGCAGACAGGATTCGGATATTGTTCCGGGAGCAAGGGATCACCATCGCCAGCATTCTGACTGCATTGGGTTTCATCATATCAACCCTGGTGGTGTCACTGACAGGGGGTACTGTGGGGCCTGCCGGCGGCGGAACCCCAAGTGGCAGTGGTGTTAAAGACTGGATAAAAAAACTCGGGGAAGGCCTAGCTAAACTGGCTGGTAAAGCCGCCGAAGCCCTTCCCGGCATCCTGGGTAGCATCGTCTCGTGGTTGTTGGGCGCTCTGGCTAAAACTGCCACGTGGCTCAGTCAAAACCTGTGGGCAGCCATCGTCGCCGTGGCGGGTCTGGTGTACGTAGCGGCTAAGAAATTTTTAACCAAATAAGTCCCAAAGCTACCCCACCAACCACCAGGGCCGTTTTACTATCAATATGCTGCTGATTGGAGGCCTGAATATGAGGGGCCACCTCCTGTGGTGTTGGTTGAACTTTAGACTCCGGGGGTGGCGCCACTATACCCGTTTCACGTGGTGGGATGTGTGGGATATAGGGGGTGTTAATATCGGGGTTGATACCCAACTTTTGATCCGCCGTGGCTATGACTATTTTGTTGTTATAACCCACCACTTTTTTTACTCTCAGTTGTATATCACTCGGAGCCATGTACAGCCCCACGCCGAACACGTAGTTGACTTTCGATCTGGCGTATTCTAACACGTTTTGGTAACGGTCGATGGCCCGCGGGAGATCAACTGGAGAATTGATAGCATCCTCAACGTTGGCAACGAACTGTTTCTGAGCGTCGTAAGCAGTTCCCTTACCGAGGATGTTGGAACGCGTCATCGACTGCGCACCCAACAGCGCCCACACGTACGTTCGAATCGAGTCGTTCAAGCTTATTGTACCAGCACGAGTGAATTCTTTCGATGTTTTTGAGATCATTTTAGTCCAGGCTGTGGCTGCATCAGGATTGGTTTGCTTTATGTAGCTGACATGGATCTGTTCATTCGTTGTGGGGCCTGTAAATGTATGACGGTGTGGGTTGTATGTACCATCTGCAGAACCGGCTATATATGTTCCGGACCTGTAGAAGTACACGTAAACTATACCGAGACCATGGTTCACACCAGGAAGGCGAAAGTCTTTATTCGTTGGAATCTCAAACTCCCCACAAACACGTTCATAAGCGCGTTTATCATAGGGGTTATTCGTCATACTCCACGCTTTATCTTGGGGAAGAGGAGCACTTATTTCCTTCAATATTCGTCTCGTTTGATAATAAATATGAAACAAAATGACTGCCTTACTCAGTTCGTCTATACCGTAGTCTAGTGTCACACCCGACCCTGTCGTCGCACACCACACAGCAAAGTTGAGTTGGTTCTGCCAAAACTGCATTGGGTTTTGATTCCAGTTTACCACCGCCTGCGAGTTATTAACGGTCACGATATAGTTTTCAAAGATATTAATAAAGGTTGTTTTAAACCCCGTACTACCTACCACCACGATATTATAATATGTACATAACACTTCCAGGAATAACGAGCGGTGAGGCCGTTCAGCTGACACACGCGATCGATAACACGTCAGGCCAACTCGAAGTCGCACTCTGCGATATCACCTACCTACCGCAATGGACTAACATCAACGCCAGCAACAATAAGCTGTTCGTCAGTGGAACTCGCAGCCAGATAACTGACGGCTACTACAGCGTGTGCTCTCTAAACGACGAGGTCTTCAAACCCCTGGGAGCCGAACTCAAGATGAACGACTCAAACGGTACAGTGGTGTTAATCAACAACGGAAGAAACCCCTTGAGACTCGGCCGACCATTAACGAGGATACTCGGTATGTCTCCTGACGAGATAAAACCAACAACAACCGTCACAGGCACGAAGTTACCCGACCTAGTACCGTACCGAGAGCTGTACATTCATCTCGGTCAGGTGAGCACAACGTACAACATTCAAGGAGGTCACCCTTCCACTATACTGAGAGCAGTGCCGGTGAAAACTGAGAAATACAACGACGGTAGAACCGAGTCGTTTTCACCACGGCAGTATAAGAGATTAACCCAGGGCAACATACCTGAGCTGATAATATCGGTGTTAGATATAAATCATAATCCTGTAAATATAGGATACCTCAGCTTAACGCTTCACGTAAAATGACCAGCGCACAAGGGCCCGGAGTGAAAAAATGCGTCAATATCGGGATCTCCGACCTCGGAGACACGCGCGGTTTCGACGCTCCCGGAGTAGATGGTAAATCGTACGCCTTGCAACTGAAAAACAACATTTACAAACGCGTTGAAGTCACCTCCGGTGGAACCCTAAGTGATATAGTAGATACCACAAGAGCAACAGTCAACACTAAGTACGCCCTTGTCAACACCGGTAATAACTGGATAATATACCCATCGTTCGGGGGTAAACTGTTCGACTTAGACGATGTTGAGAGCACTACCGTCGTCCAAAACAAACCATATATGCTCGTCTTCACCGAAGATAACAAGTGGGTGTTGTTACCCGATAACGACGACTGGTTTCTCAATATTAGACTCGTCTCCCCCTACGTGTTCACGGATAACAAAGACAACCACCTAAACAAAGTCGTGAACAATGGAACCCTGCTCGTGGCTTACGTCCCAACTCAGAGACGTAGCGTAATCGTCAGCCCACTCGACACTATGGCAGCCCACATGCTATCGAGTAAACCGGCCATACAAAACGTGACATTGCAGTTGGTGTCTGAATTCGAAGGCGTGGTCAGTATACTAGAGAGTCTACCCGCAAACTCAACACTGATCATCAAAGTCTACCTAGGGGAACCATCGGTGAATGATGTCGAGATCGTGAAGGGGATCAAACTCGGGTGGGGGAAACGACACCAGTATCAAGTTTGCAACGTTTACGTGCGGGTGGGTGTCGGCTCCAACACCAGTCTGCAGGGGGTCAACGTGATCGTGGAAAACAAGATATCACTAACCAATATCTTCCTGCCTGACAACATACACTTCATGGGTATGAAGTTCACCCCTGAATTATTATCAGAAAACCAGTTGGAAATTATATCGTAATAGTATAATAATGACCAGTCATCGTCCCAACACTACGCTTAACGACCTAGGAGATACGGAGGGATTCGATCAGCCTGGTGAGGAAGATGAATTATACATCCTGCACTTCAAAGACAACGTGTACAGACGGGTGTCGTTATCAGATTTAAAAGAGCCCAAATGGCTGATCAACTTAACACTCGCCTCACCTTATATCACATTAAACAATACGTTGGTATCTAAGATTAGGAACAACGGTATCTGGGTCGGGGATTTCATTCCGGAGAAGGAATTAGTATACATAGAATCTATTGTTACCGAAAAAAAGGGGTTAAGTTCTTGGCTAAACAATAAATTAACATTTAACAGTAATCCTTTAAGTATGGGTCTTGTTGATAGAATATCCTCCCCTTTCACACTCATCATAGAAGTCTTCTTTGTATATTTAGACAATAAAAACACCCCAAGAGTACACCAAATTTTACCCGGGGTGTCAATACACTGGTATAACGAACACATAGACCAATATTGTCGTATTGTTATACAACGGGATTCCCCCACGGGTCCTATAAACCGCTTAATAAGCCTCAGTGGGGTTTTTATTACAACAGGAAAGTCTATTAGCCTCTCACCTATTACCCTGACTAATAGTCTAGAACTTGTAGACTTCAAATTCATTGATAGACTTTTAACTGAAACCCAATTAAAATATCTTTCAAAATATATATTATAGGATGGGTCTGTACCCAGTCGTAGAGGAAGTAGCGAAGACGCTGGAAACCGTAGATGGGTTCCGCTTGAGGCAGTTATGTGATGTGAAACGCCAACTAGAACAAGACCGTGACACGCGGAAAGCACTATGTAAGAAGTACAATAGAGCTTTCAATATCGTGGACGGGGCTGACACTACCCTTATGGCAACCAGCATGGGACTAGGGGCGGCAGGCGTTGGGTTGTTGGCTACCATCGTGGCTGCACCTATAGTGCTAGGTATTGAAATAACAGCTGGGGTGGCAGGGTTGGCAGGGTTGGCGCTTAAGTTAGTATCACGCAGACTTCATCGTAAGGCATTGAAACACGACGAGATCAGGGTTCTGGCCGAAGCAAAGCTCAACACAGTAAGTGGGCGTATTTCCACGGCACTCTCTGATAGTAAGATCTCAGAAGAGGAGTTTCGTTTAATCCTCTCTGAACTCACAAAATATAACGGAATGAAACAAGATATTCGGTCCAAATCTCGTAAGTCTGCTATCAGTGAGGACGAGAAAAAAAAGTACATAGAACAGGGGATACAAAAAGCCCAACAAGCCTTTATTATGAACACCAAAGAGATCATAGGCGGTTCACGTTAAACTGTTTCATCGATATAAACGTGACATAGGCACAGTAATTACCGCCAACTTTTTTGTAGTAGGGGTAATAGTAGCAAGAGCTAAGGGCCCAACCAAAGCCTTATTTAGTAAATAAGGCTTTGTAGAGACTTTTCTTGAAAGTGTTTTAAAACCCCCATTCCCTATACTACTACCGATTGCTTCGACTGGTCTTGTTACTTCATGATTCTTCAAGTCAACCACCTTAGGAAGTCGTACTACCCATTGGTATTCACCTGGTTGATATAAATATCTAACAAGTGCGCAATCTGGAATTTTCTTTTTCTTTTCTATGACAGGGTGCTGCTGCCTCTGATACAACCGATTGCTTCGACTGGTCTTGTTACTTCATGATTCTTCAAGTCAACCACCTTAGGAAGTCGTACTACCCATTTGGTGTTTCTGTGTGGGGGCCCCAATTCTAAATCGCATGAATATTAGTGTGCAAACAAACGTTTGGCTATGGAGCGACTGAATCTTTGGCTATAGCTTGACTTCGATGTTGTCAGGCTGTGCCACACCTTACCTCGGTATTGTGTTTGGTCAGCAGTTGTGACACGGCACCCATGAATTCCCGGCCTGGATTGACTTGCAACTCCGAGGACCACGTCTATGAACTGTGTTTGTATATGCGTTTGAATCCTTCGCAGTCAAGGGTTTGGCTTCCTTACGTCTGCAACTGTCAGGGCGTGCTTGATTAGGTATATGAATACCAAATTTTCTCCTGGGTATATGTTTTGGTGCCGGCAAGAATATTTGCCACATACCTCATTTTTGTAACCAGGCTTTGGCTTTTTCTTCCAAAACATGGTCGCCTTTAGCTAATTTTTAATAGCGTCTACCCCTTTCCAATACCCTTGTGGGCTCTAGTAAATTTTCTCCATTGTGTATATGTAATTTGAATATTTTTATGACAGTAAGCGCAGGTATTAACACCATCTGAAGCTGTCCATCGTTTTGTATCCATCGGCGATAGAGACTTCTTATTAAAAGTCAACCCGTATATCTTATGCCTGTCACTACGAAGTGTGTAGTAGTATAGGGAATGACAGTTCTGGACCACTTTCAAGGAATGTCTCTACAAAGCCTTATTTAGTAAATAAGGCTTTGGTTGGGTCATTAGCTCTTGCTACTATTACCCCTACTACAAAAAAGTTGGCGGTAATTACTATGCCTACTTTGTGTTGGTAGGAGGTAACACTGTGCCGTACGGTACGATCAATAATTCTTCTCTTACAAACCCCCTACCCGGCCCATCCCTCAAGTAGTACAAGTTAGGTTCGTCGGCTTTCATATCCACTTTATCTATGTTGTAAGTTTTGACTGACCATATAGGATCGGTGGCTCGCTTACGGCTATCGCCCTCGTGTTCCCCCGGCTGGTATAGATACCTCACTAGGGCCCTATCTGGTATCTGTTTCTCCTTCCCACGCAATGGAGCGGCCGACTCTGCAACTATTGATTTTAGTTTGATAGCGTCTGCCGGTTTCTTACCGGTGAGACGGGTGACTTCATGGTTGATTGCCGACACCACCTTGGGTAACCTCGTGACCCATTCAGTCGATCGTTTTCCAGGGGTGGTCATCTCCCTAGCATACTGATGGCCGAACAAGCGCTCAGCCAAAGTCCTATTAAATCTCTCAACTATGGCTTGGCTGCGATGGGCTCCGGCCGTGCCACGCCTGACCTTTGTATCGTGTTTGGCTAGCAGTTGTGACACGGCACCCATGAACTCCCGTCCGGGGTCAACTTGCAGCTCTGTTGGCCACGTCAGCGGACTGCGTTTGTATATGCGTTCTAATCCTCTGGCTACCTGGGCCGAATCTTTCGTGGTCAAGGGTTCGGCTTCCTTGTAACGACTGGCTACGTCCACTACGGTTAAGGCATACTTGTACCTCTTGTCGTGGGGTAGGAACAGTAGGTCTGCCTGGTGAACGCTATTAGGTATGTTAATACCGAACCTCCTTCTAGGCACGTAGCGTGGTGCCGGCAAATAGATCTGCCACAGGGCTTGTTTTTCAAGCCACGCTTTGGCTTCCTCCGGGGGTACTCGCGTTATTTTAGCTAGCTTGTCTACTGCGCTAGCTCCTTTCCAGTACCCACGCGGGCTGTAGTAAATAGCCTCAAATTTTTTCATGTCCATATGCATATGTGTTTATCCCATCAATAGCTATCCAACGTTTCGTGCCCATAGGCGACAGGGACGTCTTGTTTATAGTCAGTCCGTATATCTTATGTCCATCACTTCTAAGTGTGTTCATTTTATGCCTAAAGGTACGGGTCTTGAACAGGGCTTCCTTGAATCTGGCGTGTTTGATGTGTTGTTTCACCACATACTTCTTAACCCCCTTAGCCTTCCGGATCTCACTATTGTCGGCTTTCAGTATGGAGTACATCTTCGGTCTCAACCCTATGTACTCGGCTATGGGCGTGCCAGCACACTCGTCCTTCATCTTACCTAGGACCTTTTTATTTACAGTACTGTGTATGGCATGGGTCTTAGGGTAATCGCTGGTGTCGTATAAATCAAGGTGTTTTTTCATGTCCTCGTACACGTCCTCGGTTCGAATCTCCATCAGCAGGGAATCCGTGTCAGTGTACAGCACTTCACACCTGTCGCCGTACTGTTTCTTGAGCTCGTTGTAGTAAAAGTCGTACATCAGGTGTTTGGATAAATCTAGGATGCTCATCCCCACGTAAACAGGCCGGTTGAATTTTATGTGACTTTTCTTCATGTGTAGGGCAACCAGGTTGTCTGTGAATATCTTACTACGGTTGAATGCCGGACTGGCTATCAATCTCCTGAGCTTGTCTTCCTCACTCGACCGAACCAGCTTCACGGTCACGCGTTTCCTCAGGTTCTCCATAGTCTTACCAAACACCGAGTTGTTCATGAGCTTGTAGAGATTTTTCTCAAAATCACTGGTGGCTTTTTTTCGTAGGTCTGTGTTCATTCTGATGTAGGGCTCCATCAATGGACTCTGGTCGAACATGAGCACCCTGTGTATTTTGGTCAGCCTCATACCCAACGACAGGTACAGCTGTAGGTTGCGATAGTGAACGATGTACTTGGTCTTATTCATTAAGTTAGGCACGAGTTTTTCAACGTCTGTCACACGCCCACCTGACAAGTTATGTTGGTACTCAGACATCCAGTCTGGGTTAACCCTCATACGTTCGGGGGCCAGGGGGTAGCTGTTGTGCGATGTGTGTAATTCCTTGGGATACTCTAAGTCAACCTCGAGGATATAACCTTTGTTCGAATCTGGTGCAACCCCCATAACATCAACGTGGGGTACCCATTCGAATCCCCCTGTAGGTAGATACTGACTCATGGCCCAGCCGTACAGGTTGTTTGCGTCGAGGTAGAGAATGTGATTGGTTGGTTTGTTAGGATCGTAACCTTTCACGTATTGATTATTTGCTTTCGCGTATCGTTTGGATGCCATGGAAATCCCACCTCGCAAGCCTTTCTCAATGAATAGGTGCATGTCGTAATCTGTGAGCAATTCCAAATTAACTCCGGTCTTTTTAAGCAAGGCGTCCCACGACAGACCTGGGCTGGTGTAATACCACGCGGGGTCGAGTTTATACTGCTTGAAACATGTCCGCCTAAACGTTTCAAACACGTCGGCTAACAGCAGTACATCTGTCCTCAAGTACAGGTCGTGATAATCACCCAGGTTCTTACAACCCAGTTTATTCCATACGTTAGTCGCGTGCGAGTAATCATCTCGTGAGACGGACGCCTCATTCAGCTTGCTATAAAAGCAGTCAATAGGGGGTAGTCTGGTCTCGGTGAACTTAGCCCAACTATCCATGTACTCATAGGGGTACACACCCTTCCTCATAAGCAGGGGTCTAGTCTCGACGTCTGTGTATCGATCGGTGATAGGGAAGGTATTGTTGGCCTTGACCAGACTGTCGAGTGACGACAGGAGGAACTGAAACGAGTCAATGAACCTAAGTCCGTTTAAGCTGAAGGAGATGTATCTCTCCATGTTGTTGGGGATGCACGTTATATTACCATCGATTTTCGCGATGGCCTGCATGATCAAGTGTGAGTCGTACCCTCTCAAGTTGTGAAAGACAACGGGGATGTTTATTGTCTTAGGGTTGATTTTAAGCTTGAGGTTGCACGCGTTGTGAGCGGCGCCTCTATACTTACCAGTTATGTGACAGTGATCTCTCACCGAATCACCGTTAAGTGGTGATTCACACACATGACAGTTAGTGCTACTAGCGTGGGCTAGCCTGTCGACTCGGGTCAGACGCATGGGAGCGATTTTATACAATGCATTCCTAATAATTTTTTCTTCCTCCTGCAAACACTTTAGAAACCTTTCAGCCGCGTCAGGCCCCCTATACACTACCGGAGCTTTCGTTTCCCCGTCACAACGGACGACAATGTATCCAAACGAACAGGCTTTATGCTCTTGTGTTTTGTGGGTGAAGCTACCACTGGGGGAATCCCCACCCACAACTAAGGCTTCGAAATCGGCATATATAATATAAGGCACAGACATTTGGTTCTTGTGGTTACTGAATTTTAGGATATTATCACCTTCCTTAGGCATGTCGACTCGTATGGCCGTCTGCCCCACACCTTGACAATCATCCCGGTGGGATTCTAATAAATCAGCTCGACTGAAACCGTGTAGGCATCGTACACAAAAGTGTTTTTCCCCATCGTGTTTCGACTGGTCGTGCAACAACCGGCTGAGATGTTTTATCCACGTGTAGTGATACTTTTCACCTCGTTGGATCATGAATATATTGATAACTTGGCGATCCTTCACCGGGCTGACCCTGTGTACTATTGTTGTGTTACCTTCGTGCCCAAAGACATTTATAGCCAGATTATTCTGTTTTTCTACTTTAGTGATCTGGGATATGGGGGTGGGTTCATCTATACCATCCCAGTTGAGCCCATCGTCTTGGGGATAGCTAGAAAGCCTATCTGAATGAGTGCCAGCTGGAAATAAGGCTGACCTGATAGCTAACCTCAGGCAATCGTTTCCTCTATTCTTAACGTTTACTATGGCATGTTTATTCCTATAGTAGGGAGGCAAGGCTAGGTATGACCCGCCTCTGAACGGCACGTAGTTAGCTATGTCTAGATAGACATTATCGATTTTATCTACAGCCCACCCGGACCCCAAGTGTGTGTAGCGTTCTAGGTATTCTCGTATCTGCTGAAAACTGGTATCGATTGATGTATCAATGGTCTCTGTATGTGTGGCGACCTCTTGTTGACCTCGGAAGTAAGGCTGAACATACTCAGTGGTACTCCCAACCTGCTTATCGAGCGACATTTTCACTGTGATCTGAAACTTGATACTTCCTAGGTTATTTAGTTCCTGGTTGACCTTATCAGCTATCAGAGGCTTGATATCTGTAATGTCTATGTTTCTATCAACGTGCATGCGCCAACCTCTCAAATAGTTGCCTACAGCGCGCTCAGTGCGCACGAACTGTAGGTCAGTAGCTCTATTCTGTCGTAATAATTCTATAAGCTGTGGTTTTCTCATACGGGAATACCCGCCTAAACCCAAATCCTGTGCCTCGGCTTTCAGTTGTTTTACAGTGGGAGGTTTTGCTACGGGGGCATGTGATAACAATGCGGTTAACCCGGCTCTCCCCAGGTTTGAATAACCCGTGTATCCAAGCTGTTTTGCTTGAGCTTTTAATTGTTTTACTGTAGGAGGGGCTTCTAAACCTAGTAATCTCAACAATGCTGACTTCCGCATTCTAGAATACCCGATCACACCTCTCTGTTTTGCGACCCGCTTGAGCTCGCTTACAGTAGACATCGTGTTTACACCTAAGAGAACCAATGTCTAATTGGTTCACAGTAAGGGGAGGTAACCCTTTCACACACTGGAGTCTATCTTGAGCAGTCGCCTACGTTCTTTTATGTAGCCTTTTTTATTCTCGTAGATGAGTTGATGTCTGACTACGTTCGCTCCGTGAGCTTTACATAGACAGTAGTGCCCTTTAACCCCGATACCACACACAGAACACGTGTAGTTAGGACTTCCCATATGGAAACAGCAGAACCCCTGATTCCTGCATTTCCTACCACAGGCCTCGGTCTTCCCCATAAGTATGTATTCGCATCGGTATGGAGCGGGTCTCATGTTTACTTATATAGGTATTTTAATTTAATTGCTTCGCAACCAACGCAGTAGCTGCTATACCCAACACTATGAAGCCCAGTTCACGATTCATTTGTCCCTTGGATGGTGTGTAGTACTGAGCGAGTGTGGGTTTATTGAGCGGTTCCAATTGTTTACCAGTTAGTAGATAGTATTCTTTCATTGCTTCATCGACATCGTTGAATGTTTGAACGGAATGGTTTTCACGCTGGAGTTGTTCGTTAATAAAATCGATCCTCTGGAGGCGTTTTTTAGCGTACTCTTCCTGTGCTCTTTGTAATTTCTCAGTAGCGAGATCGTGTTGCTTCCTTTCTTCTTGTATTGCGTGGCTATCTCGTAGTTTCGAGAAGAGGAAATTACTCCCGGAAAATGCCAGGGCATTCACTAACGCCCCACCGGCCATCATAGCTATCGTGGCCATCCTATATTTATTTCATTATATTATCAGGTATTATTCCTTGTTTTACTAGGATGTCTTTTGTGGCCATCGCCATACCAAGGTTCATTATAAGCATACCCATATCCTGCAGGTTGAAATCTAGCTTGATAGTTGGTTGTTTAAGCACCATTTTAGTCAACCGAGCGTACTCTACTGCTAGACTGGCGACCACTGTGGCGTGGTATGCGTCGTTGACGAACATTTTCCCCTCAGACATTATGTATATGATATAAAATATTAAAATTATAACATGATATGCGGGTCAATAGTGGGGGATACCCCCACACCCCCACTGTTGGGGGTTACCTCACTGTTGGGTGGTGGCTCACTGTGGGAGGGTACCCCCACGTATAACCATGTTATAACCACGGCAGCAGTTACGCCTACAGCCAACAACAGTCGGGGGTTGGTCACTTTATGTTGGTTACACCACCGTTTTTTACCGGCAGCTACTCTCTTAGGATTCTTCTGCCTGGTTACTGTGGGGGTCACTTCCCTCACTGGTTCCTGTGAAGGAGTCACTTCCATCACTGTTGGGGGTACCTCCACTGGGGTTTCCTGTGCAGCATCCATCTATACTATTATTATTATTCTTTCTCTCAAATTGACAATGTTTTGCCGTGATAATCGCCGCCGTCACTGGAGCCAACAACATACCATATTTGTGGTACAGCCCGCAGCTGATAGAGCTCACGGCGTGTTCGATAAAAGGGTCTTTCTCGAGGTCCTCCCACAGGTAAAGTCGGCGCTCTGGTGGAATGGGAAGGAAGTATGACACAATACCGGTGTATATCTGGGTCATAGCCGATCCTATTGTCTTTGTCATTTCTGCTCCGAGCCGGGACTCGTATCTAGCGTACAGCTTATCGATTTCTTCGGCTGACATTTTGTGAATTTTATCCGGAGTGTAGTCTCCAAAGTAATGTTTGGCTTTGCCGCCAACAGCCAACGCCACCAGTTTCTCTCGCTTGGGGGAATCCCCCACAGTGGGGCCTGCCGGCGGCGTGGTGGAGACCCCCAACTGTTCGAGCAATTCCTCACACTCCATCTTATAATATAACAAGTAAGATTTAGTTTTAACTATATAATACCCGATGCAGACAAAACACAGAGAAATGAAGGTTAAGTTGCACACGACAAATACTTCAAATATCATAGCTATATGCTTAGCTTTGCTTAGCTTTGCTTAGCTTTGCTTAGCATACTATATATGCTACTGGTTGGTCGGTTTTTAGAACGAGCTTAGCGTGTTTAGTTTCAGCGAGCTGTTTCTTCACCCGTTCCCGTTCTAATTTACTCATCACATCGTTCTCTCTCAAACACTCCTCGAACGAATCCCTGTCCTTGCAGTGAAATAAGGCCACCCATCGCGTCTGCTCCCTGAGGTCTTTCAACACCGAGTTGAACTTCTGCGTTAGCACCCAGACGCTGTGATTTGCATGCCGGCCGGAGAAGGCCAGGTACGATAGCATGTCTCTCTTTTTTGTTATCTCGCGATTAGCGCTGCAGTCGTCCAGTATGAACAGCGTCGGTTCCCCTTTAAATTTCTCGTGAAGAGCTTTCAACCAGTCCTGCAGGCGTGTTCCAGGGTCGATTTTATGTACGTCCGGGTCCGTCATCACCCAAGGTCGCGCGTACGTTTTATTCATGCTCAGAGTAGGGCACATGATAACGATGTTATCGAACACATCCTTGTAGTAACCCTCCAACATATCCAACACGAAAACGGTCTTCCCACAGCCAGTCTGCCCGCACACTATGGCGCAGTGTGGGTCAGTGGGGAGGTGGGGGTACCCCCGGGGGGTGTGGGGGTCTCCCCCACTAGTAGATGGCTTGCACGAATCTCCCATTGTCTATATTAAGTTGCGCGTCCATAATAACGTACAGATATAATTTCAACTTACCAGCGGTTTGAGCCTTCTTAGTAATCTGGATGGTTATCCCTTCGCTGCCGTTATCTATACGGCGCCCTCTACCGTGCAGTTTATCATCATCCGTGGATCGCATGTCCAACCATAGGGCGTACTTGGTGGTCAGGTATTCACCGATCTGCACGGAGCCGAGGTCCAGGTCCTTTGTTATATAATCCCCCACTGGTAGCTTTTTTATCTCATCCCACTGCTGGTGTGGTCTCATACCATGACTGAACAGCTGGTTGGGCACGCCCTCGATGGTAACTTCCACCTTTTCAATCTCGGGGTTGAAAAACTTCTCGCTGTCCCTCCGGAATGGATCGTAATCCTCCACGGGGACGACCAGGATACCTTTCATCGATCGCGCCGGCACGTTCAGGTTGATATTCCACACAGTGTCGCTCTTATCTCGCACGACTGATCTATGCCTCAGTACGCGATCGTACAGGATGGCCATCTTCCCAGAGTACTGGTTTCGAACCTGCCTGGCCAGCTCCGGGCTAGTGACCATGTCGAACTCCAGAGAGATGTTGTCTATGGCATAACTGGCCTCATCACCGTTCGGCGTACGCACTACTTTGCTATAGTCGTTAAACGTGAGCTCGTATTCGAGCCTATCACCCAGCGCGGCCTGGTAAAACGGCGCGTGTCCCGTGAGCAACTCGAAGTCGAGCGGTACGCAGAATCGATTCCCGTATGCTAGAGCGATGGCCTTTTCACCGTCCGATAGCTTGTCTTGCTGGTCTTGCGTGAAGACGTATCCTATGCGCGCCCGGGTTGATTTGCTGATGCCCTGGTACACATCATTGACTCGTTCTCCCTCGCTTTTCCAGAGATCCTTGTAGCAGTGAAACACGTCGCTGTCGTCGATGCTCAGCACCTCGTTACCGCTGATCTTGACGGTCGTTTTCTTGATGATAGCTCGACCCACGTTCCGCACTAGCTCGCGTTTGTCGTTGTCGGAGGTCAACGTGATATTGAACGCCAGTCGAACAGTGCCTGGTACAATGAGGTCATTCTCACCAAGGTTTGGAAATCTAACCAGCAGAGTTTGATTCTGGTCTATCTTGCTGGGATTGTTGGTGATGGTCACGGCTCTGGCTCCTAATGGCTCTCTCAATCTTCTGAAAGGATCTAATTTTCTGCCGTACATTGTTATATAAAAGAAATATATTTTTAATACTAATGGATGAAGACATAGATATGACGGAGATGCCGGGCGCTAGTGCCCAGGCATTCGATGATGAGCAGGAGACCTCATTTACTAGTTCACCATTGAACCAAGAACTCTTGGAAACAACGGTAAATGATTATTACGAAAGTTTAAGAAGAGATAAAAACTACGTTGAACCACAGGGTCGATACCATAAGAATTTTTTTATTGATACAAAGGGTGTTCTACAATAAAAAACCACTGGCCTTGTCAACTCTAGCCAGCCGCCATGGTGTCGAATTTATCCGTAAAAATCTAAACATGAATGATTACGGTGGTGCAATACCTAAGGCCGTTAAAGAAGATCTGCAAGCTACCAGATCCCACCTCACCACTAGAGATGAAATGACACCACAGCGTGCTACAGAAGCCTCGGACAGCATAGCAAAACTGTTGAGCACCTACTGGGACAAACCGTTACCGGGGTTTGACTTTCCGGTAGGGGAACTGCGCGGCTTAGACGAAGCCGTGAAACGCGTGCGTGGAGAACTCGTGAACAACATGGGGAAACTGAACGAAATCGACGAGCACATCGCTAGGGAAAAAACCAAACTCAACGAAACTGAAAACGATGACATGAAGCGTCGTATCAATGAACGACTACGTGATTTAGAAGACGAGAGACGTACACGATTGGAATCCGCTTCCTCGAATCGTGAACAGCTTCGATCCCAGATCAGTCGTATTCGGGAAACAATCGATAGAATACTGAACGAGGATACAACTTTAGCGAACAAGATTCGGATATTGTTCCGGGAGCAAGGGATCACCATCGCCAGCATTCTGGCTGCATTGGGTTTCATTATATCAACCCTGGTGGTGTCACTGGTGGGAGGAACCCCTGTGGGGCCTGCCGGCGGGGGAACTCCCACAGGCAGTGGTATTAAAGACTGGATAAAAAAACTCGGGGAAGGCCTAGCAAAACTGGCTGGTAAAGCCGCCGAAGCCCTTCCCGGCATCCTGGGTAGCATCGTCTCGTGGTTGTTGGGCGCTCTGTCTAAAACTGCCATGTGGCTCAGTCAAAACATGTGGGCAGCCATCGTCGCCGTGGCGGGTCTGGTGTACGTAGCGGCTAAGAAATCTTTAACCAAATAAGTCCCAAAGCTACCCCACCAACCACCAGGGCCGTTTTATTATCAATATGCTGCTGATAGGGGGGTACCCCCACATGTATATGGGGGTGTGTGGGGGGCACATGAACTTTAGACTCCGGGGGTGGCGCCACTATACCCTTTTCACGTGGTGGGATGTGTGGGATATAGGGGGTGTTAATATCGGGGTTGATACCCAACTTTTGGTCCGCCGTGGCTATGACTATTTTGTTGTTATAACCCACCACTTTTTTTACTCTCAGTTGCATATCACTCGGAGCCATGTACAACCCCACGCCGAACACGTAGTTGACTTTCGATCTGGCGTATTCTAACACGTTTTGGTAACGGTTGATAGCCCGCGGGAGATCAACTGGAGAATTGATAGCATCCTCAACGTTGGCAACGAACTGTTTCTGAGCGTCGAAAGCAGTTCCCTTACCGATGATGTTGGAACGCGTCATCGACTGAGCACCCAACAGCGCCCACACGTACGTTCGAATCGAGTCGTTCAACCTGACTACCCCGGCACGAGTGAATCCTTTCGACGTGTCCAGCATGAACATTTTCCACCCGTCTGCGGTTGACTGCTCCACTTTCTGGATTGTGAAAGCAACACCACCTTCAAAGTCCATACGATCATCCCTCCATTCATTACTCGACAAAGCAAAGTCCTGCCTAAGTATACCTCGTTTCAGTAAATCATCACTGGCATCTTTCACTGGTTTTGGCCCATATTTGGTAGGTTTAGGAACAATTTCATCTAATTCACGGAAAAAATTCTCAGGACTAAACATTTTTCGTTTCATAAAGTTTGTTAGTAAATCTTTCTTAAATGCTTTTACTGAGAGCCCATCGCTGTAAGGAATACCCAACCCGTGGTTCGGCCCCGGCAAACGCCAATCCGTCTTCGGATTTATTTCGAATTCATTGCAAATACGTTCGTAGACCCGTCTGTCGTATGGGTTGTTTGTTGCGTCCCACGCTTTGTCCTGTGGGAGGGGGGCGCTGATCTCTTTAAGGATACGTCTGACCTGGTAGTACACGTGGAACTTGAACACAGACTGACTCAGCGGTCCACGCCGAGTGTCGGTCAATGTCACACCACACCCCGTTGTAGCGCACCACACGGCAAAGTTTAATTGATTCTGCCAGAACTGCATAGGGTTGTTGAACCAAGCGTGGACTGCCTTGATGTTAGTCACCGAAAGCTTATACTTATCGAACACATCTAAAAGCTGGGCATTGAAATACAACCCAGGAGCAACCACGATCTTCATGGGGGAGAAATCTACGTCCAGTTTAGGGTAAAACACACCAGGGGAATACATTTTAAAACTATTATATAATGAGCATATATACTCTAACATGTGCATAACACTTCCAGGAATAACGAGCGGTGAGGCCGTTCAGCTGACGCACGCGATCGATAACACGTCAGGTCAACTCGAAGTCGCACTCTGCGATATCACCTACCTACCGCAATGGACTAACATCAACGTCAGCAACAATAAGCTGTTCGTCAGTGGAACTCGCAGCCAGATAACTGACGGCTACTACAGCGTGTGCTCTCTAAACGACTAGGTCTTCAAACCCCTGGGAGCCGAACTCAAGATGAACGACTCAAACGGTACAGTGGTGTTAATCAACAACGGAAGAAACCCCTTAAGGCTAGGCCGACCATTAGCGAGGATACTCGGTATGTCTCCTGACGAGATAAAACCAACAACAACCGTCACAGGCACGAAGTTACCCGACCTAGTACCGTACCGAGAGCTGTACATTCATCAGGTGAGCACAACGTACAACATTCAAGGAGGTCACCCTTCCACTATACTGAGAGCAGTGCCGGTGAAAACTGAGAAATACAACGACGGTAGAACCGAGTCGTTTTCACCACGGCAGTATAAGAGATTAACCCAGGGCAACATACCTGAGCTGACAATATCGGTGTTAGATATAAATCATAATCCTGTAAATATAGGATATCTCAGCTTAACGCTTCATGTAAAATGACCAGCGCACAAGGGCCCGGAGTGAAAAAATGCGTCAATATCGGGATCTCCGACCTTGGAGACACGCGCGGTTTCGACGCTCCCGGAGTAGATGGTAAATCGTACGCCTTGCAACTGAAAAACAACATTTACAAACGCGTTGAAATCCCCTCCGGTGGAACCCTAAGTGATATGATAGATACCACAAGAGCAACAGTCAACACTAAGTACGCCCTTGTCAACACCGGTGATAATAATTGGATAATATACCCATCGTTCGGGGGTAAACTGTTCGACTTAGACGATGTTGAGAGCACTACCGTCGCCCGAAACAAGCCATATATGCTCGTCTTCACCGAAGATGACAAGTGGGTGTTGTTACCCGATAACGACGACTGGTTTCTCAATATTAGACTCGTCTCCCCTTACGTGTTTACGGATAACAAAGACAACCACCTAAACAAAGTCGTAAACAATGGAACCCTGCTCGTGGCTTACGTCCCAACTCAGAGACGTAGCGTAGTCGTCAGCCCACTCAACACTATGGCAGCCCACATGCTATCGAGTAAACCGGCCATACAAAACGTGAAATTGCAGTTGGTGTCTGAATTCGAAGGTGTGGTCACTATACTAGAGGATCTACCGGCAAACTCAACACTGGTCATTAAAGTCTACCTAGGGGAACCATCGGGGAATAATATCGAGATCGTGAAGGGGATCAAACTCGGGTGGGTGAAACGACACCAGTATCAAGTTTGCAACGTTTACGTGCGGGTGGGTGTCGACTCCAACACCAGTCTGCAGGGGGTCAACGTGATCGTGGAAAACAAGATATCACTAACCAATATCTTCCTGCCTGACAACATACACTTCATGGGTATGAAGTTCACCCCTGAATTATTATCAGAAAACCAGTTGGAAATTATATCGTAATAGTATAATAATGACCAGTCATCATCCCAACACTACACTTAACGACTTAGGAGATACGGAGGGATTCGATCAGCCTGGTGAGGAAGATGAATTATACATCCTGCAATTCAAAGACAACGTGCACAGACGGATGTCGTTATCAGATTTTAAAGAGCCCAAATGGTTGATCAACTTAACACTCGCCTCACCTTATATCACATTAACTGAATTGGGGCGTATCTCTAAGATTAGGAATAACGGTATCTGGGTCGGGGATTTCATTCCGGAGAGGGGATTAATAAGAACTAGCAAAAATGGGTTATCGTCTTTCTTCGAAAATAAATTAACATTTAGTAATCCTGAAATAATATTCCCCCCTTTCACACTCATCATAGAAGTCTTCTTTGAGTATTCAGACAATGGAGACCCCCCAATAGTACACCAAATTTTACCCGAGGTGTTAATGAGCTGGTTTAGCATACACAAAGGCAAATATTGCCGTATTGTTATACAACAGGATACCACGGGTCCTATAAACCACTTGATAAGCCTCCTGGGGGTTTTTATTACAACAGAAAAATCTATTAGCCTCTCACCTATTACCCTGACTAATAGTCTAGAAATTGTAGACTTTAAATTCATTAATAGATTTTTAACTGAAACCCAATTAAAATATCTTTCAAAATATACATTATAGGATGGGTCTGTACCCAGTCGTAGAGGAAGTAGCGAAGACGCTGGAAACCGTAGATGGGTTCCGCTTGAGGCAGTTATGTGATGTGAAACGTCAACTAGAACAAGACCGTGACACGCGGAAAGCACTATGTAAAAAGTACAATACAGCTTTCAATATCGTGGACGGGGCTGACACTACCCTTATGGCAACCAGCATGGGACTAGGTGCGGCAGGCGTTGGGTTGTTAGCTACCATCGTGGCCGCACCTATAGTGCTAGGTATTGAAATAACGGCAGGGGTGGCAGGGTTAGCAGGATTGGCGCTTAAGTTAGTATCACGCAGACTTAATCGTAAGGCATTGAAACACGACGAGATCAGGGTTCTAGCCGAAGCAAAGCTGAACACAGTGAGTGAGCGTATTTCCACGGCACTCTCTGATAGTAAGATCTCAGAAGAGGAGTTTCGTTCAATCCTCTCTGAACTCAAAAAATATAACGGAATGAAACAAGATATTCGGTCCAAGTCTCGTAAGTCTGCTATCAGCGAGGACGAGAAAAAAAAGTACATAGAACAGGGGATACAAAAAGCCCAGCAAGCCTTTATTATGAACACCAAAGAGATCGTAGGCGGTTCACGTTAAACTGTTTCATCGATATAAACATGACATAGGGGAACACGAGGGCGATAGCCGTAAGCGAGCCACCGATCCTATATGGTCAATCAAAACTTACAACATAGATAAAGTGGATATGAAAGCCGACGAACCTAACTTGTACTACTTGAGGGATGGGCCGGGTAGGGGGTTTGTAAGAGAAGAATTATTGATCGTACCGTACGGCACAGTGTTACCTCCTACCAACACAAAGTAGGCATAGTAATTACCGCCAACTTTTTTGTAGTAGGGGTAATAGTAGCAAGAGCTAATGACCCAACCAAAGCCTTATTTACTAAATAAGGCTTTGTAGAGACATTTCTTGAAAGTGGTCCAGAACTGTCATTCCCTATACTACTTGTGTTCATCTGTTGTTTGAACTTTTTCTTCTCAAATTGGGCCTGTTTGTAGAGGGTATGCTTGATATGTTGTTTCACCACATTATTTTTTTACACCTTTAGCCTTTCTTATTTCAGCGTTGTCTGCTTTTTTGATAGAATACATCTTAGGTCTCAATCAAATGTATTAGGTGATTGGTGTGCCCGCACATTCATGCTTCATCTTACTTAACACCTTTTTGTTGACTTGGTAATGCATGGGGTGGTCTCTCAGGGAATCACTGGTGTTGTATAGATGTATATATTTTTTCATATCCTCGTACACGTCCTCGGTTTGAATATCCATCGGCATGGAATCCGTATCCATCTACAAAACTTCGCACCTGTCACCGTACTGCTTCTAAAGCTTGTTGTAGTAGAAGTCATACATCAGGTGTTTGGACAGGTCTAGAATACTCATGCCAAGATAGACCGGCCGATTAAGTTTAATGTGACTCTTTTTCATATGTATAGCTGCCAAGTCATCATCGAAAATAGTACTTCTATTGTAAGGCGGGCTTCCTATCAGTTTCCTATCTTGTCTTCCTTGTTTGACTGGACTAGCTTCATGTTAACGCATTTTCGTAAATTCTCCATTGTTTTGCCGAATACAGAGTTGTTCATTAGTTTGTACAGGTTTTTCTTGAAGTCATTAGTGGCCAGCTTTCTCAGGTCCATGTTCATCCTGATACATGGTTCCATCCAGGGGCTTTGATCAAACTTCAGAATTCTATGAACTACAGTCAGCTTCATCCCAAGCAAGAGATACAGCTGCAAATTACTATAGTGAACGATATGCTTTGGTTTGTTGATCGAATTCAGTACCAGTTTTTCAACGTTTGCCAGCGGCCCATCCAGCAAGTTATGATGGTACTCGGACATCCAGTCTTTTCTAACCCTGTTGTGCGATGTGCGTTATTCTTCCTGATACTTTAAGTCCACTTCGAGTATATAACCCTTGTTCGAATCAGACACTATGCCCATGATGTCCACCTGCTGGTCAGTCTTGCATTCGGCCCATTCGAATCCACCAATGGGTAGATATTGGCTCACAGCCCAACCGTACAGGTTGTTGGCATTGAGGTAGAGTAGGTGATTTGGTTTCTCAAGGTTGTAACCTTTCACATACTCGTTGTTAGCTTTAGCATAATGTTTTGATACCATAGAAATACCCCTGCATAACCCTTTCTTGATAAACAGATGCATATCATAATCGGAGAATATTTCTAACTTCACACCTGTTTTTTTCAGTAGAGCATCCCACAAGAGCGAAGGACTTGAATAATACCATGCCAGGTCCAACTTGTATTGTATCGAACTCGTTTTTCCATATAGGAACTCGTTTTTCTGAATATCTTGAAAAAATCAGCCAACAACAAATATAAATAATGGTAATCGCCTAGATTCTTACAGCCCAGTTTTTCCCATACAGTTTTCGCATGTTTGTAATCATCTTGCGAGACAGACGTGTCGGTGAGCTTGCTATAGAAGTGGTCAATGGGAGGTAACTGTGTATCATTAAACTTAGACCAGTCATCCATATATGCGTACGGGTAGATACCCGTACGTAGCAGCAAAGGCTTAGTTTCCTCCTCTGTGTTAAGATTAGTTGTAGCTAAGTCATTCAGGTTACTAGCCTTTACCAAACTGTCTAGAGATGACAACAGAAACTGAACACTATCTATGAATCTCAGGCCATTTAACGAAAAGGATATATATCTTTCCATATTGTTTGGGATACAGGATATGTTGCCTTCTACCTTTGAATTAGTTTGCATAATCAAGTGTGAATCATACCCACGGAGATTGTGAAACAACACCGGGATGTGCATCAGTTTAGGATTTATCTATGTGAGTCGCACCTCTGTATTTATCGGCACAGCAAAAATATCATAGTTTCCGTTTTTATAGAAACCCAATGGATACTGGGTAATGTAGGTTTTGTCTCTCCTAGGTTTTGTTTGGGAAACTGAAGCTTAAAAATTACTGAGTAAGGCGCCATTGGGTTTCAGTTTCCATTTGTGATATTTCTCAACATGGTACATACTGATATAATGTAACTGGGAGTGGTCCGGCACATTACATATAACTGTACCAAAAAGAACAATATGTTCATGAATGTTCTGGGGCAGAATCGAAGATTAAACGAGACTTACCTGTAAGTTGAAGGTTGATCTAGATTATATGAAACTAATCACAAGTAGGAGGGATCACGTGAGATAGCGATAGCGAATCAGGAGTCAGACTTTAAAGAGTTTGAAACCGTGTCCACAAGAAGGGCGGGTGAAACTGTCAAGTTCGGGAGGGCACGTGATCCCTCCTACTTGTGATTAGTTTCATATAATCTAGATCAACCTTCAACTTACAGGTAAGTCTCGTTTAATCTTCGATTATATCTCAACCAATCACGACGTAGATCGTGATCACGTGAGATGTTCAAAGCACATGGTTTCAAACGTAAGGCAGAGAACTCAAGTAGAAACGAATAGAGTCTTTAATCAATAAACTTTTTCGAGGTAGCACATCCAGCAGTGGTAAACAAGGATATCAAAGGCATCACGTGATGAGAGGCAGGAAACCAACTCAGCTGTTGTTAAGTAAGGCTAATGAAAAACTACTGTCAGTCACAGGTTTGTCATAGAACTTGGAAAAAGTTGCGGAACTGCTCCAGCCTGCTGTCTTCAGTATGGTATGGAGCGGTACAAAGTTTCTCAAGGCTGCACTTGTGGACGCCATTCTGGTACTGTGCGGGGTGAAGATAGTCATGTCCACACCACTCGACTGCAACACCTGCCTAATCCAGCGAGACACTGTATCTTTACTCACAGCCTTGAATGGCCGAGCATAGCTAATAAACAGCTGATTGGCACTGTCGCGCAGCGGAGCGGTCTTAACGAGGTATTCCCGTAGCACAGTCACAATACACAAACTACTGTCCTGCGAATACGCTGGCAATGTTAACTCTGCCTGGTGAACGCCAGGTTTTGATTGCTTCAGAAGACTGCCAACTCTAATTCTACAACAACTATCTGACAAACTAATATCTCTAATGTCTAGCAAATGAACAGTCTGCAGTCTTTGTCCCGTTAAGAGGGCTACCAGGGCAACTGCCTTGAGGGTGAGAAGTTTTAAGGACAGGTCTTTCAGGGGCACAAGTGTTTTAAGATAATTGAGAACCACGTTTGTATCCCAAGTCACAGTGTTCCTGGGGAGTGATGGACGAGCCTGGAAAACTCCTTTCATGAATCGGTTTATCAGTGGATGTGAACCGAGGGTTGCACTGTCTATTGTAATGAAACTTGAGAGAGCAGACCTGGCTGTGTTTAGCGCACTGTATCCCAGGTTATGCAACTCGTACAGCTCGGCAAGGAAGTCCAACACTTCACTCACAGATGGACACAGCGTATCAATTACCCTTTTATTAGAAAACTCAATCCATCTCCGAATATATGTTGAGTACTGGTTAGTTAGCGCAAGGATTGTAGGATAACACCGGCAGCTCTGTCCGAAACTCCTCTCCGTGTGAGAGATTGCCTGATACAGGAAACACTGCAAGTTTCATTCTGTTGAGTGGATGTCTCGTAGACACGTTTTGAGGAAGGCGGAGTATCTGGGATACTGGCGGAAGGACGACTGGTACTTGGGTGAGTAGTCTGAGGAGTCGGGGAAACCATGGCTGAGTCTGCCACAATGGAGCTACTAGCAGTCCTTTGGCCTGGTCCTCCTCCACTTTCTGGACGACTGTCTTCAGTATGCTGAAAGGCGGGAAAGCATAGAAATAAGTATTCCAAGTAATTGTGAATGCATCAATGCCACATGCATCTGGGTCTGGCTTCCACGAAACGTATCTGGCCAGTCTGTTGTTCAGTCTTGATGCAAACAGATCAATTTCAGGTGTACCCAACAATCTGCATATGTGATGGAACACATGTTCAACCAAATACCACTCAGTATTATCCCTGACCAGTCTTGATTCTCTGTCGGCAATCACATTGTCTTTACCGGGAATGTGACACGCACTCAGCCAAACATCCCGCTGTATACACCATATCCATATATCTTTAGCAAGCCTGTCAAGCTGTGGTTTCTTACCACCCATATTGCAGATGTAACTGACATCCGTGGTATTGGCCGTCCTAACTCTAATGTGACATTTGCGTTCAGTAGAGCAGAAAGTGCGCAGTGCCAAGAACGCGGCAAGTAGTTCAAGGTAATTTATGTGTTGAACAGTTTCGTCACGTGACCATCGGCCGCCGGTAGACTGAGTTCCGCGGGTAGCACCCCAGCCAATTTCGGACGCGTCTGAGGTGAGGGCGATTGACGGGGGCTGCACACTGATGGGTTTACTGGCAATACACACGTTTGTAACCCACCACTGAAGGTCGGCTCTTTGGTCTGCATTGAGTACTACTACGCTGTCAAAGTTACCGTTTGCTATTCGCAGAGATCGTGACTTGCCGTTGTCAAGGCGACGAAAGTGCAGCGGACCGTACTGAACTCCAGGGAAACATGCCACTATATATCCAATAACCTCCGCTAGGTCTCTGATTGAGCACGTATCTTTATTGAGCAAAGTCGCGCAAGCCTGTTTCACTGAGTGGGCTTTAGATGGTGCGGGGGAAACGGTCATCGATGATGAGTTTATCACGAATCCAAGGAATGTCAGTTCCTGGGTCGGTATGAGGACTGATTTTCTGGAGTGTAGAACAAAACCAAGATTTGTGAATAACTCTGCAGTTTCCGACACAAACTCCGCACATTCACGCTGACTGTCACCGACAATAAATGAGTCATCGATGTATCCAACGTTAGTATGTCCACGTGATCTGAGATATGAGAACGGCACCCGTAAGAGTTTAGTAAAGTATCTTGGCGCACAGCTAAGTCCATTGGGCATGACTGTAAACTGATATAACTGACCTATCCAAAAGAATTTCAAGTACTTCTGATGATCTTGGTGAACGGGGACGGTGTAATACACATCTTTGAGATCTATCGAGGCCATAAAGCAATCTTTCCGCACAAGCAACAGGGCGGATGTGAGACTTTCCATTTTGAAATGTACATAGTCGACACTTTCTTTGAGATGCTTTAAATTTAGAATGACTCTGTAGCATCCGTTTTTCTTGAGTCTGATGAAGATATTATATATATATTCACCTTGTTCATGACGGGAAGGTATAATCACACCTTTTGTTAAGAGTTTAATTATTTCCGCATCAATGATTGAATGTTCCTGTTCCGAGAATTTTATTTCTTTAGGAAAGTTGGACTGGACAGGCAGCGAAGCGAAGTCGATGTAACAACCCGTAACGGTTTGCAATATGAAGGGATCAGATGACAGGCGTTGCCAGTGACGGACATGGTAACGTAGTCTACCAGCAATAAACACATTGTTAGGGATGCATAATGAGCTCACCTCAGCAGCAGTATTTGCTAGTGTCGCCACCCCTCGGGCCTCCGCTTGTGGTAGGGTCGACCTCTGTCTAAAAAACCCTTGCCTCGTGTCTGGTTGCCTTGGTGACGGCCGTTAGTGTAGGCCGGTGTTTTGTTGGAACTGTGGGGCTTGTGATAAGGCGCTGGGCGCTGGCGATTGTAGGTCACCTGTTATGCAAGTCGGTTGGTCATGCTCATCGACTTAATGGTCTCTGACAAGTTATCGCCAAACAACATGGTAGACATTGGAGTCTGAGGAGAACACAGTTGCTGGAACTGTTTGTTGAGATGTGGTCGGAGCATGTCCCGACGGCGGTAGTTTAACTCAGTGTTCACATGAGCCAACAAACTGATGGCATCTGTCGCCTGTTTCGCCAATGCCTTGATGTCTAACTGTTGAACCGACATCTCCTTGTTCTTAACTTTGAGAATGTCACTGGCTATGTTTAGCATGGGCAGTGTTGCTCTGATGATAGGGTTCTGAAGCTTCTGGATTCTGAGGTCATTGGACCGTTCCTGTGATTTCAGTTTATCCCAGATTTCTGGATTAACTTTGCTGACTTTGAGCAGTTCACAATTTTGAGGGGACTTGTAATCGGAAAGTTTTTCCCTCAACTTTCCCTCAGGCATTCTCCTGAACATCATATTGTTCATCGCCTCTGCTAGCCTTGGTTGTATTGATGGTCCTGGGATATCTGTGTTGCCATAGTCCTGCAGAAGGGTATCCAAAAAATCACATGGCTCATCGACCTGATCCAAGTCAGTGGCTGCAGCCCTAGAGGCGGCATCATCAAAGAGTTCTTCCATGGCCGCGCTGACATTGTCGCCAGACCGCTCGGCTCTCGGCCCCCTGGCCTCCCCCTCCTCCCTCTCCGCCTCTTGCTGAGTGCGGGTAATGGTAGCACTAGCCCGGCTAGATAAGCACTTTGGTGACAACAGAGCTATCAAAGTAGCTTCAAGGGAGGAAATAGACTGACTCATTTCCGACATGAGTTGATGAGTGTCAGAGTTCTGCTGCATCAATTGTACCAAGGCCGAGTCCGGACCTGCCTCGAGAAGACTGCCCATGGCGGCAATGCTGGACCCCGCAGGGTTCTCAGCGAGGATGTCACAAAGTGAAGAATAATGTCCAGGATCTGCTGGTGCTCCCATAGGATTCGGGTCCTGATGTTGTCTACCACCTTCCGTGACACTGTTTGGTGTAGGGTCAGTACGGTCTATGTGGAGTCGGTCCGGTGCGGTCAACCCATAGCCTTTGGGCGTGTACTCTGCAGAAGTCATGTCGTCCACCATCTTGGCTGACACCCAAGGGGTAATGGTTGAGAATCGCTGCAATCTCTGCTCTTCCAGTATCCGTATTGTTGACCACTCCAACGGTAATTATACGCACTTGGAGTGGATGATCAAACTCAAATGGTAATTATACGCACTTTGAGTGAAATGGGCTTAGATCAAATCACTGAATAGTCAGAGCTTAATCACCCGTGTCTTCCTCCAGGAGGATACGCATCGCACTGACTCCTGATTCGCTATCGCTATCTCACGTGATCACGATCAACGTCGTGATTGGTTGAGATATAATCATATTTTGTACAGCAACATAATATAAGACACAACAAATCTGTTTTAATGAATTAACAGAATTTGTTCTACTGTACATAAAATATTAGTGAATCATATTTCACACACATTTGCCCTAACTGTATCTTGTTGTCTGTCTCGCCTAGAAGAATTTTAGGGTGAAAAGAAAATTGAAAAGCCATGACTTTTTAAAATGTTATTACAAGAAAAATGAAAACAAAACATGGATATCAAACTTAAAACAAGTTAACGTTAACCATTAGGCTATTACCTTGTTCGAGGAATGTACCCATCAATATTCACAAGAAAGAGTCCAACGATATGCTATTCACATGCAGATGACAAAAGACCCGTTCAGTGTCATGTGCCATGTACCTTTTTTCAGTGTTTAATGATGAACTGTGTTTAATGAGGTTTTTTTTTTCCATTACAATTTAAAGGTGTCATGAATCATGTGTGAATAGTATATGCATTGTTCAGGGTTTTTTTGTGTATTAGAGAAATGGTGGCGAAAATGCGAGTATACCATGCATCATGTTCATATGATGTTTTTATATCAGATTTTAAAGGGATCAAGTATCATGTGTGAATGTTATATGCTGTGGTACAATAAATTTCAGAACAGGCTGTACTTAATCCCTTGTTAATCCCCCTTTAGTCAGTTAACTACGGGTGACTGATTCACACCCTGAAACAAAGGCAGGGGGCACAGTGGGCTACTCCCCTTTTGACAAGACCGCTGTGCAAGATAAAAGTAAGAAATTGATTTAGGAGATAAACATCATGTGTTGGCCAATTTCGGGGAGTTATTGAGTATTTGAAGCACGGGAATGCATTTGGAACCGACGGCGTCAGCCGGAGGTTTCAAATGAAATATTCCCGTGCTTCAAATACTCAATAACTCCCCGAAATTGGCCAACACATGATGTTTATCGACATTGTAAACAAAAAAGTAAACCAAAGGGGTTTTACTGTCTGCACTCGTTTACATCGAGTATGAGTACAGCAGTAAAGTGTCATCAGCTGGCCGTTTCAGCTGGTTCCCATGGTAACGTCTGGAGTTGCTCATTTGTGACGTCATTCTAACTTTAGGTCACAATATGATTTCAATGATGTCACCACTGTTGATGACACAACAAAACAATTCTTTACGTGTAAATACGCAGTGAATAGTCTTACAGTTTCCGGGAATCTAATACCATTTGATCATGTTTTTCAACCAATCAGATTACAGAACACAGTGACTTTTGGTTTACAATAGATTGTTATCGGTTATTCCTTTCAACCGTGTTTGTTATTTTACCTAAGTTGATAATTCCTTTTGATGCTCTTCCAACCATACATTTCACAACATGCAATAAATCAGACCTTGATTTATAACTTTGAATATTTAGTGCAGATAAAGAAATGCTAAATCACTGGGAATCACTGTCGGGCAATTTCGGCATTTCGGTATTGAAAAGGCTTACATTGCTGGAATACTTTATTACAACCAGACTACATCCATCGATACTATTGTTTCATTTATTTAATGCCTGCCAAGGAAGACAGCTGCCAAGTCCCTGTGTCTGTCATGGCCAATGGAGCAAGCGCTGCCCACCTAGCAGCCAGATTACGTAACCGGAAGTGCTTGATTAGGAATGAATAAGGCCTCGCGAGATGTCATGTCATTGTGAAAACAAACAATTTACTTAAACATATATTGCAGTTACCACTTTTTTTTTGTAAAAGTATGAAGGGTAAGCAGACTAGTGACATGTTTAGAATAGAATTTAGAAAATAATTGAACACCCATAAGTCTTTGTTTGAAATGCCGCCATCTTTGTTCAAACATAGAAACGCAACATTGGAAAAACTTAGTTCTTGTTTTGAAGTAAGGTCTGTGAGAGTGAGGTAGTAGAGATGACAGTCTGTATACTTGCTACAATTTTCTTGAGATATGGGAACGTATTTCACAATTGAAGCTTTGGAACTAAGGATCTGGGAACTTTTGAGCAATCGGAATGGACACCCAGGGCAGAAAAATAAACAGTACCCCATCCTTGTCTGGTAAGTTTCAGATGAAATTTTCAGTTTGTATCGAATGAAACACTATTTTACAGTAACCATTTGCTCGCATTTCGACTTCCGTCATGGTTATTGATGTAGGTACTGCATTTTTATGTAAAACCTGATGTAAAAAAGACCCCAATATTGTTGACAGCTGAATGTTCCATTATAATACACGTACAACCATAGGACAAATGTGGTTTCGTGTTCCCATTAAAATGTACCTGTATGCTGAGTCTGAAATGGTAATGTAATACTAATATGCAGGAAATCAACAAGTGAAATATTGATGAAATAATTAGTTCATGATAATTAGTTGGAAAATATTACCAATCCACATATGTTCATAATCCAATGTGTGTCTCTTTATGTTTCAGGATGTTGTGAGAAGAATCATGGAAAAGTTTGGACTTATTTAAGGTAAAACAACTTTCTCCAAGTTTTATTATTCCTCAATATGATAATATATTTAAAATACCTGCCATGCTTTCAGCACATCCTGCTAAAAGATTATATAAATCTTAATGTAATTTTAATGTCTTTGAAATATATATTGCAAGAATTATCCATATCACATCTTTTGCAATATTGTCTTAAAGTAGATAATTTCAAATGTCCATAAATGTTTTAGTATCAATCATGCTCAACTCCTTCATAGTTGTTTTGATTTTGATGTTTTATTTTATCATTCTTTTCCAAACAAATCTAAAACAAATAATGTTTTCAAGGGGAGTGATATAGCCTGCAGGTCGGTTGGGCAGGGAATCTTCGTGATCTGGTGTAAATTTAATACCTAGTACATCAAATACATCCACTACCCATTCAATTTTCAGATCATTACATATCTTATCAATAGATTTAGCTTTTGATCCAATCCAGGTTGTTTTCGATTTATCTAAATTTTCTAAATTTTCAAACCTGATTTTGTAAAAAGTTGTCAGTAGCAGAATACAATGTCTCTTCAGCTCCATCAAAAAACAGTTCAGCATATTGTTCCAGTTCATATTCATTATCATTGATAACGTTATCTTTGATGTTTTCATTATTTCTTATGATGCAACCATAATATCTAGTAGAATTGATACAGCACAGTAAGGCTTAGCGTGGTGCATAATTTCTACTTGATCATGTTGATCATGCTAATGCTAATAGAAATCTTATGTTACCCTTTTAGTAATTAATGCATATACCACAGTTACTTATTACTTTGTTTGATACACGGTGAATACGATAATAATCAAAATAAGGGTTGTGGGATTGTAATAATATATTATTGGAAAAATCAAAATGAATGAAAATGCTTTTCTCAACAGAAACCTTCAGGGGAATATGGAGGAGCAAGAGGGACCATCAACATGACAGAAGGCAGGAAACAATGGAAATCAAACGGGAGATGCTGAAACAAAGAAAGAATCTGTAAGTTCCTGAAATTGGACTACTTAATACCACTTGTACCGGTTTATATACACTACCTGACATTTTTCTGACATATGTGCTGTGTATTGTCACATCACAACATAACTGTAATGAAATAACTTTTATTATCTCAAGTCATTACCCTTCATCTTAATGTGTCATTATCTAATTAGACCAAGCACCACTCCCTAGAATATATGATGGACATAACTTATGCATTAGCCATATTATTTTCCAGAAACTCCAACAGCTCATGAAGAATGTAGCTACTACTAACTGGAATGAGAAAGGAAACAGAAGGTGGCTGTAGTCCATAGCCCCAGAATTGACATCGCCTGTGGAGTATGACACAGAGGATTGTAACCTTGTCTTCTCTGTTAGATTTTCATGGGAAAGTGAGGAGCTGCTACACTGTAAGACTTTACTAGACAATGAACAAATGGCTCCAGCTTGTTCCCGAGCTAGGGCAAAAATGAAGACATGGCAACGCCACCCAACAAGGTGCATTCAGTCCTTGCCACTTAAAGATCTTCCAGCCTGGTCATTGAGAATATGATTAAGGATAGTTAAGGATAGGACAGAATGTCTAAACTAAACTAAAGATCCTGTTTCCGAGTCACAATTCCGACACACATTCCGAACATGAAGGTTTTGAAAACACTTAACCCTGTTCCTTGAAAAATTATAAATAATAACTATAAATATGCATGTGTGTAAGTGGCTTATGTGCTTTTGACTGGGCAAGTCATTCCTCTCTGAATAAAGAGAAATCTCCTGATAGGATTTTGTGATTTGTGACAATGTATATTAGCAACATTTAAACACAAGACACACTATGAGGACAATGTGATGTAAATATATATAATATGTTTTGTTCTGTGTGTGTATTCCTACATGTTAATGCTACTGAGCAAATTTTGAAGATAGTTTCTAAATCAATGTTTATGATGAATTAAGAGAAATCAACTGACTGACTCATCTTTGTTTTATGTCCATGTGGTGTTGAGATAGCTGAAGTGAACATGTATTTGAATGTATTTTGTCATATATTTTACACAATCATCGATCATGTGGACATCAATACATGCTAATAACCAATTATAAAACCAAATATAGTCACACAAATTCTGATTTACTGAAACCTTCAGAATATGGTTAATGTATTTAATAGATATGGAAATCAGTGGGAAACCTAATTGAATTAAAGGACCACTAAACATTGGTACTCTTTTTATCACTGCATATGAAAGACTTTTGGTTAGTCATAAACGAAACACCATTTCTTCTTAAGACAAACTTGTGGTGAATTAATACCAAGCGCTTAAAAGTTGCTAAAAGGCCGTCTGCTTCTCTCTCGCCTGCAAACGAAACCGCAGACAGGTTACGTAACTCTATCGCCAGATGTAGGAATGTGTAAGAAGCTCGTCATTTTGCTGATTTCTCAACGTCACCAAAGACATGCCGAATTGTTGTGTCACTATGCACAGATTTCCACCAGACTCTGTAGTTTGTGCTTAAATTGGTTGTTAGTGTGTGTGAAGTGAACTTTGTGGAAGCCTGTGGTGTATACTAAATCGGATGGTTTGCCCCCTACCACGCTTCCAGGATAGAAAATGGAGTTTAAGTTTCATCGAGTTTATAAAATTAAGACTGCTTACTACACTTTGCTGATCAAAAGGATTTTGCATGGATATAACGCTTTCTTCCTCAGAAACGAGGTTGTGGTCGAAGTGACAATATTATCGTAAGTAATCTTATATAGACCCCTTATATTGACCGATTCCAAGAGTGAAATTGTTATGTTATAAGCAATGTCATGTAAAATCCTAATGTCCATCAATAAAATACATATTTTACTACCAGTAGAAAGTAATTTTGATTTTGTAAGTTGGTGAAAACAAACTTAAATAGCATTCATCCTCAGACAGGGTGCCGCCATTTCTGAAAATCCTAAAGTCCGTTAGAATGATTGAGATTATGATTTGTTCTCATCAAGCTAGAAAATCAAAACTACTTTTTACTGGTACTTAAATATGCATTTGAATCATGGCCATAAGGATTTTGCATGACACAACTTTTAACATAAGGACTTGTTCCAAGGAAGCAAGGTGGGGGTCGAAGTGACATTTATATTGCAAGCAATGTTATACCGACCTCCACCTCACTTCCAAGAGTGAAATTGTTATGTTATAAGCAATGTCATGCAAAATCCTATTGTCCATCAATAAAATACATAATTTACTACCAGTAGAAAGTAAATTTGCTTTTGTAAGTCAGTGAAAACAAACTTAAATAGCATTCATCCCAAGACAGGGCGCAGCCATTTTTGAAAATCATGAAGTCTAATCCATTTGAAGTAATGAGATTATGTATGGCTTGTTCTCATCATGTTAGGAAATCAAAACTACATAAATATGTATTTGAATCATTACCAAAAGGAGTTTGCATCACACAACCTGTAACATAACCTAAGCGAGGTCGGGGTCGAAGTGAAAATACTGCGCGATAAATTTCTTCACTTGCTAAATTTACTTGGTTTGTAACGTTCACTCACCAGTATGTAGACACTTGTCAATATACGTCTTTATACTTGGTCTCATAATCCTAGTTACTTTATAAACATACTTTTATGCATTTTAAACTTAATAAAAAGAACAGGAATGTAATATGTAGACATTTCATAGTTTTCCTATATGAATCATAATTCGCACACACGCCCTAATGTATGTCGTCTGCATCATTACACTTAACGACGAAAACAATGATTTTGTTGAAAGCCATGACAACTTATTAAAAACAAAAATACAAACATTAAAATTAAAGTTATAGGAGCAATGTCAGGCTATTACCTTCTTTGAGGAATGTATCCATCAATATCCACAAAAACAAGTGATATATAATTCATCTGCACTGATGTGTCTTTTAACAGTCTAATATATGAAAATGTCATGTATCGTTTCAGGTTTTTCACATGGCTGTATAGTTTCATTGGTTCCCCAAGATAGTACACCTGGCATCTAATTGCATAATGTGCGTCATTCTTTTTAAAAAGTTATTTAGTTAGCCAATAATGAGCAATCAATGTATTGGCGGTTAGTCCTTTGAAAGAAGGGTGTTGTTTTACATAGACACAGACATGATAGAGTGTATTCAGTATAGATCAGTAAATGTACATACATAAAAACTACCTTTTGACAAATCCCCCATTTAAATCCTCATAAAACTCACTGATCAATCGGCGTGTTATCGGTTAATCCTTTGATCGATCCAGACAAAAGAAATGCCAAATGGGGGCATTTGTCAGGTAAGCTAAGTGGCGTTACCACTAATTATACTTTTCATAAATTCATTAACTGAGCATCAAGTGAATGATAACAAATAACGTGTAGGTTTATACCACCTAACACGGATTACAACCTAGTGACACCAAGTGATTTTGACACAATCGTCTATGAAAACAAGGGTTGTAACTTGAAAACTTGGCAAAGTAGGAGACAAAACTAAATGATAGTAGATTGTGAGAACATATAGCTTTCATTTTTCTCAACAGCTTTTGCAATTTCAGGTTTGTATAGTTTAACCCCTGAAATGTAGATGAATACTGCACGGACCCTCATTTCTATACCCACCATTACGTCACGGAGACACGCTGCTCTGATTGGTTGAAATTTCGTTTGCGGCTGAGAATTGTGCACTATTGACAAAAAGGTTGATTTAAGGTAATTAAAGATTGAAATGAGCAGTTTTAATGATGTGGTTTCATTTATAACGATGTCAGCAAGTGATTTTGCATTTGTACCCTATTAGAGTATATGTGACCTTTAAGTAACTGAAACTATCTGAAAGTAGAGAATAGTGGAAAACCAATAAAACCTCTTTGGAATGTGGGTAACTAAAACCCAGTGGAAACTTACCGGAATCTGGGTAACGGAAACCAACTGGAGTCTCACAGGAATCTGGGTAATGGAAACTCACTGGATCCCTACTGGAATCTGGGTAATGGAAATGCACTGGAGCCCATACTGGAATCTGGGTAACGGAAACTCACTAGAACCCTACCGGATTGTGGGTAATTTGTGAGTTTCCATTTTACGGAAACTTGATGGAAATGTAAAGAAACGATCCAGAAACCTACCTGAAACTTAAGTTTCCATTTTGTTTCAGGTAGGTTTCTGGTAATGGAAACACACTGGAGCCCCTACGGGAATCTGGGTAATGGAAACCCACTGGAACCCCTACTGGAACATGGGTAACGGAATTTTATGCAGCCCTACTGGATTCTGGGTAATTTGTGAGTTTCCATTTACTGGAAACTTGATGGAAACGTAAAGAAACGATCCGGAAACCTACCTGAAACTTCAGTTTCCAATTTGTTTCGGTTAGGTTTCCGGTGTCTGGAAACAAAGTTATTTTTGCTGTGCGATAATGTGACAATGGTCTCTACCTGAATCGCCATTCAGGGGGTTACTATAAAGATGGCAATGCATGCTTTCGTTGTGTGTGGGGGGGGGTGTTGTTTGACGATCACAACGAACAATGACATACCCAAACCCACACTCTTCATGCGCTTGAACTTTTTGTGTAAAACTTTTATCAGTGGATTGAGCTACTGCATCGATTAGTTTCATGATGATTGCTTCGAAGTTGGGGTAGATAATGTATAGTACTGGCATTTGATTTTTGTGGTTGATAAATTTCAAGATATTGTTCTTTTCCCCTGGCATCTCTATTCGTATGGCTGTCCCCCCTACACTTACAACCTTCCCTGTGCGAATCGAGCAGATCTGACCTAGAAAATATGTTAAGGCACCTTTCACAAAAGTGTTTTTTCCCCAGTGTTTTTCGTTTGATCATACACCAAACGACTGAAATGTTGTATAGTTGTGTAATGTTATTTTTCACCCTCCTGCACTAGAAACAGATTAATTGTTTGATGGCCTTCTTGGTTCAGTAAAGGACTTATCCTGTGCACTATTATATTTTTACCTTCGTACCCGAATATAGTTACAGCTAAGTCTGGATTCTGTTTCTCTGTTTTTGGCCATTGAGAGATAGGAGTGGGTTCCTCTATACCTTTCCAATTTATTTTATCATCTTTTGGATAACTGGAAAGTCTGTTGGGATGTTTTTTATTTGGAAACTTAGCGACTCTTACCGCCATCCTTGCACAATCGTCACCTTCATTTTATAGCATGTTTATCCTTTTTAAATATTGTTGGCATTGTAGAGCTGCAAGTGAAACCAACGCTGTTCATTCAGAAATGTTGCTGCTATGCTGTTGTTTACCTTGGATACCGTGTTAGGTCTTGAATTAACTGCTATAGGGAGTTGGGTCAGTGTTTCCCTCAAATTGAATAGTAAATTCGTGAAGTAATTTTGTATGTGCTCCTTAATTCTTCACATTTAAACATTCATGTTTTAACTAGTATACCATGACAACCCACGTAAACGATTTTGTTTCTGCTTGTGAAAAAGCAATAAAAAATAATACTTTTGTTGGTTTGTTAACTTTCGATTGGGATAAAGCAGCATTAACCAAACATGGAGCAAGTTATGTAAAAATTTATTTTAACTCATTAAGGCCGAGAGCCGCATATATGCGGCAAATTAATTAGCTTCTCACAGTGAGAGACGCGTATTGGGGGTAATAAAAAGCACCTCTTATTCAGCGAGAGCCGCATATTGGGGGTTATGAAAAGCACCTCTCATTCAGCGAGAGCCGCGTATTGGGGGTTGTACATTTTATATTCGTACAATACCTATAATTTCAATCAATTTAGCAGTAATGATCAAAGATTAGCCTTTCTTACGAGAGAGATTACTTTCTCTGTTAATCAGAAGAACTATTAATGTGTTTTGATAACAATTGCTTGCAATGTCGGGGGTTTATACAGGCAAATGAACATATGTCTGCGAGAAAAGGGATTATGAGATGTTGTTACAGGAGGTACGTGTTTGTTACTCGTCATTGGGAGTGAATACTGAGATACTATGTTTGCACATTGATTGAATTAACGGTGACAAGGTTACGAAACCTTCTTCTAAATTAAATCATTCATTCATTGTAATGGTTCATATAATGAATCGTAGACATAAATAGCAATACTGTATTACACTCATGTTCGTGTAGATTTGAAATAAACCAAGTTACTAATTTAGACCTAATTCATTTGCGACTATTGATTTTTAAATTTGACAATAATACATAATCGAATATGAAGTGATAACTCTTGCATCTACTCATAATATACATATATAGTACACATAAACCATACGAAGGTAACTGGGATATTTTGTTCAAGCTGTTTCATGCTTATTTGAAATGTGATTTTTCAATGCAATTTACACAAGCATTGTGTAAGAAACGTTTGTATTTGATCTCTGTAATTATCTTATCCTGTGTAATCATCACGTGTATCAGATCCATCGTCAATAAAAGGAGGAGAATATATCAGTTACGGAATTGATGCGTATAATCTTTCAATCAGACAACACTAAATATATGAACACCTCTTTCAACCTCAAAATAACAGCCTCTGGTCGAATGCATGTCCAGGTAAACTTTTGTCCTGTGACAAGTGTAAAGCAAACTTATGCGCTGTAACATCATTGGACAACCTGTTTTGTGGAGTCACGCCCATCGCCAATCTTCTGAACCTTGTTTGCTTTCAAAACAAATATAAGTATGCCCATCTTCATAAATATTTGGGGAGATTCAACTACAAGTGTATACATCACAATAAATCAGTATCGTGTTACTTTTTTTAATTCTATAATACATGTACTTGAATTATGATATTTATTCAAAACAATGTACAGATTATATTGAAATGTTCAGCAAGCCATTATGTTTGATGTACAAGTAGTGTGCGCAAAAAGTATACACAAATAAATACTATCTCTACTCAATGATTGGATTGGGTTATCCGGGGTAAAAATAATCGGATTGTAGCGCTTTGAGCGCTTAGAAAAAAATAAACTCGTCAAAGTGCGTGTTAGTCCTACGTGTACATTTCAGGCACCCTTACGATTATGTATGTTCACGATACACAAAGTTTTTCATGATAGCTAGAGTTGATAAAGCCGAAATCTAGCATATCGATTGGTCAACGATCTAACCAATAGTCAATCTGTATCCAAGCTGTCTAGTGACCGAACGTACTCTTCAGAAATTTAGCCCACGCCCCATCACCTGTCATGTCCAATGTAACAGGTATCTCATGATACGATTGGTCATAGATAACAAATCAGGGACTATATTGAACAGTTAAGACACAAAACGTCACATTCAGGAATTTTGATGACGCCCATCCCATGACCCTTTGTCTAATGTATGTGCAAGGAATAGCATTACACAATATGTATTCATGTATGTTCGTATATTTCCTGCGTTAAATCTAGATGAACCAAAGCGACAAACTGTGAATCTGTTATATGTAAGTCACAGACTAGCTTATTAGTACTTTCCTTAAAATATTCAGCATACACTAGCAACGTATCAGCAAAAACGCTTCTTTCATAGATTATTATGCATGTGCGTAAATTCTTCTTTACTGCCATTGACATAGATGTTTTGAACAATTTAATCTCTCACAATGATATAAGAGGGACATCATTTGGTTTAAGTATGTCTTACATACAATGAAACGGACTGGCAAACGTCGAGACATCAAATGCAGATGTTCAAGCTGTGATGCGTTTTTGTGTGTTGACTGTTTTGAGGCCTACCATAAAGACTTGTTCTAAGGACGATAACGCTTTATGCACTAGTTGAGTCATACAAATGGTACCGTATACCATTCTTGTCAGTTGCTGGCCACAATGTGTGAAGCCCGCGTGATACTGCTGGAATATAGCTAAAATCGCTGTAAAACTAAATTCACTCATTCTCTTCAATTGTTGCATTTCAGTCGGTATTCTTTTACATTTCCAAAATACTAAGACATGTGTGTTCACCATCTGAGAACGAATACACTCATCATAGTGTCAGTCTACTCCCATATGTCTTATGTGTTTCTTTCATACATCATTACAGTAACTGATGTTATGTTTACAATACACAAATTGTTGCATGATAGTTGATACAGCCGAAACACAACATAGTCATTGGTCAACGATAAAGCCAATAATCAATCTCTACCCTATCACTTTGATAGACAAACGTGCTCTTCAGAAATTTAGGCCACGCCCCATCACCTTGCCCTTCCTATGTGACAGGTTCTCACGATACAATTGTTCAAAGTATCCGCCAATATGATGAGTAACTGAGATATAATGCGTTACATTCGGGATATTTTATCCCATCACATGACGGGAAGCTTTGTTTAGCATCGAGTAATGATAAATGTATCATGCAGTATGTGTGTGTATGAATGGTGATGTATGTTTGCAGCATTAAGTTAAGATGAACAAAGTGACAAACTATAAATCTCTATATGTTCCATGTTACTTACACACCTACTTTCCTTGAAATAGTCAGTAAGCACGAGCAATGTATTGGCAAAAAATCTAGACGATTATAATGCAAACCCCCCTCTTTTTAAACTCTGTTATAAATAATATATTATAATTCAGTCCATATGATGAGAGAGACAGGAGGAATTTGTATATTTGTTCATCTCGTACGTACAAAGACCGCATAGGTGTTGATAAAAATACAACACACACTGGCAAAGGGGTATGAGAGACACAGGTAATAAATTACATGAAACGCTGTAATACATGTATTCACATCGGCCTCTTTCCCATTTACATCTTTACGACACAATTAAATAATCAGTACTTGTTTGTGAGACTAAACAGTTTCCTGTCATATCCGAGACCTGCCAGGGAAATCAGGCATGATTAGCACTAATTAGCCTCGTCGCAGCAATCAGGCAGTCAGCGAGGGGTCCCAGGTGTTGGGCAGTGGAGCGGCTCCAGGGCTTAATGAGTTAAAAAGAAACTACTTAAAGATAGATTCACAGATGAAATTCATCAAATAGAATTACGCCGAAAGCAGACAGACCTTACAGGTTAACTATTTCGATAACAAAAACATACAATTCGAAATGAAAGCCCCCGAGAGTCTTCATTACTGAAAGCTATTTCATATCTTTCTCAAGCAGTTGAAAAAGAAATTACAAAAAAATATCCACCACGGAATGGCATGAAATTTATAATATACCAGTTTTCACACAAATTCAAACAACTTTGAAAAATGGTACCCCTTTAGATAATCCAATACTCTGAATTGAAATACACGGATTAACTAATTCTTCTCAATTTGTTGATTGGGTGAAATTATATGATAAAAGTGAACCAATAACAATAAATGGGAAAAGAACCTGATCAGAATAACATTCATAGACTTCTTGTTGGAGGGTCAAAATATTCAGGGGTGGCTGATGTTAGTTCTTTATGCCTTGGTAGTCTGCATACTTCACTTGGTGTTAAATTACATACTGGTATTGTAGAAAACGAAGATAAATTCAAAAATACTTTAGATGAATTAACAAGAGTCACCAGAAGATGACATATCCCCCCAGCCCCCACATGTTTGAAAGGAAAAATAATCTGAGAGTTTCTCATTGTTTTTTTAGACTAAGTTTCAATTGTTCTCATGGAATTCATGGAAATTATAAATGCCATATATCTGTAACCAGCAAAGTCACAATTTCAAGATCTGTCTCATATATCTGCCAAGATCTGTTGAAAGATATGAAATGGTTTTCGAGTTGTGCTCTGGGAATGAAGCCTACCCCTCCATTTTGAGACTAAGTCCAAAATGTTTCCATGGAAACCAAGTTTTACTAACAGATATTAAGAAGTTTTTGAGTTCTGCTCTGGAAATGAAACACACCTCGCACTTTTCAGACTAGGTCCAAAACGTTTCCATAGAAACCAAGAAAATAATGCATCGCAAAAACCTTTAAAAACCAAAAGGCACCACTTTGGGGTCTACAACACATATCTAGAAAGTTTTACTAACAGATATTAAGAAGGTTTTGAGTTCTGCTCTGGAAATGAAACCCACCTCTCACTTTTCAGACTAGGTCCAAAACATTTACATGGAAACTGAGAAAATAATATATCACAAGATGCTGTACATAGCAAAGGCACCACTATAGGTTCAGATTGATATATCTACCAAGCTTTGCAGAAAAATATTGAATGGTTTTTGAGTAATGCGCTGGAAATGAAGCCCATCCCTCCAGTTTGAGAATAAGTCCAAAACATTTCCATGGAAACCGAGAAAATGATAAATCATAAAAACCTGTAAATACCAAAAGGCACCTCTATAGGTTCAGATTGATATATCTACTAAGTTTTGCAGAAAAATATTGAACAGCTTTTGAGTTCTACTCCGGAATCAAAACACACCTCCCACTTTTGAGACTATGTCTGAAACATTTACATGGAAACCGAGAAAATAATAAATCACAAGAAACCTGTGCATAGCAAAAGGCACCACTTTAGGTTCTGACTGATATATCTACTAAGTTTTGCAGAAAAATATTGAACGGTTATTGAGTTCTGCTCCAGAAACAAAGCCCACCCCACCATAAGACTAACACCAAAATGTTCCATGGAAAAAACAAAAAAATATAAATGCCAAAAATCTGTAAATAGCAAAAGGCACAACCATAGGCTGAGATTAATATATCTATCAAGTTTGGTCTAAAAATATTGAACGGTTTCTGAGTTATGCACCGGAAACAAAATGATTACGGAAGGATGGACGGACGAGGCTTTGGTTATATCCCTCTGCATTACATAATAAATGATACTTCACTTGCTGCTAAATTACAAACTGAGATTGTAGAAGAAAGTGAAGATAACTGTAATTTAGATGAATGAATAAAGACTGAAAGAATTCCCTGGTTTATATAAATCTTCATCTCACTGGGATAAGGATAAGTAGTATAGACAATGGGGTGTTCTGGGTCACTACCCATCTAAGTCATCGTATTTATAGAGCTATCCCAATCAACAAATACCCGGGCACATGTCTTTAGTCATCTCTTGTGTTAAAGATGACATTTTGATGCATGGTTTGTGAGACAACTATGATAGGGAAAGCGTAGTTTCTTGTTTTATGACTTACATGGGCTGTGGCCCTGAACCACCATTGTTTATACTACTTCCCATTTGTGTAGATGTATTTTGATTAATTCTGCATCTTGATTAACAGAGTAACAGCCACATGCACATTTTCAAATGTAATGAAATAACTGTAAATAATGCGACATTTTAGTTGACGTCATGGCATGTTTTGTGCATTTTGTGACGTCGGAAAAAGACGACACTGCCTTGCTGATTAGTATATATCTAACCTAATTTCCTCTCAACGTGTAAAAGGCCTCAGCTTATGTGTCAGAATTGAACACTTTTTAGACAAAACATAAATTGAATGGTTTTACCATTGAAATAGTGTCCTGAATATGTCAACAATTAGACTCTTTTACTAGAGATCTTATTGTGAACAACACCTGTCTGGCATTCATTTAGATGCAAATGTAAATTATACAACAGCTGAATATTCATTGAATATTCATTTAGGATACAGACTTTTCTTCTTATGATTATGTAATTATTTCACTTCATAAGTATGCAATGAAAGGTACAAAGAGATCGCTTTTTTAGGTACAAAACTATTACAATATGGATGTAAGGTGTGTCCAAATTAAGACATGACCTAGTTTTAACCAATTTTCGTAAAAATATTGTTTGAGTTAGATATTCTACCATGAAATATGTTTTAATCAATTTTGAATTGACGTTATTATCTAAATCAATGATAATGAATCATGAAACGTTTTTGACAAACTTGCACCTGGTCAATCAATATTCATAATTGTTTGCCAATAAAAATGACACAAAGCAATGGAATGAACAATGTGCGCCTATACATTTCATAAAATGTACAAATCATTTTGATTAATATTATCACGTATAAGGTTTTACTTATAAGGTTGAATTAAATTGCTGTTTATTAACCTGTTCATATGAAACAGCAATATTTATCCTAACGAATATTGAATATTGTACATCACAGTAACTAAAGCACATGTTGCAACAATGGCTACGTGTGATCTTCCAACACTTGTGTAGAGGTTTAAAATGTGGTATATTACACTTATTGAGTCAATTTCCCATGCAAATATTATTCAAACAATCAAAAGCTTTAATCAAATGAATATAAACACATACCCTATATATCCACATATGATCAGTTTTGTGAAAAAATACCTGAACGAAACACAAAATATACATCAGAATACTGAAAGTGCATTTGGAATGATATGGCCATTGTGTTTACTCTTGTTCAACCGACCTTCACCTCAAAGAAATTGCCTTATATGTTGACATGTGACATCACTATGTTTCTTTCAAAATAGTGGCTTCGCTGACAAGGGTACATAGGACTTTGCGAGGTCTCTTTCCTTGATTAATGATCTTTTGTACATAAACGTGAGATGTAAGTAATCAGAACTATTCTGACTATCTGTGTATTGTTATGTGTTTTTATCGTTTACATCGTAAATGACAAAAGACACCAGAAATGCCTACAAGTACCGTTGTCATTCTGCATGATTTTGCGTCAGTCATGGCATCACTCTGCACGAAAAGTTTGACAGTTTCTTATGAATTATCAGATGATTGCATTGTATCTATTCTTAATTTGCTATTTCCTGCTACGATACTCTTCCCCTGAATATTCTAAGTGTATTGAGCCATTGTAAGCAATGATTACATGGCTGGATGTTGGATTTCTGAAAATGCTATGCACTGTAAAAATCGGAATTTTTACATTTCAAACAAGCGCCGTCTTTATAGCACAACGTTTGTGTTCATGCCCAGTATCTTTCATTGGGTTTTATCTAGACAGTTGGTACTGGTGACAAAGACCATTTGTAATGTGAATCTATGATGTTTGGGGAATTCAATGATGCATTTGTTGCAGCTGACTATGAAATATACATGACGTAATAGGCTTCTCAATGCCGGCCTTCTCAAAACGTGATTTTGTAAACACTATCCAAAATAGCGGAAGGCGCACTTCGGCATTCGTGTAAGTGTATTTTTTAAAACATCCCAACCGATTCTGGGTTCATCAGCGACGTTTCAGAATTATCATTACTGGTTACATGAAAACATGAAATCAGTGGCCATTAATATGCTATATTTGAAATTCAATATTCCCAGTAATTATATGATTTTCACATTTCAAAACATACAGCAAATAACGCTCTCAATAATTTTTATGTTGTGAAAAATGGTGACATTTACTATGAAGCCTGTTTTGAAAGGCAATTTTAAGTACTTTAACTGGGTCTGAGATAATAGCGGATGGTCATGCAACAGGGAATTTTCTGCAGAATTCAAAACTGTGAAGTATATATATATGTGCATGGTATATTTAGAATTTTATTGGACTTCAAAGTGAGGGGTGAAGAAGAGGGACATATATGTTCCTGTGGCATCCAGGTGGTTAATCAAAAAGAAACATGACATATAAAATGTCTCCACAATCATGGACAGCTACCGTTTTATAAACTGTGAGGCAGGAGGTTTAGTTCAGCATTCAGGACAGGGTGCTCATTTAGCAAAATTGAATATTAAGTCATCCTTCTGTTTGCTTCCAGTGCATGTGAAAGATTTCCACCTGTTAAGTATGTACTTTCATCGAAATTACTATTTTGACAAATGTCTCCCTTTCGGCTGCTCTATATCATGCATCTTGTTGAAACATTTAGCCATTTCTTGCAGTGGTAAATAACTAGATACACGACAGCACATCCATCATGCAGCATCTGGATGATTTCCTGGTGGGAGGTTGTGTCCAATCAGGTAAATGTAAATACCTATTAGATTCAAGCATTCAGCTTTTTCAACAAATCGGTATTCCCATAGCACAAGAAAAGACATTTCATCCAACCACAACCATCTATTTCCTGAGCCATTTCTATGGAGACTAAAGTGCCACCACAGAAAATCAGTCAGTTGTGTCACGAAATTGTCACCTTACTGCAGTCACAGAAACATAAACTGAAAGTTCACCATGAATAAAATATGTGTGTTCTAATGGCTCTGTATTCTATAAGTTTCTTTCTATTTCACCATTAGGGAAAGAAGTTACATCCTATATCAGTGACTGCTTTATTTGTGAAGAAACTCTCTGACTCTCAGTTAACTTGCACAATGGTTTATTATGATGTAAATCTATTCATCAACATTCAACTTGATGAAATCCTCCACATCCTTCATTCCAAACCTGACTCCTTTAACAGCAGCCTGGACAGAAGGCTCTCCACAGATAGCATTGTTGAATAGTTTCTAGATCTTTTGAGACCTCCTACTTCATCTGGCAAGATATCTACCAACACATCCGTGGGCTCCCCATGGGTTCACCTCTGTCACCTCTTAATCACCAAGATCTTCATGACCAGCTTTGATGAGACAGTCATGGCTACATCCCCTTTTTAACCACTCTGCTGGTACAGAAAGGTGGATGACACAATCCAGTTCACAATGGAGATAGAAAACCAACAGAAACTGACATTCCTAGATGTGTTCCTGGAGAACTCCCACAAAAACATTACCTTTTCTGTCTATAAAAAATCCACCCACACTTACCAGTATATTCATTACCTGTCCAACCAGCAAACCCAGATCAAACATGCCAATGTATCAACCCTAACCAGAAGAGCTAAAGCCATCTGCGACCATGACCATCTCCAAGCCGAAATGAACCATCTAAGAGCCACATTCATCAAGCTCAACGACTGTCCCAAACATCTTGTAGATAGAACCATAGCATTGACCCTCCAACAACACGAAGAACATCAACTCAAACCTGAGCCATAACTGATCAGAATAAACATCCCCTACTAAGGCCAGATCAGCCACCAGATCAGTCGACTGCTCTAGAAAACTGTCGGTATAGATGTGACCTTCAGCTCTGACAAAACACTAAAGACTATTCTGAAGGCCAATGGCAGAAGTTCATCAACCAACACCACTCACAAGGCCAGAGGGTGCATCTACAAGCTAATGTGTGACTGTGGCAGGAGCTATGTAGAAGAGACATCCTGCCCCATTGACATTAGACTCAAAGGGCTAAAAAACTTTGGTGGAGAAATCAGATCTAAAATAGGCCCTTTCTGAACATGTTGAACTTTCCATCACACTCTGTTAACTGGCAAGCAACAACCACCATAGCATCCAACACACATGAATGGCGATGATGCAAGATTTCAGAGTCTATTAGCATCAAAAGATTAGCATCACAGATCGGGGGTTTTGCCAACATAATGTCTGGGAAATTAATTAGACTTTAAGGCTTCAACTACCACATATTATTCCACTGTAACAGCTTCATCCCCACCTTGTACATCTTATCCTAGCCTTTGTATATCATGGATTATCAGTCACCCTATTGTACACTCATTGACTTCTATCGTTTAAATACTTAATCTACTGTAAACAACACCATATCAGCTTTTGTTTGTTTAGTTCCCTTTCATCTCATGATCAGCAGTTTATTGTATATATATGCTTGAAATCATCACTCTTACTTGTATACATTACTTGTATATATACCTTGCAAAACTGTCAGCTAAGAGTAGCCCAGAAACGTTGTGTAAATACAGTAGAACAAGAAGAAGTTGACATCCATAACATTTGGTCATATTTCTGAAAGTTCACCAGATACAATTTCCATTAGGCAAGCTGTATTTTGTATGTTATCATGAAATGATAATTCACACCAAAATTCATAATTATTGTAACCAGTACAAGCAATACATTAGCACTCAAATATTAGGAAAATATGAATGTAGAATATTAGTTTCATCATGTATCAGTAATAGCTTTGACAAAGATTCCTGTCAAAAGTAGTAAAACTTATCTCACAGACATTCTGTTGAAAAAGGTATAAGTTATGACCCTACAATTAGGAGTTAAAATCCTAGTCTGACGTAATCAGAACTCCACTGTAAGGCAAACCATTCACTTAGACAAGGGTTATGTCTAGACAGGTTAATAAACTGCTTTGATAAGCTAAACATGCCATCACCTACAGTAAAATAACATTATAGAAACACCATTTAAGGGTAGTTAAAGATCCAGCCAAGAGTAAGCAATCAAGCATCGAGTACATGTGACATGATTAATGCCTCTTAGAATAGGATTAAAAGATTAAGTACTCCCCGTCTGGTCACTGAAGGTGTTCTAGTAGGACACACCCCATTTTGTTTATTCTGTATTTCATTGGCTATTGTAGATTACACCCATTTTTGTATCTGTCAACAAATCATAATCTTTGTATTGTTTCAATTGTAGTTAAATAGTCTCCATCTCCATTTGTCCATCAGTAGGGTTTAGACTCCCAACACAGGTCAGCTCTAGCCCTCAGCCCAGAGGGTTGTACCGACTCTCTGTGGCCACCCTTGTTATTCTATCGCTTGTAAATAAAATTGTAATTAGCTTCTGGTGATTTCAGACTCTTTGCTGACTTAACAAATGCAACAAATGCAATACTCTTCATTTGAAACGTGGCACGTTAACTAATCATGGATCGGTCAAATCACAAGTGGGAGGAGTTATTAAGCATTTTGGAATGCAAGTTCAAGACTCAAGATTTAAGATATATTAATTCCTTCATTTAGGAACGAATAAGAATGAAATATTTTCTCCTTGCATAGGAAAGTACTATTTGATGATGTAAGAATGCCCGATAGGTGGCTGTTGAGGGCATATAAGGATAGGTGGGAGTTCCAAATGTATTCTCCGTTGCAGTGTGCTTGAGTCTAGTATTAACGCATCAGTCACAGCATGCATAGATCAGAACAAACCTATCTCTGCAAAGTTAGACAAGATCTGGTTGAAGTTTGACTAATCTACAGCTCAAATTCCGAAGTCAGTGGAAAATAGATTGGAGACTTTTTGTGGTGAATTTCTAAAGATAGCTAAAGAACTCACGAAGTTGAATGCCGCTAAGGACATAGTGTTGGAAAAAAGAAGTTAATAAGATCCAACATACTTTCAACTCTGAGACTTTGGATAACCTGGAGGAGATTAAGTTTGCTCTTGAATATAAGAAGTTGGATTACACCTCACAGTTCGTAGACACAGAATTACAATGGATTCAGCAGTGTAATAAACTGATAAGGATTGCCAACACTTCTGAAGGCGGCTGGGAAACTGTAAAAAACTATGTTTCTCGAGATCTTGCATCTCACTCTGACGACGACAAGCAAATTTCAAGGGCTGAGAATAAAGCTGTTCGGAAATTCAAGACTAGGAATGCATGTTTCATATGGAGTCCGAGGTGGTCATACAGCTTCTGCTACAGTTTCTCCTGCTGAATCAGTGCCAAGCGTCAATCAGCCCTTTCGGAGGAGCTGTTCCAGCTGGGCATGTTTCTTATGTGGAAGCTTTGAAGACTTGGCAACTCCATTGTCCCTTTGCCAGCAGACAGCAGCAATCATCCACAGTGGGACACACGTCAAGGAGTGCAGGACAATACTAGTGAGCACACCAAAGTTAAGCATGGAGTTTTTGATGGAGTAGGTCAGATCAAGCTGACTCATGATTATTTTGAATATGAGCAGGGCCATGCCGAGACCATAGTGAAGAAAAGATTAAAGATTAAAGGGCAGTGTAGAATTTTGGAGAAATATAGGTTGCTCCAAGTTTGTACTTGACATTCTAGAAAATGGTTATAAGATTCCTTTTTATTCTACTCCTCCTGATGTGGACTTAAACAACAATAAGTCAGCAATGACTCCTAAAGACTTTGCAGCAGTGGCCAAAGCTGATTTTGTACGAAAAGGTTTGGTTGTTGAATGCTTTCAAAAACCTACAGTTATAAACCCCCTCTGTTTCTGTTCAATCTTCAGGTAAAAAGAGATTGATCCTTGATGTCTCAGTGGTGAATACACATATATATGGAAGGAGTCGGTCAAATATGAAGACTGGAGGACAGCTTTGTTGTATATACATAAAAATGATTGGATTGTTAAGTTCGATATTCATTCTGCCTACCATCATCCAGATATATCTCAAATTCATACTCGGTTCTTAGGATCTGTGTGGAAGAAGGGCACGGTTAGAAAGTTTTATAAGTTTCTTGTACTACCTTTCAGTAACTAGGCAGTTAGTAAAACATTGGAGGAGTACAGGTTATAACATTGTTACCTTCTCAGATGACAGACTTCTTGCTTGTGACTCTAAATACAATACCGCAGATGTTGTAAATGTTGTAAAGCAAGATATCATTTCTTCGGGTTTCATGGCTCAGGTAGAAAAATCACTATGGGAACTGTGCCAATGTTTAGAATGTTCAATGGCTTTGTCCATACCACAGAGGAAAGTGGACAAACTTAATCAGTGTGTTGAAGTATTGTTGTTGGTTCACAGGACAGTGCCCATTAGAAAAGTTGCCTCGGTAGAGGGGCAGATAATGAGCACGAGCATTGTGCTCAGATCTGTTGCTCAGCTGATGATTGTTGTCTATGCAAACTGTTGACATTGTATCATGGAATGACAATGTATGTCTCTCTGAACTAAGCATCCAACAGCTTCAGTTTTGGTTAAGCAACATTAGCACTATGCTGACAGGTCTTTGATAGATAAGAATACTGTTACACGGATTGTATACAGCAATGCAAGTAATGTAGGGTAAAGTGGATACTGTGTTCAGTTTGGTGATGCTCACATGGTCAGTGGACTCCTGATGAAGCTAATGCCAGGTCTACCTACCGAGAGATAAAAGCTGTGTATTTGGTTATGCAGAGTATTGTGCCCAAGTTGAAGTCACACTTGGAATCCAGGTTCGCGAGGAGTCGATGCATTTAGTATGAGCTGGACTGAAGGAAATAACTGGATAGTATCCCCAGAGTATTTGGTGGCCAGGGTGTTACAACATTTGGCTAGAGGCCACTGTTAGGCCACTGGTAGGCTACTGTGAGACCACTGTAAGGCCACATTGATAGTACCTCAATGGTATTCTGCAAACTTTTGGCCTTTACTGTGTCTCAGGGATTCATTTATTTCACAAGTGAAGGACATTGTGTACTTAACCACCTGTAAAGAGGCATATGTGCCTGGTAGACAAGGAAACGGTTTGTTTGGTATAAGAAATTACAATTTCCAAATGTTGGTGTTGTGTGTTCAATATTGAATTTTGTGTTTACAGATGTACTTTTGCAAGTGTTTTCTGAGGAGATAGGGACACTATCCCTCAGTGTGAAACAGCTAGCTGGAGATGTGCCGGTTATGTTGTCTCATGCTAGAGTGTCGTCCACATGCAAAAAGTACGATTATGGACTCCTTGCATGGAAAGAATGGGTGATTTCAAACGGTATGTCCAACGTGTTACCATTGAGTCCTTTGCATAGTGCTGTATACCTTTTGTCAATGATACAAAGATCAGAATCTTTTTCGCTGGTGAAAAATGCTTTTATACCATAAACACTTTTATAATATTATAGGACTACCATCTCCTACTGATAATGCCTTAGTTGCTAATGTATTAGAAGTTGCCAAGCGAAAATTATCGAAACCTGTGAAGAAGGAGCCTATCATGTTAGAATTGCTTGAAAAGATCTTTGATGATAAAATGTGTAAGCCCAATGTATATAATTTGAGAACTGTATCTATTACTGTATCTATTCATTACGCTCCACCACTGAGTCTTACAAACCCTAGTAGAAGGTCACATCAGGTAACCTTTGAGCGACCTATAACCGTCCAATCAACAGTGACACCGTTAAACAGATTTAACCAATCAGTCAACGGCTACAACTCAGAAATCGGGGAGACTTACAAACACAAATCTGCATATAACACAATTATTTGACCTACAGTATATACGCTTTGGGGTTTCTGTTGACATGGTTACCATTAGCTAAAAATGGGTCAGTCTCAAAGTTTAGCTGAAGCAACCTCCCATAAGGTTTTGTTAGACTCAGTAGTGGAGTGTAATGAAAAATACTGAGGCTAAGTTTATGTGTTTTCTTGCTTTTGCTGGTTACTTACGTTCCTGTGAATTACTGAATGTGAAATATGGCAATCTCATTTTCTACGATGCTTATGTGACAGTTTTCATCTAGAGCTCAAAAACAGATGTGTATCGAGATGCTTTCAGTGTTTCATGGTTGGGTCAGATGTTGTCTACAGGTATATTGTACGTGTCAATGAGCCATGATAATATGTGAGAGTATAATATGATGTGTGAGACATATTGTGTGTATGTCAAGTTATGAAAATACATGTGAGAATATGTGTATTGTATGTGCTGATGAGCCACGATAATACAAATGAGTAATGGAATATTATGTGTGCTGATGAGCCATGATAATACCTATGAGTAATGGCATATTATGTGTGCTGACGAGCCATGATAATACATGTGAGTATTGGCATATTATATGTGCTGATGAGCCATGATAATACGTGTGAGTATTGGCATATTGTATGTGCTGACGAGCCATGATAATATGTGTGAGTATAGCCATATGGTGTGTGTTGGTGAGCTATGATAATACATGTGAGTACTGGCATATTGTGTGTTGCTGTTAAACCAAGATAATATGTGTGAGAATGTTCTTTGCACATGCTGACAACATAACATGTCAAGCATTTGTATATGGTATGAGCAGTTAATATGTGATCCTATTTGTATATCACAAGAATGACATTGTTGTAAGTTGTATATATTGCAATGATGATTATGATATGTTGATGGAGTTTGTATGAACAAAACAAGGTCAAAGCCACTGATACGTCTGCTGTACAAGTCCTTTCCTATTCCTTAGGAGTAACTGATTGGACCAAACAAGACAACCAGTCTTGACCAGCTGACCATAAGGATCATGTCTGATAACAGAGCACACAACCCTCATTCCTCTCTTAATCGTTTATATATGCCAATCATTTTCCACAAGTCGGGGTTTGATTAACGTGGAGGCACTTCAAAGATAGAATTTTATTGTGTACCTATAATTGCACATTTTATTTATTTATTTGATGATCCTTTGGTGATGAATGTGGAGACTCACGATGGAAGCAAGGAATTCCACAGCTATATTAAGCATGCGAATGTTGTTGGTCAGAATCTGAAATTTGAGGTTGATTTTGTTGATGGTGATGTACTGCTGGATGGTACAGTGATGTGAGTAAACAAGGTGAAGTTATTCACTAAGTCTGGCCAGGGTCGGTCCTTTGTGGAGAAGCTATTTGAGAAACCATTGCATCGTGTGTACGTGCAGTGTGTGGAACAGAAACAGCAATCCAGCCCACCCTTCACATTTGTGAAGTTGACATTGGTCTCAAATGTGAAACTGAGGGCTTCCTGAATGTTTTGCTGTCAAGCTGCCCCTAACTTGCACTAAAGGTGTCCTGGCGTTGTGAGAAATGGCTGCCCACACCATCACACTTTTTCCACCAAATCGGTCCACTTCCTGTATGCAGTTTTGCAAAATGTTCACCTCTTCAGTGGTACACATGGACCCTACCATCTTGTCTTCGAAGCATGAATCATGATTCATCACTGAACCAAACGGTTCGCCATCGTATCTGAGGCCATACTCTGTGAGTCTGACACCATTGGAGTCGTAGCTGACGATGATTTCGTGTCAAAATGACAAATGGACGTTGTGGTCGCAATCCTGCTTCTCGGAGATGGTTGCGCATGGACTGGTCTGAGATTCTGCAGTGTCCTGGTATGGTGGATGCAGCAGGGGCAGTTGTAGTTGTTCTTTGGCATAGATGTTGCAACTGGATGTAGCGGTCATGGGCGGCAGTGGTTACGCATGGTCTACCGGATCTGGGAAGGTCACGTGTTGATCCATGCTGTTGATAACATGCCCAAAGTCTTGATATGGTGCTAGGGGACGTCTGATCTGGTCTTTCCTGCTTCCAGTCTTGGCATGATGACAGTCAGGTTGACAGTTTCTTGCAAAGTGCAGCAAACCTGAGAACCCTGCATTTCTATAGTGATTGGCGTGTCTGATTCACATGCACAACATGCATTTTGTTCAGAGGCACAAATGCCAAGAGTTGCGTTTTGGCGATATTTCTCTACTTTTAAAAAAATGCAATGAAGAAGGAAGTTGATGTCAAAAACGCATTCATTCATCTTTGTGACTCAAAATATATTGCAGAGTTTGTAACCAAATGTTTCCATTTACTTTTAGTCTTAACAAAAAATTTTTGTGTTTCTTTTTTTGAAGAGTTTATTTCTTTGAAATGTTGATTATGCAATGAATTTACAGAGACTGTCCAACACCATGTCAGTGGATACCCATCCTTTGCACAAGGAGCATATCTTAAAAGACATGATGGCAACATGATTTCTTTTCTGTCTCCCCCATGCTGATAATGATGTCATTCTCCGAGTTATCATTAACATGTAGAATACCTTCATCATCTATGGTAAACTTCAAATAGTCTCAACCCTAAGGCTCGACGTTGTTTCTATCGCTTTTTAACACATCGTAATAATCGTCTACTGTTGTTTTCAAAAGTTGGTTGCTCAATGATGAACTAGTAAATGAAGTATCTTCGTTGTAATCAACATCAGGAGAGACAGTCATTCCAAAATCATCCATCTGGATGTCATCCATATTTTTGAAATTATATTATAGTAAATATTAATGTATAATAATGTTATAGACTATATATTAATTATATACAGTAAAATACTTTTATAACGAACTACAAGGGACCACTGAAATTAGTTCGTTATATCCGTAGTTCGCTATTCACGAAGACCCTTTGAAAGAACAGTAAAACCCACTATACAGCACAACACATTCCCACTCAGTTTATTCATACATTCATTAATTCATTTTATGCTCTTTTCACTACAAAGTCAGTAATCTTACACAGGTCACTCGTCATTGAATATATCGTATTTTAAAAGTCTCACGAGTATCAAAAGCTTCTGTCCACATTTCCGATGTGTGTGGGAGGCATATACACAGGCCTTTTGAGGGGATGCACTTGTTGTTTTCTATTAAATCGCCAAAGACCGAGTTGCCCTGCCGGAAGTATACAAAACGTCAGAGACGGGCTTTATGGCCTCCGGCAATCTGACTGGTTAATAATGCAAACTACAACTTCACATGGGTGTAAAAACTTGAGTGTGTTTTGTACACAAAAGTGTTAGCCATTGACGTGTAACTTATTGGTCAGATTTCAAAGTGAACGCCGCTAATTGACACTGATTGAGTTTGCTCAATTGACTATTCAACCCATTAATTAGTGTTAACTGGAACTGTCGATTTCAAAGTGAGCATCGCTAATTGGCAATGACACTGATTGTGTTCGCTCAGTTCGTTATTCACACCGTTAATCAGTGTTACCTGGGACTCGCGGGGATTGCAAATCAGTTCGCTATAGCTGGTAAGTTCGTTATAGAGAATTCGTTATTCACGACTTTTTTTATATGATAACATATAGTTGTTTATTCGGGACTTTTAAAACAGTTCGCCATAGCAGTCAGTTCGTTATAGTCATGTTCGTTATAAAAGTATTCTACTGTATAAAACTAAATCCTTTTCAAAGATTAGGAAAACCACTAGGTGTCAAAGCCTTGCATCAGTCGGTTACCATTACAAACAACTCCAGCAAGATAGACCAGAACCATGTACTGTTGGTTAGATTCCCAAACTTGGGTGAGAACGACGTCATAGTACCAGGTAGGGGGCGATTGGCGTTTAACATCAAGCTGAGCTTGTGATAATGTGGGCCATGCTATAGTCAAGAAGACCACCATAAAAATTAGTGGAAATGAGGTGCTTAGCATAGACAACAGCAATGTGTATTACTGTTACACAGACCTGTGGAAAAGTGAGGGAGAATGCCCCAACATCTCGTACCTGGGAATCGGGTACTTTTTACCAATCCAACTGGAACGTCGACTCTGTTTGTGGGAGGACTTAGAGAAGGATTGTTTATCGATAATGCCTTGAGCTATATCAGTTGTGCTTTATATCACAAATACAGTATGTATCTAGCCCTGATGACAGCAGCGATCATCACGGCAAAACATTGTCAACAAATAATGGATGGATCTGTCAAGTTACAAGGGGAGGAGTTATTGAATATCTTGTGGAAGATCAGGCCTACACCTATCTTGGAATGCAAGTTCGAGACAAGCTCCAGAATGCCCAGATTCAAGACAAACTTCGGGCCGAGTATAAATCTTGTTTAAAGAAAATCTGGAGTTCAGAGCTAAATGCTCGAAACAAAGTCAAAGCCACCAATACTTTTGCTGTGCAAGTCCTCTCCTATTCCTTTGGAGTAGTTGATTGGACAAAACAAGACATCCAGGGTCTTGACCGCCTGACCAGAAGGATCATGTCTGATAATAGAGCACACCACCCTCGTTCCTCTCTTAATCGTTTATACATGCCAATCAATTCGGGAGGACGGGGCTTGATTAATGTGGAAGTTCTTCATGATAGAATTCTATTGTGCACTTTTGCACATATTTATCTATCGGATGATCCTCTGGTGATGCACGTCAAGACTCATGATGAAAGCAAGGAATTCCACAGCTATTTTAAGCGTGCCAAGGTTGTTGGACACAATCTGAAATTTGAGGTTGATTTTGTTGATGGCGATGTACTGCTGGACGGTACAGTGATGGGAGTAAACCAGGTGAAGTCCTTCACCAAGTCTGCCCAGAGTCGGTCCTTTGTGGAGAAGCTGTCTGAGAAGCCATTGCATCGTGTGTATATGCAGTGTGTGGAATAGAACAGCAATCCAAGCGACTCCTTCGCCTGGATGAAGTCGGCTGGTCTTAAATGTGAAACTGAGGGCTTCCTTTTTGCTGCTCAGGACAGTCACTCACAATCGCCAGAATGTTATTCTTAAAGAAAATATCAATATGAAATGTCGTCTTTGCAATCAATTTACAGAGACTGTCCAACACCTTGTTAGTGGATGCCCTTCCTTGGCACAAACAGCATATCTTAAAAGACATGATGGCATGGCTCGCTGCTTTTATTATCGTCTCCGCCATGCCTGTGGCTTTGACTCTGAGGTCCATCCATGGTACGACCCTGAGCATGTCCAGGGCGTCCTGGAAAATGACAGCTACAAACTTCTCTGGAATAGGCCAATATACAGCCTGAGACGAATTCCAGCCAACAAACCTGATCTTGTCCTTTTTGATAAAGCCAATGAAATTATTTATATCATAGAATTTTCTGTCCCTTTTGACAGCAATGTGATTGGCAAGATTCAGGAAAAGCATGATAAATATGCGGACCTCGCTTTTGAAATGTCTCGCTTGCATCCCAAGTACACTGTCGTCAGGCTCCCTATTGTTCTCGGTGCCCTTGGTTTGGTACCTCCTGATCTCTTGGCGCAGATGAGGAGAGTGCCCGGGTTCTCCACCGGGAGCACAGCCCTTCTGACAATCTGGGTAATGCAGAAGTCTGCAGTGTTGGTGAGCCTTCATATTCTCCGAAAAGTTCTTGGTGGGTTCGACTAGGCAGTGTTTCCTGGGAGAAGTCCCATTCGCTGTCTGGGCTGCGTGTAGAGGGGACGAGGGCCCTGAGCTGATGATGAGCTTGACCAGCCTGACTGTGCCAGGATCACCCGAACCCTCTCTGCTGCATTTCAATTTTCAATCTGTAAAACATAACAGAGTGTGCAAAAGCGATAGGATGGCCTGATAATCCACGTATCAATGGCAAGTCGCTTGAGCTACACTGGGACAATGCAATGCCCATGTATGCTTACCTGACCGAACAAAATATCCAAGATCAACTTTGGCGGCTTAAACATCTTATGCCCCGTGACCCTGTTCAACCCACAACTGGTGCTCGTCAGGAACATTTGCATGAGCAGGATGATCAAGTGGCAGCAGATCCAAAACTTCAATTGCTGACCTTTCAGAAAACCCTGTGTATATTTTGTTTCACTCTATTTATGATGAAATATCTGTTATACCTTTGGTAAAACAGAGGCCAATCAAACAAACCAGTGAATCTTAATGCAGAAAGCTGCAGTCTTGGGGAGCCTTCATATTCTCCAGATAGTTCTTGGTGGGTTCGACTGGGCAGCATTTTATGGGAGAAGTCCCATTCGCTGGCTGGGCTGCATGTAGAGGGGGCGAAGGCCCTGAGCTGATGATGAGCTTTACCAGCTTGACTGTGCCAGGATCACCCGAACTCTCTCTGCTCTATTTCTATCTTAATCTGTAAAACACAATAATATTAATAATCTGCATCAATAGCGCCGAGATCCAGCTAGGCTGCTCACAGGCGCTTGTGCAGTTCAGTCTATTTCAAATAGATGTTTTCGAAAAGTGCATATACAAGATAGATGCTGCCCAGGAAGAGAAAACCAAAGAGGAAACACTGGAGCCATTGGGGTTACCCCCACACCCCCAGTCTGCAGACAGTCCTGTGGATAGCCGGCTGCAAGGCCAGGAGCCAGTGACACATGTCACCAAGAAGAAGAACAAAAAAAAGAGTTGAAGCTGGTAGAAAGAACAGGCACAAAAAAATAAATACATGTGGGGGTACCCCATCTGGGTGACAGTAGGTGTCGTAGTAGCCACTGCTGCTGGAGGATACACTCAGTTGACTAAATTCATTATAAAACAACCGACTATAAAACTCAACTTTGACCTGCAAGATATTTTTATGCTTACTATAAACATTGGGTTTGCAATGGTCACCAAGGAAAAAAGAGGTATTATACCTGAAAATATTTTAAAGGTCACATGCAACATAAAACACAACTTTGCAGATTCTGGTACCTATCGGTATGCACTTACCGAAACAAATCATAAAAAATGCCAATTCAACCTATAAAGTTGAAAAAAACACGATGAAAAAAAAGCCCGCGAAATCGGAGTTCAAACGTTTCACTAAATTCCCCCCAGAGCTGGGGGGAAAACTGGTTTCAACAGCTGTGCTGCGCTGTGTCCATAACGCATGCGCATTGAATAGGTTCACAGAGCTTGAAACAGTATGTATGCCCAGCATCTAAGATCGTGAGCAGTAGTCTAATCTTGGTTGTGTACACAAACAAGTAAATAATCTACTCGTTATGTAAAACAACTTGTTGATTGTGGTAAACAGTCTCTGTCACAGAGAAAGCTCAGTGTCTGGTTTATTCACACCTATATGTCTGTCTGCCTGTCTCCTAAAGACAACATGCAATACACAGCTTCAATCATTGACCACGTGCAATTTGAACTTAACACCTATCAGACTATACGACATAAAGAAAATAAGTTGATTTATGACTCGTGCACCTGAGTCCCGTGTCTGCCACATTATGTAATTAGGCACGTGTGATACACATGACATGTTTTTATGTCTGTGGGTTGCAAACAAACTACATTCATTTTTTTCGGATGACTGGATCTGACGGAAACTGGTGCAAACTCTTGTCAGCTTCAAGTCCTGCTTTGTACTTGGACGAATAACAGATTCCAGCCATGTAGTAGTTTATCATCTCTACTGAGATGATTTTTTATTGGATCGAGCGCAAATTCAGAGAACATGTATTTTCCAAACCCAACATCTCTATATACATTCTTCATGGATAACTACTTCTTTTAGTGTATATGATTTTGTTTGACAACAGTATATGAATCCATACTGAAACGATGCATCAAGTACACAAAAAGAAGTTGTTATCCATAAAGAATCTTACTTGTCTTGTGACTGGCTATACTTCTAAAATGCCCATCAAACAGATCATCTTTCTGTACACACAATGAACCCTCAGCATATCAGCAAATGAAACAGCCAATCGGAAGCCATCGTTACACTTGAGTGCATATCCACCCGCTATGACTGGGTTCGGTCTCCCGAGGGCTTCGTTTCGGGGGAAGTAAGCCCAAGTACAAATTATTGCACTTTTGAATCGCGATTGTACGCTTATAATCTTGTTTATTTGTTTTTTTTAAAGCAGCAATGTATATTATATGTCATGAATAAGTGATAAATGTGTTTTAATTATGTTTGATTTTTTGGTTGCATGTGACCTTTAAAGTAATGTATATGTAATACGGCCACAATAGCAATGATGGTTGGTGGAGCTCTTGTGAATGCCCTAGCATTTTCCGGGAGTAATTTTCTTTTTTTCTCAATTAAGAGAGTCAAACATAGCTGAGGTAGAAGCTGAATGAAAACGACACAATATAGCTGTAGAAAAACTACACACCACACAGGCTTAATACGCTATGAGATGCATGGAGAGATTAGATTTTATCAATCATCAACTCCAACGCGAAAGTCATTCCATTAGAACTTTCAAGGATGCTGACAAAGCTATGAAAGAATACTACGTGTTAACCGGTAAACAACTGCAACCATTAAGTAATGCACAAAAAATTTCTCAGCATTACACTCCTTCAGAGGGTCTGAAAGATTGTGAGTTGGTCTTCGTGGCACTTAGTTTAGCAGTGACAGTGTTAATTGTTAAACAATTAGACTAATTACACAAAATATTATACCAAAAAATGAGAACAGCACTGTATATTTGTCAATGGATACTTATGGGAAAAACTGAAATTTGTGGTGAAAAAAGTCACACTGAGGGTTATTGTTGCTTTTACCGTAAAGGTTATACTACCTATATGTGCTTGGTGTGTGGTATAGGAGTGAAAGGTCATTATCGATTACGTAAAGCCCATGGCATGGATAAAAAATGATTTCACCTTATTTACAAGAAAAAAAAGACTACATCCGCAAAGTTAAACTTTTGTTAAAGATCAAGGTATGATATGTAATTCCTCACGTATGAAGCCTCTACATGGCCCATTTTCTAAGAAGTATAGGTTAGGTTCCCAGTCTTTGAAATCCACTTGATTGATATTGTACGTTTTCATAGAGCAGATAGGATCTGTTGCACGTTTATGGGTGTCTCCCTGGTATTTGCCTGGTTGATATAAATATCTAACAAGTGCACGATCTGGAACTTTTTTTTCTTTTTTAAGACGGGGTGCTGCTGAGTCTGATACAACGGATTTCATACGGATTGCTTTGACTGGTCTCTTATCAAGTAGTCTTGTTACTTCATGGTTCATAAAGTCAACCACCCAAGGAAGTTGTACTACCCATTCGGTGTTTCTGTGGGTGGCCCCAATTCTAAATCGCATGAATATTGGTTTGCAATATGGAGCGATTGAATCTCTCGACTATAGCTTGACTTCGATGTTCTCCAGCCCTGCCACGCCTTACCTTGACATTGTGTTTGGTTAACAGTTGTGATACAGCACCCATGAATTCCCTGGGTCAAAGTGCAGCTCCGAGGACCACGTTGGTGGACTGCGTCTGTATGTGCATTCGAAACCGCGTGCTACTTGTGTCGCATCCTTCGCGGTCAAGGGTTCGGCTTCCTTATGCCAGCTGGCTACATGTAAAACTATCAGGGCGTAGTTGTAGGTTTTACTTCTGACCGTATCGTGTGGAAGAAGCAACAGGTCAGCTTGGTGAACTTGATTAGGTATATGAATACCGAATTTTCTCCTGGGCATATATTTTGGTGCCGGTAAGTATATTTGCCATATAGCTTGTTTTTGTAACCAGACTTTGGCTTTTTCTTCCGAAACACGTAATCCTTTCGTGATAAACAGATGCATATCATAATCAGTGAATAATTCTAACTTCACACCTTTGTTCTTCAGTAGAGCGTCCCACAAGAGTGAAGGACTTAGATAATACCATGCGGGGTCCAACTCGTATTGTTTCGAACATGTTTTTCTGAATGTCTCAAAAACATCAGGCAACAACAACACGTCCATTTTCAAATATAAATCATGGTATTCACCTAGATTCTTACAGCCCAGTTTTTCCCATACAGTTTTTGCGTGTTCGTAATCATCTTTTGAGACAGGCACGTTGGTCAGCTTGCTATAGAAATGGTCAATGGGAGGTAACTGTGTCTCATTAAACTTAGACCAGTTATCCATATATTCCTACCGGTAGATACCCTTATGTAGCAACAAAGCTCTAGTTTCCTCTTCTGTGTAACGATTAGTTATAGCTAAGTTGTTCAAGTTATTAGCCTTTACCAAACTGTCTAGAGATGACAACAGAAACTGACCACTATCTATGAATTTGGCCATTTAACGAAAAGGATATATATATCTTTCTATACAGGATATGTTGCCTTCTACCTTTGAAATAGCTTGCATAATCAAGTGTGAATCATAACCACGGAGATTGTGAAACACCACCGGGATATGAATAAGTTTAGGATTTATCTTTAGCTTCAAGTTACATTCATTGTGAGCTGTACCTCTGTATTTACCAGTAATGTGACTACATAGATGGCAATGCTTGCTTTCGTTGTGGGCTTTCTTATATTCTCATGTCATACACATTGGTGCTTTGTTCTACAATGTTTTCTTGATGACTTTCTCTTCCTTTTGTAAACACTTCAGAAATTTTTCAGCCGCACCTGGGCTTCCATAAATAACAGGGGGTTTAGTTTGACCATCATAACGAACGACTACATACCCGAACCCACACGCTTCATGTTCTTGAACTTTTTGTGTGAAACTTTTATCAGTGGACTGAGCTACTGTATTGATTGGTTTAATGATAGCTTCGAAGTCGGCATAGATAGTGTATGGTACTGGCATCTGATTTTTGTGGTTGACAAATTTCAGGATATTGTTGTTTTCTCTCCACATCTCTAGCCATACAGCTGTCTCACCTACACCTGTGCAATCTTCCCTGTGCGAATCGAGCATATCAGACCAAGAAAAACTGTCACGGGACCTTTCACAAAAGTGTTTCTTTCCCCTGTGTGTTTCTTTCTGCTGAAATGTTGTATAGTTGTGTAATGTTATTTTTCACCGTCCTGCACTAGAAACAGATTAATCATTTTTCTACCCTCCTGATTCAATAAAGGTCTTATCCTGTGCACTATTAAGTTTTTACCTTCGTACCCGAATAGAGTTACAGTTAAGTCTGGATTCTGTTTTTCTATTTTTGGCCACTGAGAGATAGGAGTGGGTTCTCTATACCTTTCCAATTTATTTTATCATCTTTTGGATAACTGGAAAGTCTCTTGGGATGTTTTTTAGTTGGAAACTTAGCGACTCTTACCGCTACCCTCGCACAATTGTGTCCTTCATTTTCAATGTTAACTATAGTGTGTTTCTCTTTAAAATATTTAGGGACAGGTAAAGACTTTCCCACCTCTCAATGGTACATAGTTTGCGATATCCAGGTAAACCATGCTAATCTAATCAACAACCCATCCAGACCCCATAGTTGTTTAACATTCTAGTGTTTACCGAATTTTTTGAAACGACCCGTCAATAGAAGAGTTGATAGTATTCGATTATGTTGTAAATTCCTGATTACCTCTGAAGTAAACATTGGTGTATTCAGTTACTCCACTCGCCTGTTGTTTCTCTAGTGTCATGTTTAATATTAGTTGGCATTTAATACCTCTTAAATCTTTTAGTTCTTTGTTCACTGTATGAAATACCAATTGTTTTATATCTCTAACATCTATATTTCTTTGAATGTCCATCTTCCAACCTCTCAAATATTTTCCTACAGCACGCTAAGTAGGCGTGAATTGTAATTCTATAGGTTGTGGTTTCTGTATTAATTCGATGAGCTCAGGTTTCCTCAAACAGGAATACCCTCACATTCCTCATTCACGAGCTTCCTTTCACAGTAGGTGTTCTTTGATACTTTAAACCTAATAAATCTAGTAACTCATGTTTTCTCATACGAGAATACCCTCGCATTCCATCGAGGAAGTGATATCACAGTGTTAATATCAGGATAGACCTGTTAAACCGAGATTATTACTCTCGGTCCTGTGTAGCTCAGTTGGTTGAGGCGCAGACTTATACAGTCCAGCTGTGCATTGTGAGTTTGTATCCCACCAGTTGTAGAAATGTTTTGTTGACATCGTAGATCTGCAAGTGAAACCAACGGTGTTCATTCAGGAACGCCGTTGCTATAGGGTTGTTTACCTTGTATACTGCGTTCATGTATGAGCGTGGTGGTGTTAGGTCTTGAATTAGCAGCTATAGGGAGTTGGGTCGATGTTTCCCTCAAGTTGAATATTTCATATGTGCTCCTTAATTCTTCATATTTAAACATTCAAGTAGTATAAACAATGGTGTGTTCTGGGTCACTGCCCATCTAAGCCATCATATTTATAGAGTATTTCTCTGTCATCCCAATTCACAAATACCTGAGCACATGTCTTCGTTCATCTCTTGTGTTAGTAAATTTGTAGATGAAAGATGACATTTTGATGGAGGGTTTGTGAGACAACTATGGCAGGGAAAGTGTGTGGCCCAGAACCACAACTGTTTATACTACTTCCTGTAACTGCATCAGAATTGTTTGATTAAACTTTTCAGGGGAGGCCAAATGGGAGACACATAACCCAACATGACTTACATTATTATGACAATATTTTGAGAATTTTCAGCAGCAAAATATGTATTTCATGGAATAACAAACAAAAAACACTTACTTAGTAATTCCAAGGATAATGAATGAGACAATCCCTTGACATCTGTAAATCCTCCAAAAAGATGTAGATTGAGTCTGAAAACATGCATGAAAACAAGTATGAATTATCCACCCAATATGTAAATATAGAACAAAAGAAAGTAACCCTACAATTACAGAATACAGGATACCTTGTGTTACATCACCCTAACCCTAGCACAAATCCTAAATCTCACCCTAACCAAACGTAAACTTGCTTTCACAGATGGCAGATAGTATCCAGTATTCTGTAATCTTGCCTAAATTAGTACAAAATAATACTTATGATTGTCTAAGACTCATACCTTTCATCGGTCTTGTATACTGGCTATATTTATTTTATATCATCTTAATATTTTATCAACATAAATCTTGATCACTGTGCTATAGGCATACCCAGTGATAGCAGTGTTCAGTGGTTCTGTAGAGTGAGTATAGTTTGGCATGAAATGCATGTGTACCCCACTCTTCATCCAATGATCCAATCGATGTTTTGTCAGACAACTTAATCACATTGTAAATCACCAATTTCATGCATTTGTATGGAAGAATCTGTCTATGTAACTGTCAACAAAATAGCCGACTGCTTGCAGAGGGAGGGAACCAATGACTTGTAACAGTGGCAGTGTTGGGTCAGATAGGTAAATGCACATGCAGTTCATGATAGTTACCCCGTTCACTGCGCAGTGATAGACTGTTTGGATCATTCACATTGACTACTTCTAGTTGTCATCATGAAGGCTTATTCAGATGATGCTAAACATTTAATTAGAAAGGTGTTTAATTTTTTTTAAAATGAGAGCATATGTAGCAAACCGATTAATAAGGTGTTGGATTACATGAAACGTACAACTTTTGAAAAAGAACATTGTGGTAAAAATTGTGAGAGATAAACCAACAACCAGTAAACAAAACCTTGTTCAAAAAGGTTTATTAGGGTGGCAACATAGTACTGTCAGTATATGTTGATCTTGTCACATGATTTTACTAGAAAAGATTGCAGCCCTAGCTTGGGGGCTTTTTGCGCATTTCCTCCCAAGGAGAATTGCATCGGTGCCTTCTCCCACAGTGACAGTGCCCCACTCAGAGACCCAACTGAGGCAACGGCGGGATACGAACTCACAATGCACAGTTGCAGCACCTCAGCTGATTGAGCGACTCAGGACCGCGAGCAATAATCTCGGTTAAACGGGTCTATCCTGAGGTTATCACTATTGTCACATGACATATCAATTTTTTTACTTACTTTGTGTGGGTGGCAACATTGTGTTGTATGGCACGATCAATAATTCCTGTCTGGGGAAACCTCTCCCAGGTCTGTTTTTCAAGTAGTACAAGTTTGGATCGTCAGTTTTTTTATCCACTTTATCTATGTTGTAAGTTTTGATTGACCACATCGGATCGGATCGTTTGTGTGTGTCTACCTCATGTTCACCCGGCTTACCACGCGAGGGTGCAGCCAACTCAGTAGTAGTCTTATTATTTCATGATTCATGGCATCCCGAGGTAGCCGCACGACCTCGTGTACTGATGCCCGAATCGGCCAGCAAGCGATTGAATCTCTCAACTATGGCTTGACCACAGTGTTGTAAAGCCTCACCTCATACATCATGCTTGGCCAGAAGCTGTGTCACAGAGACCATTAACTCCTCTCCGGGTCGACTTGCAATAAATCAGGCCATGTAAGATGACTGTGTTTGTATATTCGTTCAAACCCGCGAGCAGCTTGGACTGCATCCTTCAAGGTCAAAGGTTCAACTTCCTTGTAGCGGCTGGCTTCGTCTATGATGGTCAGAGCGTACTTGTAGATTTTACCTCTCATCCTGTAATGTGGTAGAAACAACAGGTCAGCCTGGTGAACTTGATTAGATGTGTAAATGCCGAATTTTCTCCTCGATATATATTTGGGTGCTGGAAAATAAATCTATCAAGGGGCTCGTTTTTCAAGGCACGCTTTGGCCTTGTCCAGTGACACTCGCGCCATTTTAGCCAGCTTATGTACAGCACTAGCTCCTTTCCAGTACCCACATGGGGATAGCCTCAAACTTTTTTCACATCTTATATACTTATGCTCTTGGTTCAATTTTCTCATGACCGTATGCGTACGCGTACGTGTTTATACCATCAATAGCAATCCAACACTTAGTGTCCATTGGTGACAGGGACGTCTTGTTTATTGTCAGGCTGTATATCCTGTGCATCACTTGTCAGCGTGTTCGTTTGATGTCTGAAGATGTGTGTCTTGAACAGGGCTTCCTTGAATCTGGTGTGTTTGATGTATTGTTTCACCACGTACTTCTTGACAGCCATCGCCTTTTGGATCTCCCCATTGTTGTCCTTCAGGATGGAGTACATCCTTCATCTTGCTGAGCACTTTTTTATTTACCATGCTGTGCGTGTCCTGGCCCTTGGGGTAGTCACTGGTGTCGTACAAATCCAAGCGTTTCTTCAATTCCTCGTACACATCCTTGGTTCGAATCTCTATCAGCAGTAAATCCATGTACAGCACCTCGCATCTGTTACTGACCTGCAATTTCCTATCTGGGGATTCATACTGCTTCTTGAGCTCATTGTAGTAAAAGTCATACATCAGGTGTTTGCATATATCAATGAAAAACATGCCAATTGAATTTGGCTTTTGTTCATGAGTAGGGCCACAAGGTCGTCCATGAATATCTTGCTCTGGCTGAACGCCGGGTTGGCTATCAGTTTCCTTAGCTTGTCTGCCTCTATTGATCTAACCAGCTTCATGGTCATGCGTTTCCTCAAATTCTCCATCATCTTACCGAACACCGAGTTGTTCATGAGTTTGTAGAGGTTTTTCTTGCAGTCACTGGTGACCAGCTTTCGCAGGTCCATGTTTATTCTGATGTAGGGCTCTCAACAGGGGCTTTGATCAAACTTAAGTATTCTATGTACTTTAATCAGCTTCATACCCAGCGATCGATACAGCTGCAAATTATGATAGAGAACAATGTACTTGGTCTTATTCATCAAATTTGACACTAGTTTTTCAACGTTTGCCAGCCGCCCACCCCATGCAAGTTATGTTGGTATTCAGACATTCAATTTGGGTTAACCCTCAAATGTTCAGGGGCCAGGGGGTAGCTGTTGTGAGAATTGTGTACCTCCTTGGGGGTATTCCAAATCCATTTTGAGGATATAGTCTTTGTTTGAATCTGGTGTGATGCTCATAACCTTCAGACAACCTATTTTCCCAATGGAGACCTGCCAGTCAGGCAAATTCCAGATAGACCAAACACTATTCAAATCTTCCCATCAGTAGATACTTACTCATTGCCCAGCTGTACAAGTTATTAGCATCGAGATAGAGTAGGTATTTGGTAGGTTTATTAGAGTCGTAGCCTTCCATATATTTGTTATTCCAGTGGGTCATCACACATGTGACAGTAAGTGCTGCGGTTGTGAGCTAGCCAGTCAGCCTGAGTCATATGCATAGGGCAGCTGTGCGCAGTACATTCATGATAGTTTTCTCTTCCGCCTGCCAACATGTTAGAAACTTTTCAGCCATGTCAGGGCCCATGTACACTACAGGATGTTTCGTTTTCCCGTCACATCGGGCGACCATGTATCTGAATCAACATGCCTCATACTCCCGTCTTTTATGTGTGTGGGGGGTATCCCCCACGTTAACAGGTTTGATCAAGGCTTCGAAGTCGGCATAGATGACGTAAGGCACTGGCATCAGATTTTTGTGCTTGACGACTTTTAGGATATTGTCATCTTCCTCAGGCTTGTCAACATGCATGTACCAACTTCTCAGATACTTACCTACAGCCTCAGTGCACACGGATTCTACATCAACAGCTCTATGCTGACGCAATAGTTCGAACTCATACGGGGATAACCTCCTAACCCCAGCTCTTTAGCCTCCTGTTTGTGTTGTTTCACAGTGGTTAGTTGTTTTAGGGTTGTTAATCCGTTTGATTAGGGTGGCTTTCTTCATAATAGAATAACCCGTCAGCCCTAACTCTTTTGCTCGGAGTTTTGGTTGTTTCATCATTGGAGGCAGTTGTATGCCAAGTGATGTAAGTAACTCTGGTCTCCTCATTCTGGAGTAACCAGCTACGCATTTGCATCAGTATGGAGCAGGTCCTCTCATTTTGGTATACTTATATGAATAGTTAGTCTAATTGCACACACAGTCGCCACTAGGCCAAGCATGATGAAGATCAATTCCCTGTCCTTTTGCCCTGGTGATGGTGTGTAGTACTGAGTAAGTGTTGGCTCGTGGAATGGTTCGAGTTGCTTACCACTTAGCTGGTAGTATACTATTACTGCATCATCTCTGTTCTTGAACGGTCGAACAGCGTGGTTCTCATGCTGGAGTTGTTCATTAATGTAATTGAGTCTCTGCACACATTTTTTGGCGTACCCGAATTGCAGTTTCTCCACTGCTGTGTTATGCCATTTTTGTTCTGCTTCTATCTCTGCCGGAAAATGCTAGGGTGTTTACTACCACCCCGCTGACCATCATAGCTATCGTAGACATCTTATACATAATTACATTTACTTCAACATATTTTCCGGTATGATACCTTGTGTCACGAGTACGTCCATCACCATGCCAAGGTTCATAGTGAGCACTGCCATATCCTGCATGTCGAAATCTAGGTTGATAGCCGGTTGTATAAGCACCAGTTTAGTCAACCAGGCGTACCCTGTGGCTAGACTGCAGACCATGGCGGCGTGGTATGTGGCGTTGACAAGCATCTTCCCCTCAGACATTTTGTATACAATATAGAAAGTATATATATTTATAACATGATATGCAGGTTAGTGGTGGTGGGGGGATACAATGCGATAGTCACGACAGCCGTTGCGCCTGCACCCCACAGTAGTGGGGGTACCCTCTTAGGGTCCTTCTTCCTGGTGACTGTGGTGGTCTCTATGTGGGTTGCTAGGTGTTTCTTGGACAGAATCCATCTTGTATACAATTAATATTATTTTTCCTCTCCTTAAATTGACAATGCTTTGCTGTGATAATCACTGCCGTCACTGGGGCTAAAAACATACCATATTTGTGGTACAGCATACAGCTGACACAGCCCAAGGCGTGTTCGATAAATGGATCTTCTCTACATCCTCCAACAAGTAAAGTTGACGTTCCAGTGGGATGGGAAGGAAGTACGAGTGTATATCTGGGTCATAGCCGTTTCGATAGTTTTTATCATCTTGGCCCCGAGCCTAGCTTCATATCTCGCATACAGCTTATCGATTTTTTCAGCTGGCATTTTAAAAATTTTATTGGGAGTGTAGTCTCCAAGGTATTGTTTGGTTTTACTCCCGACTGCCAGCGCCACCAGTTTCTCTTGCTTGTCATCTTCTTGCCGTTTATCGTCCTTGTCATCTTCATGGTGACCTTTGTCGCCCTCCACCAATAGTTGTTTGAGTAGTTCATCACACAGTTTCATCATCTTATGATGTAACAAGAAAGTTTTAAATCAAATAATAAAATACCCTTCGTAGGGGAAACACAGCGTTGCAGACGTTGAGCACTTCAAAAACTAGCCATCCCTATATAACTACAATTAATTGCTAAGCATTTACTAAGCATTTGTTAAGCATTGCTAGATATCCTATAGTCCACTAGTTGGTCGGTTTTCAACACATGCTTTGCATGCTTAGTTTCAGCGAGCTGTTTCTTCACATGTTCTCATTCTACTTTGTTCATTAGATATGGTTCTCTCTCAAACACTCCTCGAACGAATCCCTGTCTTCGCAGTGGAATAAGGCCACCTATCAAATCTTTCAAGACCAAGTTGAACTTCCGCGTCAGCACCCAGACACTGTGATTTGTGTGCCGGCCAGAGAAGGCCAAATACGACAGCATGTCTCTCTTTTTTGTTATCTGTCGATTAGAGCTGCAGTCGTGCAGTATGAATAAAGTCGGCTTTAAATTTCATATGGTAAGGCTTCAACGAGTCCTGCAGACGTGTTCCAGGGTCGACTTTGTGCAAGTCAGGGTCACTCATCATCCAAGGTCTTTCCGTGTACGTTCTATTCACGTGCAAAGTAGGGCACATGATAACGATATATTAAACACATCCCAGTTGTAGCCTTCCAGCAAATCCATCATGAAAACTGTTTCCCCGCAGCCCATCTGCCCACACACTATGGCACAGTGCGGAATTGTTTTTCATACGCTTCAGCGATGGCTCGGTCTGACTCAAAGATCTTGTCTACCAGATCTTACAAAAAAGCGTATCCAACATGCAACCTGGTCGATTTAGAAGGCCATGCTAGAGCTACAAAACATCAGTGTTCAACTCAGCAGTGAAAGCAATATATCCAAACAATGCATTGCAAACCTTTCATGGAGCACTTGAGGACAGCATGGGGAAACTGCACAAAATCAATGAACACATTGCTCGCACGGAAGTAAAACTAAGGCATGTACAAGATGATGAGTGTATGAAAACCGTCATTGAAGAAAGATTGTGGAACTTGGAAGACAGAGTAATTTGGAAGCTGCTTCCTCGATCCGAGAGAAGCTTCGATCACACATCAGCCGCATAAAAGAAACCATTGATCTAGTATTGAATGAAGACAAAAAGACAAAAAGTCAACAGGATCCAAATTCTATTCCGAGAGCAAGGACCATCGCCAGCGTCCAGCGCTGTTTTATCATCAATGTGCTGTTGATTGGCTGCCTGCACGTGCAGTGGTTGTGGTTGTGGTTGTTGGGGTGCTACAGACATCGGGGTAAACGCACAACTTTTGCATGTCACTTGGGGCCATGTACAGCCCAATGCCGAACACGCAGTCGACTTTCAACCGGGTGTATTGCATCATGTTCTGGTATCTCTGGAAGGCCGTCAGTAGATCAACCGGACTGGCTATAGCCTCCTCTACATTTGACACGAACTGTTTCTGCATGTCGTAAGCCATTCCCTTACCTATGACATTGGAGCGCTTCTGCATTTATGTGGCCAACAGATATATTCGAATAGAGTCGTTCAAGCGGATGGTGCCAGCACAAGTGAAACCCTTCGATGTATCCAGCATAAACATTTTCCAATCATCACCTGGTCTTGTTTGAACCTCCAAATGCAGTAATCCTTGCTGTTGTCGAAAGCCATGTAACGGTGGTCCCACTCATTTGTCTTTAAATAATAATATGACTTGTAGCCCCACTTTACAGCCATGATGTAGCAGGCTTTCATGAGAGGCTCATTGAGAATGATTGGAATGTCTAATCCATGGTTTGCCCCTGGCAAACGCAAGTCCGTCTTCGGATTGATACCGAATTTGTTGCAGACTTGTTCGTATGGTCATCTATCCTTATCCTGAGGTACTGGTGCACGTATTTCTTTGAAAATATGTCTGATATGGTAGTACATGTGAAAAGTAAACACAGATTTACTCAGTTCATCATGTCTAGTTGCTGACAACCTCAAGCCACATCCAGTCGTAGCACACCACACAGCAAAATTAAATTGATTCTGTCAGAATTGCATCAGACCGTTTCCATGATTGTGACCGAAAATAATCCATAATGTCAAAACACATCCATGAATCGGGCTCTGAAATACAAACCATCCGCATCAACCACTATTTTCATGTGTGTGAATTCGGAGGCTTTCATATTGTTGTTTTTGGGTAAAACACCCCCAGTTTATACATGTTTAAAGTATATATTCTATAAATATCCTTCCAATATGTACATGACGCTTACAGGGATAAAGAGCGGTCAGTCCATTCAGCTGATGCATACAATCGATAACACGTCTAGTCAACTCGAAGTCGCACTCTGCAATGTCACCTACGTCCCACGATAGACACGCGTCAACGACAACAATAACAAGCTGTTTGTCAGTGGCACCCGTGACCAGATAACCGACGGCTACTACAGCATGTGTTCGCTAAGCGACTAGGTCTTCAAACTCGAAGAGCTAAACTCAAAATAAACGACTCAAATGGCACAGTGGTGTTAACCAACAAGGGAATAACCCCCTTAAGGCTCAGCTCGGGTTGCCGCCTGACAAGATAAAACCTACAACTATCATCACTGGCATGAAGTTGCCAAACCTAGTGCAGTACTGAGAGTTGCACATTCATCTCGACCAGCTAAGCACGACAGACAACACTACAGGGGCTACCATTCCATGATACTGAGAGCCGTGCCTGTGAAATCAGAGAAGTACAACAGAAGAACCGAGTTATTTTCACTGTAGCAGTACAAGAGGTTAACTCGGGCACCATCCCTGAGTTGGTAATATTGATTTTAGATATAAAACATAATCCTGTGAATATAGGATACCTCAGCATAACATTGCACATAAAATGACCAAAATGTGTCAATGTGGAGATCTCCGACATCGGGGACACACATGGATTCAACAACCCCGGAGTAGATGGTAAGTTGTATGCATTGCAGTTTAAAAACAACATTTACAAATTAGTCAAAGTGCCCCTAAGTCATCGGTGGTGGTGGTAGACACCGAAGTGATATAGTCGATACCTCAGAAGCGGCTCCAAACACTGGATTACACCTTGCCTGGTAAACCCGGTAAGGACAACATGACATTGTGGTTGGTGTCTGAATTCGCCGACCTGATAAAAATCCTGAAAGATTTACTCGCAAATTCCATCCTGGTCATCCAAGTAAACCTAGGGGAGCCATCGCATGATGAAATCAAAGTCGTGAAGAGAATCAAACTCCGGTGGCCAAAATGGGAACAGTTTAACATTTGCACTGATTATATGTGGGTGGGTGCTGACTCCCACACCAGTCTGCAGGGCGTCACCGTGGTTGTGGAAGACCTTCCTACCAGAAAACATACACCTCATGGGGTTGAAGGGCACCTCCGAGAAACTATCTTGCAATAATATATAACAATGACCAGTCATTGTCCCAACGTCACGCTTAATGACCTAGGGGATGTGAGGGGTTCGATGTGGGTGAGAAGATGCCTTGAACGTCCCACACTTAAAAAATAATGTGTATAGGCGGGTGTCGTTAGCAGACTTCAAAGAGCCTGGATGGCTGATCAACATGGTCCTCACCACACCGTACCTCTCTTTAGATGAAAATAAACATGTCACCGAAATTAAAAACAGTGGTACCTTTATTGGGTCTTTCATTCCAAGTAGGAGTTTGGAAATTAACCTATTTCAATCCCGTTATACACTGTCATCAATAATAGCTCAATCGTGTACAGTTGCACAGCTGTGCATTGTTAGTTTGTATACCGCTGTTGCCTCAGTAGGATTCCCTGCACATTTTTGTGATGCAAGAGACAAGTGGCCATTGCTTAATTTCATGAGCAGCGGATCACAATCATATCAGTTGGGTTTTTGAAAAGGGCCTAAGTAAGTGGGGCACTCTCACTGTGTAAAATCAGTAAAATCATGTGACTGGAGGAAGATCAACATATATTGACGGCACAATGCTGCCACCCAAGTTAAAATCGAGTTTTTCCTGTCATGATCGTGAAAGTGCCGTTTCACGGTCACAGTGACGGGGGAGATTAATTGCGGATTCAAAAGTGGTCTAGCAATGGTGGTGAGATGTCAGGGCCTATCAAAAGCTTTATTTCACAAATAAAGCTTTTCAGTGAGCTTTCTTGAAAGTGGTCCAAAAACTTTCAGGTCACTGGACCATGCTAATCACTTAAAACAACAGGTGATGCAATTTTTACCCCTGAGCTACTGAACATGGTACACCTTACTACTTAGCTGAGCTGGTGAACAACTGAACTGACACTAACACGAGTGAGTAATTAAAATAAATGTTTAAATCATTGCATTATGGCAAATGCACTAGTTCAGCACACATTCATCCCAAATTCTCGAGGTGGTCACAGTTTACTGTAACAGGACTATCCTGTTTTGAGTCCTCGGGTCCGCAGGATTCAGAGTTTCAAAACCACAATGACACCAAACACAAGGTTTTGAAAACAAAATAAATTTATTTCAAGCTCAAAAAATAATATCAACGATCAATAACAACAATATTTCCTCTAAAGATCATAATAAAAAATTTCTAAACCCTATGGGAAATACCTATCCTACTGCCCCTTATATTTATCCTAACTCAAAATAATGTTCACCAGCAAAAGAAAACAAAAACTTAACAACTTAACATTTTCTAAACTGTTAAACTAAAAGAAACCTAAAACTCTCTTTTCTGAGTCCAGACAAACAAGTGAATCCCTCACCTTTGGTTGTCAGACCCCAGAGTGCAGAGTAAAAAATAATATGCCCTTTTATATCCCTAACCTTACATTCTATCCCACTAAAAACCATGCTTATGTAATAGGACGAGTCTGGCCATCAATGGACTTTGTGTTGTGTATTTTTAAAAGGTGTTATATGGAAACTCTAATGGCAGAGTAGCACGAAAACATAACACAGAAGCAAGTCAATATACACTTCCCAAATCTAATGCCAACATGATTAAGTTCTGCAGTAAAGAGAGTTCACTGCCAATATGCCAATCTGCCACAATGTCTCACAGTTAATATTCAAGAGTCACATTTGGTGCCAAATTGAATGCTACAAAACAGCAACATGCATCAACATCTCACCAATTCTACATGTCACTTATAATGCCAACCCGACCAGACTCTGCAGTAAACAACTAACTGCTACAACTCCATGTGAGACACCAACTCACGACTTCTACAAACTGTGTTACAACTGATGCTAACTCAACTAGGTTCTGCAGTAAACATCTAACTGCTACAATATAACAGAGGGGGTGAACTGTAAATGAAGCCTAAGAACGGTGTTTTACTCCAATGCCAACTCAACTAAATCATGTTATACTTACAATGCACCATGTCAAAAAGAATAAAGGTGCATAAAATCCTCCTGTCAAAAACCCAACAAGATCGGATACAATCCTCTACATGCGACTTTTATTTACTTTCTTACTTGTTCTAACCTCTACTGTTTTATTGTTACACAAACATATTAAGACAGGGGTAGAAAAAGGGTTTCATTCTGATACAGAATGTACGGAGTGGGCAGCTCTCACCTCCAACCAGCTACTGGTCGTCACAGACTCATTACGGACGGGTACTACAGCGCTTATATACCAGGCTACCCGGATGACGAAAGTTAGGCTATCAGTGATTGGCCCACAATACTGATACCTCTCCAGTTAGAGCGCTCCTAGTATACGCTAAACCGAATAGCTAAAACATACAGCAATTAGCCACAACAGACGAAATGATGGACAGACTGATGGATGGACTGACTGAACTTGGAAATATCCGAAGCACTCAACACCGCAACCAGAATACACACGAGCGGCAACTCCCATCAGTACATGTAAGTACTGACGAGTTACAGAAGCTGAAAAACCCTGTTTTACCACACTTAGAAAATTACCCAATAAATGCCTACAAAAGAAAAGTTCAGTGGACTGATCTCCTCTGCTCATGAAAAGCTCATGCACCAGCCCATCCCATGACATGACACTGTGGAAGAAGCATGCTTGATGGAACCTCATCCCTCAAGAGCTAAATGGTTATAACCTAGCCTATCTTTGTCCCAACAAGCCTACTTTCTACTGAATAGTTAACCCTACCATTACATTACTATATGATGGACACAAGTTCTGAGTGAAAACCAGAAGACGAGAAATTGTGCACTGGAAGTGTTGTAGGGCTGGATGTCTACAACAATCAACACTGCCAACAATGATTACACGATGCCATTTAGGAAGTGGTCAAATGCAACATATGTCATATTTGGGATTTCACTTCTTCAGTAATGTACACATTCTAGTACTTTTTTTGGTTGAGCAGAGGAGATCATCCGGTGGAAGTCGCGGTGGCTGAGCAGGTTAGGTGGCTGACTTTGTGTGCTGGCGATTAGTTGCCTGACTCTGAGGGTGCGGGTTCGAATCCTGGATGAGACTCAACCCCCAAAAAAGAACTAGAATTTGTACTTTACTGAAGAAGTGAAATCCCAAATATGACATATGTTGCACTGCCAACAATCTCATCACCACCTACAGAAACATCATCCACAACAATGCCCCACACCCTACAAAGCTAAAATCAGATGCCATCCTTGCCAACTTCAGGAAATAATCAAACTGATCACAGACCAGTACCAAGTATCTACCAAGAAGAAGGTAATATAGAGAGACTGCACGCACATTTTAGCTAAATTAATGATGGAATATGTCAATATGAAACGCCTAGTCAATTGTCTAATACATGGTATATGCTGCCTAGAAATATCCAACCCCAAAATGATGCATGCATGTGATATTGTGTATAATGTGATATTTTGCAATAATGTATGTCTGTAACATGGTGATAGTGCTAATGTTGCCCAATGTTTGTATTTCATAATATTGCTGCTGAGATTAATGATGATAATATACCTTTTAAAAAGTACTGATATTTTGGAACACTTTTCTTTGAATACATTTTAAAGTTGGAAAATGATCATTTTTGACAAAGAATGACTTCTGAAATTGTGAGGCTTAAGTTACTTGAAGCACATTACGACCAGAACAAAGCATTTGAATGATTTTGAACCACGTAAATCTGATAATGATACTCTCACATTTTCTTTGAAATTTGGGTTGCAATCTACCCAACACAGCTGCCAGAAAAATTGAAAACGTGCACTTTCTCACTGTCCTCCGAATGCACATGCTCTAAGGGGTTTGTGTGCAAAATTTGGCCATAAAAAGAGTGAAATTTGCGAAAATGCATCACATTGTTCAACATGCTTCAGCATCGACACCTGAGTATTGAAGAACGAGCAAGAGCTGTTGGCTGGTTAAATGAGGGTGTTTCACAGTGGGAAGCAGCTCGAAGATTAAATGTCAGCCCATCCGTCATCAACAGGCTGTGTCAACGGTACCTACAGACCCAAACTGTATGTGATCGACCAAGGTCCGGATGCCCTCGAGTGACAACAGGAAGGGAAGATCGGCTTGTTGCCCTTGAAGCACTGAGAAGGAGAACCGTCACTGCAAACCATCTCCGACGACAACTGAGGACTGCTACAGGGACCATTGTTAGTGACCTGACAATCAGGAACCGTCTGAGGGAAAGAAATCTCCGACCCTGACGTCAAGCAGCTAGACCACGTCTCCTTCCGCGTTGCACTGTTGCCAGAGATGCATGGGCACGGCACCATCTGCAGTGGACAAGACACCTATGGTCAGATGTCCTGTTTTCCAACAAATCAAGGTTCTCATTGCAACACAACGACCGATGAGTTCTTGTCTACAGACGACCTGGCAAACGTTTTGCTGACGTTAACATCCGCAAGCACAATGCTTTTGGTGACGATAGTGTCATGGTTTGGGGCGCCTTCTCCTATCATCAAAGAACCAATCTCTATGTCATCAATGGTAATCTGAATGCAGTTCATTACAGGGATGAGATTTTTAGACCACTTGTGATTCCTTGTCTGAATGCAATAGGCCATTATGCAGTTTAGCAGGATGATAATGCAAGACTTCACCGTGCAAGCATAGTCAATGACTTTGTTCGACAATGGAATGGCCTGCATATTCTCCTGATATGGCACCGATTGAACATGCATGGGATCTGTTGGCCAGACGTGTTAGAGAAAACCACCCTCCTCCCCAAGATCTGCATCAGCTCGCTCAGTGGCTTACTCTGGAGTGGCAGGCTATCCCACAGAACACGTTCCAGACACAAGTAACCTCCATGAGACATCGTTGTGCTGCATGTGTGGCTTCAAGAGGCAGTCACACTCATAACTGACTGTTGCATCTGAACTTTGATTTTCAGTTTTGACCCCAGTGACTTTCATGACATCACCACATGATCATGTTATGAAATATCGAGAACTGATGATGAATTTTGATTTCATTACACTCACAAAATAATGGATTTACCACTTCTGTCTTTGTCCTTTGTTCCTGTCAGTTTTTATTTGTAAATTCATCAGTGTTCCCTAACTTCTTTTGAGTAGTATATATTGAAATAATTGAATAAAAGAAGTCACTGTGTTAATTTTATGGGAAGCCTAATAACCCCTGGAAGATATTAGACAGGGAACAACTTGCCCTACATGCTCATTCATGTGTGCCCTCTAATCTCAGATAATCCCCTGCTGGTCATGACTGCCACGTGCCACAGAGGTACAGGTGACAAGTTTCAATTAATGAGGTGTGAATGGCTCTAGTTTATTTGTGCTTAATCATATTGGTGTTCATAGGGTTATAACTGATTAATTGTTTAATCACTACTGTAGGTATTATGGTAATCTCTTCTGCTCACCCATCGATTTTGAACCATATTGTTACTGATGGTATTCAGAGGAATCACTTCAGAAGTGACACTTCAAGGATAAACAACAGTTGTCTATCCAAGCGTGTGCAGAACTTTATATATATGAACTTTATTTATTAGAAGAGGAGTGGCACAGCCCAGAAACGTTTGAACAGTTTTCTCGATCAGTGAGCACTTGGTACTGGATTAATAGTTGAATAGATATATAGTCGAACACTGTTGTCTTGATATTATGGAATCAGGAAAAGATATCAACTTATCCAAATATCAAGACATCAGAATTAGGCATATCATCACATTCCAACATGAAAGAAAACAGTATATTGCAAGTCCATCTTATTTGAGATCACAACTCATAGAGATCACAAATACACACGATAATCTTGTCATAATGTCCATTTTGAAATATTCAAAAGTTGGATTTACTCCACAAAGTGAAGAAATCAGAAAGTTTTAACTGACTGTCATTTGGTGCTGGCATGAATACTGGTCAACCACTCAGAGTCTCTTTATACATAACAAGTCCTTGTGTCATTCAACCTGGTAAAGTCGGGTCCTTTGCTAGGTTGCTCAGATATGATGATAACTGTATTGACAAACCTGCCATTTGGTAACATTTTATAGCCCCCCACAACACAACAGCGTGCGTTCAATTTCACTAATAATCTGCATTTCTCAGTCAGCAACTATGTAACAAATCAACAAATCAATTGCATGTCACATGATGACACAAGTCCCTGATTATATTCTCAGTATGTTTTGATTCGATGCTATAATATGATATCAGGAGTGTTTAGTTGAAATTGTGAGTATATCCTAATAAGATAAAAAAAAAACAAGTGACACCTACAATTCAATTAGCCTTAATTAGCTTACACTATCACCAGCTTTAATGTGTGTGTAAACATGCGGGGACAGTCACAATCCAGATGAATACTTGTCTGAGAACGGTAGGTGCATATCGACTTTATGTGCAAGTGTCGAGTTAAAGGGGTATTTTTAAATGAAAGATTTTGCAAGGACTGAGAAATTATATCAAAATAACCGAGATATCAACTTATCAGACACAACAGTGTTTAACTGTATAAGTGAAATCTTAGCTTTTGCTTAGTTAACTAAAATTAGTTAACTTGTCTGCATTGCTTGACTTGACCACTCTGACTTAACAAACTATCAAAAGGAGATAATTCTTTAGAATTAACAGACTTAGAGGCATGTACCTGAAAAAAAGAAATGATTAGTTGAAAATCTATTATCTTTGTAAATTGCTTGACCCCAAAATTTTAATTTTGATTCCCCACTCCAAAATTTGGAGAGTCAACCTGACCCCAAAACCCTGAAGAACTCTCTCGAATAATTACTAGTATTGAGGTTCCCTTAGCTGGGTAGGTTCTTTGAAAAAGCATTACAGTTTAACATAAATACATTGCAATATATTTTCCACTGTCAGGAAATGTGACTGATTCTTTCAAAATTTCTGCTTTAACATCCATACAATATAAAACAAATATGGTACATACTGGCCTTCTGGTTTGTCCTTGGACAACTTTATCACAAGCTCCAGCATATTCTCTAATCCTTGTTTGCTGTTACATCCATCAAAATGACCAATACAGGAAGCCCTTGAGCCTGGAGAAATAGTATAACATACATTCATAACCGAATATATAGTCCTGAAAAAATAAAATTACTTCATACTAGTATTTCATTTTCTTACTGACTTACTTAAATGACAAGCAAGTTGCTCAAAACTGCTTCAGACTCTCAAATATTTTCTCCCTCTTTTAGTCACTTAAAATTAAACCAGTGTTATCATTGTGTATAATGACAAGAATACAACCTCTAACACATTGCAGAAAATAAATTTCTCACTTTGTCTGCTATGGAGACCCATGAAAGTCTCTGGGTAGAATAGGCCTTCAGCAACCCATGCTTGCCATAAAAGGTGACTGTGCGTGTCGTAAGAGGCGATTAACGGGATCGGGTGGTCAGACTTGCTGACTTGGTTGACACATGTCATTGGTTCCCAATTGCGCAGATCGATGCTCATGTTGTTGATCACTGGATTGTCTGGTTCAGACTCGATTATTTACAGACCGCAGCCATATAGCTGGAATATTGCTGAGTGCGGCGTAAAACTCAACTCACTCACTGTTATGGCACAAGAAAGTTGTACTGACTGCTACCAAGTTTTGTGATAGTGAGTTTAGTTTTATGCTGCACTCAGCAATATTCCAATTTGGTACAGTTTTGTGATAAATTGGATAGTGTTTACAAAATCACGTTTCCAGAAAGGTGATATTGAGACGCATTTTACATCACGTATACTTCATAGTCAGCTGCGACAAATGAATAATTGAATTCCCCAAACATCATAGAATCAAAATACAAATGGTCTTTGTCACCAATACCAACTGTCCAGATAAAACGAAATGAAAAACACTGGGCTTGAGAACGAACACTGTGCTCGAAAGACTGCACGTTTCAAATGTAAACAAAGAAAAAATCCCTTTTTACACTGCGTAGCATTTTAGGAACTTTTCCGACAGCCAGCCGTCTGTCTAATCATTGCTTTCAATGGCTCAATACACTTAGAATATTCAGGGAAGAGTATCGTAGCAAGAGATAGCAAATTAAAAATGGATACAATGCAATCGTTTAATGACTCTTAAGAAACTGTCAAAGTTTCTGTGCAGCGTGACGTCATGACTGACGAAAAATCATGCAGAACGACAACGGTATTTATCAGCATTTCTGGCTTCTTCCGTCATTTACAATGTAACATATGTCATATTTGGGATTTCACTTTCTTAGTAAAGTACAAATTCTAGTACTTTTTTCGGTTGAGTCCCATCCGGGATTCGAACCCGCACCCTCAGAGTCAGGCACCTAATCGCCAGCACACAAAGTCAGCCGCCTAGCCCGCTCAGCCACCGCGACTTCCACAAAAAATGAGAGTCGGACAACTGGTAGTCTAGACTGCGTACTTTGTGTACCCCTCTGATGAGTGTAAATTGGCACGGCTCCCACGGCCGAAAGCTATGATTACACGATGCCATTTAGAAAGTGGTCAAATGCAACATATGTCATATTTGGGATTTCACTTTCTTAGTAAAGTACAAATTCTAGTACTTTTTTCGGTTGAGTCCCATCCGGGATTCGAACCCGTACCCTCAGAGTCAGGCACCTAATCGCCAGCACACAAAATATGACATATGTTGCATTTGACCACTTTCTAAATGGCATCGTGTAATCATAGCTTTCGGCCGTGGGAGCCGTGCCAATTTACACTCATCAGAGGGGTACACAAAGTACGCAGTCTAGACTACCAGTTGTCCGACTCTCATTTTTTGTGGAAGTCGCGGTGGCTGAACAGGCTAGGCGGCTGACTTTGTGTGCTGGCGATTAGGTGCCTGACTCTGAGGGTGCGGGTTCGAATCCCGGATGGGACTCAACCGAAAAAAGTACTAGAATTTGTACTTTACTAAGAAAGTGAAATCCCAAATATGACATATGTTGCATTTGACCACTTTCTAAATGGCATCGTGTAATCATAGCTTTCGGCCGTGGGAGCCGTGCCAATTTACACTCATCAGAGGGGTACACAAAGTACGCAGTCTAGACTACCAGTTGTCCGACTTTCATTTTTTGTGGAAGTCGCGGTGGCTGAGCGGGCTAGGCGGCTGACTTTGTGTGCTGGCGATTAGGTGCCTGACTCTGAGGGTGCGGGTTCGAATCCCGGATGGGACTCAACCGAAAAAAGTACTAGAATTTGTACTTTACTAAGAAAGTGAAATCCCAAATATGACATATGTTGCATTTGACCACTTTCTAAATGGCATCATGTAATCATTTACAATGTAAACGATAAAAACATATAACAATACACAGATAGTCAGAATAATTCTGATTACTTACATCTCATATTTAAGTCCAAAAGATCCCTGAATTAAAGCAACTGTCCTTGCAAAATCCTGTGTACCCTTGTCAGCGAAGCTGCCATTTTGAAAGAAATCGGTCATCGGTAGTGATGTCACACGTCAACATTATTGCACATATTAGGCAATTTCATTGAGGTGAAGGCCGGTTGAACAAGAGTAAACACAATGGCCATATCATTCAGATTGCACTTTTAGTATTGTGATGTATATTTTGCGTATTTTGACCAGGTGCGAGTTTGTCAAAAACCTTCAGAAACATATCTTGATAGCAGGATTTTTAACTCAATATTTATATGAAAACTGCTAAAAAATATATAACAGGACACACCTTACACCCATAATCTAATAGTTCTCTCTTTTCACATTTCATTACATACTTATGAAGAGAAATATCATAATCATAAGAAGAAATGTTTATATCCTAAATGAATATTCATTTACGCTAAATTGATGCCAGACGGGTGCGCGTGTTTGTTCACAATAAGATACGTAGTAAAACCGCCTAATTGTTGATATATTCAGGATATTATTTCAATGGTACAACCATTCGTTTTTTGTTCTGTCTAAAGTGTGTTGAATTCTGACATAGAAGATGAGACCTTTGACATATTCAATGGAAATTAGGTGAGATATATACTAATCAGCAAGGCAAAATGCACAAAACATGCCATGACGTCAGCTAAAATGTCACAATATTTTCAGTTATTTCATTACATTTGAAGACTTGTCTGTTACTCCGGTTAATAATGATGCAAAATTAATCAAAATAAATCTACACAAACAAGAGAATATGGGAATCTAAGAACTAAATTATTTATCGGACTGGGCCTCCCAAATCGCTATTACCTGCTTTCTGATGTAGTACATTGGCATCCTTTCTTACAAATTGTGAAAGTACCAAAAGGTATCCTCCCACATTGGGGAACTTTGTATTGCAATAGTATGGTTCACTGTCAACAAAACGTAACGAAAATATACTGTCCCTATCCACAGTAAATTCTCTCCACATAATCTGAGTTACTTTGACCTAATGTAAAGCATAGCGGAGTTATGCCCCCTTATCTTTATACGTGCATCAGCTCCCTGTCGACGTTTGACATCATAGAAGAGAATCCATTTTTGACATTTATTGCGGGCCATTTTGAATGTTGAGCATATAAACGTAGTGCAGTAGCACATAAATCCATTTCATATACACTTATGTCATTCTGACATCAGGCTGTATTTTCTTCCCTCACACTTTTGGTAAAGATGATAAATTAATAAAATCGTAGCGGAGTGCTTTTATTGGTAGACGAAGAAAAATGGAGAAATTTACTGATTTTTAATGCACACAAAAGTTTTGGACAACATTTAACTGTCTCTCTCAAACCCCAGGTTGTCGAAGTTGTATTTATACCAACGGATAGGAAATTAAATATTCTACATTTCTGTGTAATTTTATAGCCATATGCAGATCCAGGACCATGCTAGCATAATTCTCACACAACGTTCACTTTTAAAACCTTGTCAACGCTGGTCTGTAGTCATCGGCTCGTGGTGAATTAGCTCGTGATTTTGATGAACATTGCGTTGACGAAGACAAATGAATACGTTGATGAAGACGAGGGCATAGTTTAGTTCGAACTTCTATAGTTGGTTTCACAAGACATGCCAAACAAGTATACGTGAATGAGGTGAGCGGACTTCCAGCGGACTTAAGGTTACGGCTAAGGTTGGAGTCCAAGTTAAGGTTACCCTAAGGTTGTTTTGTGCAATGGGTGCATCCTTTTCTTAAGGTGATTGTAACTCTAACCTTAGTACTTGAGGTTGATCTTAGCTCAGGTTGTTTTGAACAACAGGACACTGGACTATACTGGACTACCTATATTGGTGTAGTGAGTAATGTATGCTTTATTCAGTAAGGGGGGCCACCGGCCCTTTAAACACATACATGATGTATTCACAAAATGACATGAAGCGCCATAAATGTGGAAGTGACGGAATGGACGCAGAGGGGTAGCTGTTCAAAGATGTGGCTACAAGATCAGCTAGATACGAAACAGTTCCTATGCTTTTTCATAGCTAGGAAAATATACTTAGCAAGGTTGTTTATAACAATGCTGTTCCTGGAAGTAAACAGTAGAGCTAGCTTGGTTTCAGAGGGATATAAATAATAAAAACGTGGTATGAGAGATGTTCTCAGATCATCATAGAATGGAAAGCAGAAATGGTACTCGGATTCGATCATAGGAATAACACACAAGGGACATAAACATTCATTACATGCAAGTTTTAAACATCTTCCATGTTCAATCATTAACATATGATCTGAACAGCGTTCAGTAAACTCCCACAGTAAACTGCTTCATCACATCCTGTTTCTTGGTTTTCAGTTTCATCACACAGCTAACATCACTTGTGGAAACATTACATTTATATTTTTCAAAGGATAAAATGTCTCATAGATCGACTCAAAATTTTACAGAGACATGGTAATGTTTGCAATGTTTATGTAGCGGCCACAAAATTTCCGAGTCCCGTGCTGGGATTTGAACGACAGACCTTCTGATCCGAAGTCGGATGCCTTGTCCACATGACCAAAGAGGTTAACCCCGTCAGCAAGCTGACAAGGTAAGGATGTCATCTGTGGGATGACTCCACGCCCTGCTACATTTACATTCCCACGATGCAGTTGTGGAATGTCGCATGACTAGTCAGCTTCAGCTGAATGTACAGATCTGAACTTTCATTGGTAGTAGAAATGAGATGGTCATATTGCCTTGTATGGTTTAAGAGAATCACAGGTGTAATTAAAATGATCTAGAGTAGAGAAGATATTTAACCCGAACATAAACCGTCACCAAACTGCTCATCATTTGTTTTTTTAGTTTTAAGTAATGTTTGTCTTAACATAGGGGGCTGTCAGTTAGCCGTGTGTGAGGATTCTTAATATAGGTCACAGACACCGTCGTCTGTTTTTTGCCATAGATTAATCAAAATTAGGCTTAGAAATTATTAAATATGGCATCTTACAAAAGAAATACAGTTCGCTCTACCACCATGTATAGTGTAATAAAGCACACTTTCACCCTGAACTAGTGCTTTAACTACAACAGTGCTTCAAACATCAAGACTGGAAGAATTTTAGTATCAAATACATATAATAAGACTTTCAATGGTAAGTTTGTGGAATTTTTCATAGAAGATCTAACAATAGAGAGTACTTTCTATGCTTTTCCTGCTAAGGTTTTTTGAGTTTTATACCTACTTCCAGGGCACGAAAAGTGAACACCAAGATATTTATATGATGGAACTATCTCTATAGGGGTTCCATTTAAAAAGAATTTTTCATATTTCCTAAGTCTGCCTGCTTTTCCAAAAAAAATAATCTTAGTCTTGTCAATATGTATTTTAAGTTTCCATTTGTTGCAATAGGAATTTAAGTTATCAATTCTCTTCTGCAGCCCAAGAACTGTACCATCAAATAGAACAATCTGCAAACAACAGAAAAAACAGCTCTATGAAGTGTAGTTTAACACACCTCTGTTTATCAGTAGACAAATATTCCACTACGTCATTAATAAAAAAGGAGAAAAAAATGGGGCTAATTGGCATCCTTGACACACTCCATACATACATTCAAAGAAAAAGAGGTTTTAAGTGAAACACATGACTTTATGCTTTGATACATACTTTTTAGTAGAGTGAACATTTTTCCTCTCACATTTCCAAGCCATAGTTTATAAAATAAACTATTTCTGTCAACAGAGTCGAATGCAGCTTTTAGATCAACAAAAGCAAAATACAACCATCCCCTAAGTAATGATAAATATTTATCAGCAACAGTATGGAGAATAAAGATATTATCAACTGTTTGGAAACCATGTCTAAAACCTGCTTGCTCTGAAGTGGGAACATTTCTTTGTTGAGTCCATGCATACAGCCTACTATTGATAATCTTAGCAAATATCTTCCCTGAAACTTCCAAACGTGTGATCGGTCTGTAGTTAAATGGTATATTGACACCACCATTTTTATGCAGGGAATAATGACACCGAGGTTCCAGGCTGACGGGTATACCCCTGTATACAGTTTCGCATTAAACAAAAATTGTAGCATTTGGAGGCAACAGATTGGGACATTTGGAGGCAACAGAAAAACTCTATGCTAATCCCACTAACACCAGGCGCTTAACCTGACTGCATATTCTACAGCGTCGATTACTTCCTGCATAGATATTTCCCTATCAAGATATTCCTCTTCCACATTAGGGGTAGTGAAATCAACATCAACAGAAGCTACAAAAGTTTGAACTACTTCATGAAAATCTGCCTCAACATTTGATTTACAGAGACCTCTAAACAACTGTTCAAAGTAATCAACCCACTCCAAAGGTTTAATCTTATTACACGTAGAAAAACGCTTCTGGTTAACGATTGCCTAGAATGATTTAGTATCCCTTGTCCACAGTGCCTTATTTAATTTTTCGACATGTTCTTGAAACATGCAAGACATTTTCAAGGAACAAAGCTGCTGATATGACTTCCATGAGTCCATGTACTGTTGTCTATCTCTGAAACTGTTACTGGCATGAAATGCAAAAAGAAAACAGCGAGCCTTGCAACGCACTTCAATACATTCTCTATCAAACCAGTTACCTCCCCTGGTATCACCACATTCACATGAGGAAAGAACTATCTTACAGTGTCCATCACACAAATGCATTATAAAATGAAACTGATTCAAAGCTTTGGATATTTTACCATCATCCACCAACGAGTAAAACAAATTGGTATCTTCAGGACTAACTTTGTCCCAATTTCCAACATAAATATCTTTTATACACATAACATTTTTCAAGATGAACTTAACTTTTGGGGCAATAATATCTTCATAAATAACAGGGTTGGAACCCACAGTGTTAACAGAAAGGTCAGTGGGAGGATTCCACTTCATCAGTAACATCAAAACTTTTAAACAGATCCAAGTTATTTTCTGTAGAAAGAACATAGTCTACGGTACTTTGCCCATTGTTTGCGAAGCACATAATTTTACCAATACCCTTATCACTGAACAAATGCCCATTACAAATTATAAGTCCTGTAGTTTTACAAAAGGTCAAGAGTTGGTGTGAGAACATTTAAATGAAATATATGCATGTGGTAAAATCTGTCATCGAAAGACAGTAAAACAACTAGAACATCACAATTTCAATTATAACTAGCATGGAAAGTTAAAACTAATGTCACTATTTAGACAATACAGATTTTAAAAACAGACAATAGATTGCCAACAACAGAACGTAGATCACCACACTAGGGACCATGGGGACTTACAGTACCTTTGCTACCTACATGGACCCAAATTGGATCTACACCATCCCTTCGGCTGCTGGCGATTGTACGAAAAGTTAGTCAAAACTAAAATAACATGAATACTACGATTAAAAACCTGGTAGACTTAAATTTACTGTGAATGTTTGTGGACTTACGTACCCTCTCAGGAGGACAATAATTTTACAATACTTCAACCCCCTTTGAGGGTACAGCCACCAACAATTCAAGTTACTAATTCAAACTACCAATCATTAAAATACATCTATTTACAGAGCATATTATTCAAAATTCAACCACAAAATCAATTTCTTTTAAAAAACCTATAATTAAATGAGAATTAACGCTGGTAAAAAGATCCTTCATTGTTTTAACTGTAAAATACTTATCCATTGTGATGGAGAATTCAACACAGTCAAGCAGAATATGCTTGACTGTGACTCTCTCATCACAAGGGATACAAAATGGAGGATCCTCATCTTTTAACAGGTACGCATGAGTATATCTAGTGTGGCCAATACGACATCGTCTTAAAATAACCTCTTCAAATCTGCACTGACAGCCCAAATGGGTATAACCAATGTAAGGTTTTATCTCATGTAATTTATTGATACCCACTTGGGTGTCCCACTTCTTTTGCATCAGATCACGGATATAAGATCTAATGGTGGCTTTGTAAATCACTATAAGGAATAAGAAGTGGTGTCACTGATTTGTTGAGTGCTGCTTTAGCAGCACCGTCAGCCAATGTGTTACCAGAGATTCCTACATGGCTTGGTAACCAACAGAAGACGATGTCATATTGGCCAGTGGCAAGATCATTATACAATTCAATAATTTCTATTAAAAGTGGATGTTTGCAAGAAATATTTTTAATAGCCTGAAGGCAAGAAGGAGAGTCAGAATAGATTATATATTGTTTTCGTTTAGGGTGTCTTTCGATATATTTAAGAGCTGATAATATGGCGTTAGCTTCTGCTGTAAAAATGGAACTATCATCTGGTAATCTAGAAGACATTGTTCTGTTACCAATGACAGTGGCACAAGCCACTGCGCCACCGTCCCTGGACCCATCTGTAAATAAGGATTTACAATTGCTATATTTATGTTTCAATTGATTATATTCTTGTTTATACTGTTTTTCATTCGTTTGTGATTTTTTAAATGTAGTTAATGTTAGGTCAGCTTGTGGCCTAACCAACTGCCAAGGAGGAGAAGAAAGGAGACAGGAAGGAGCTATATTTTCCAACTCAATGCTAGAAGCAGCAAGAAATGGCTCAATTCTGTGCCCAAGAGGCGGAACAAGGGAAGACTTTTTGTTATACAAATCCTCATAGAGAGGATTAAAGACACAATTAAATGCGGGATTAGACTCATTAGAAGCTAATTTTGTAATATATTGTAAAGATAGTTTTATACGGCGGTGGTTGAGAAATAGTTTTGGGTCTTTATGAGGTTTGTATTTACGACAGAAGTGTATACAATTGGTTTTTGATTTAGAAAATTTGAAGCTGTTTTCAAGACACCATTTATCTATTTTTCTTAAACACGACTGTAGTTGCCATTCAATAGTAGGCATATTTTAACCAGGGCAAGAAATATTAAAATCATCCACAAATAAAGATCCATCTATTAAATGGTTTAAAACTTTTGATAAACTGTTGATCTTGATGCTAAAAAGTGTGACAGACAAAATACTGCCCTGTGGAACACTCTGATCCTGATTGTAATGATCAGACAGGGTAGAACCCCTGCGGATTGAAATTGTTTGTTATTTAAGAATTTGGCTATGAATTCAGGCAAATGACCTTGTAAGCCGAAATCATGTAAATCTCTCAAAATGCCATATTTCCAGGTTGTGTCATATGCTTTCTCAAAATCAAAAAAGATAGACACAGCATCTTGTTTATTAATCAGCGCATTTTTCACAAATGATTCCAAACGCACTAAGTGACTGACTGTACTTCTGTTTTTACGGAAACCACACTGTATATCTGTGATAAGGTTATCAGTTTCCAAGTACCATACAAGTCGATTATTTATCATGCATTCCATGGTCTTACAAACACAGCTAGTTAGTGAAATAGGTCGATAATTGGATGGATCCATATGATCACGTCCAGGTTTAGGTATTGGTACTACTATGGCATCATGCCATGAAGAGGGAAATTTCCCGGAAGTCCAAATACCATAAAAAAATTGATAAGAGAGTCTCTAAACAGGATTTTGGTAAGTGCTTCATGAGTTGATAATGTATGTTATCGGCTCCTGTAGCAGTGTCATGAGCTTGATCAAGAGCAGTATGGAGTTCATGAATAGAAAATGTTTCATTATAATCTTCCCCATTATCAGAATTGAAATTAATAGTTTTCTTTTCTTGTTGTTTTTGATATTGCTGAAATTTGGGTATATAATTAGAAGAGGAAGAATGTTTAGAGAGAGTTTCGCCCACTTTATTCACAATATCTGATTTATCTGTAAGTAATTGATCTCCATGTTTTAGATGATGGACTGTAAATTTAATACTTTTACCTTTAATTTTCTGGACCATGTTCCATACCTTGGACATGGGTGTCCGAGAATTTATTTTGGAGGCATAATTTTGATGAGATTGGAGTTTGTTCTGTTTAAAGGTACGCCACGCTTTAGCATTTAAAATTTAAAATTTATTTAAATTGTGCACCATAGGATGGCTACGGAAATAATGTTCTGTTTTTTCCTTGCCTTCCTAGCTTGTTTGCATTCATCGATGAACCATGGTTTTCGAATATGTGGAACTGCAGAGGCCTTTGGTATACACTCATCAGCTATGGAATTCAGTTCACCAGATAAACATTTAATAGCATCAGGAACATCAATAAAATGTTCAGGTTTAAGTTTTTCAGCACAAAGCCCAGTTAGCCTTTTTAAAATTCCACCTTGATGATGGAGGAACATCAGATGGTTTTACAGATTTTAGTATAGTAAGAAAATGGTCACTTCCACAGAGGTTATCGTGGACTGACCATTTGAATTCATTTAGTAGTTCTGAATTTGTCAGTGACAAGTCAAGAGCAGAATAAGTCCCTGTACCAGGGTGTAAATATATGTTGGAACCATCATTAGAAATACATAAATCATTGTCAGAACAAAATTCCTCCAACAATTTACCATTAGTGTTTGTAGTTACCCCAGAGTGGGTTGTGCCCATTTAAATCTCCCATTATAATACAGGGATTCAGGAGTTGGTCATATAAAGCTTGAAGATCAGTTTTGGCAAACGTTGAAGATGGTGAAATATAGAGATGGCATAGCGTAAATGCTACATGTAAAGCAATTCTCACTGCAACTGCCTGCATATTAGTATTAAGTGAAACAGGGCTTTGAATAACGTTTTGTCTGACTAGAATGGATGATCCGCCAGTGGCCTTTTCACCCAGAGGTGAAAAACAATGATGTGCATTAAATTGATGAAGGTCAAATGGATTTGTTTGTTTTAAATATGTCTCTTGGAGACAGATCGCTGAAGGTGTAAAATCTTGGACTAATAGCTGTAATTCATGTAAATTAGTCCTCAATCCTCTGCATAGTTCCACTGTACAATATTATTGGAATAAACTATCTTTTGGGGGAGATTTATTGGGATCTACCCCACACTCTTTTGGAAGGCGACAAGCTATGTGCCCTAGAATGGACATTTTCAGAAACGTCCATGTCCTAAAGAGACCCATATTTATTAAACAATTGAATTTTATTCTGTGACCCTTTAGGAACTCTGCCACTGTTGTTTTGAAGCATCAGGCTTAGACTTAAGTTTTCTTTTAACAGTTTTTTGACTATCAGCTGTCGATTGAGACTTTGAGTGCGACTGAGATCATGATTTGTGATCAGAAGAAGACTTTCAGGTACTAGGAAGTGATCCCTCAGTCTGAGATGATAAATCAGGGTACAAAAGCTGTCGAGAATCACAATTTACCCATGTCAAGGTAGTTTGGCAGCCTGTGGATGGTGTTGTTATTTTAGAGCTAGATTCTGATGATGCTTTTGCTTTCTGGATCAGATCTCTTTACCAGTTTTTTTGCCTCAGAAAAAGACACATTTTGAGTAAATTTGATTTTGTTTATCTCCATTTGTTCCTTCCCAATGGGACACTGTTTGGAAAATGAAGAATGGTCGTCTGAGCAATTGGTGCATTTTTTAAAATCACTATCACAATCTTCTGTTGTGTGTGTCTTCTCACCACAGTGAGCACACGCAACAGACAATGTGCAAGTATTTACACCGTGTCCATATTTCTGGCATTTAAAACACCTTAGCGGGTTGGGGATGTAGGTGTCAACTTGAATGCCTGCCTTCACTGATTTGGGTGCATTTGGAGTTGAAAATGTAAACAGATACGTATTTGTTTTGATGGTTTCGTTGTTTCTCCGAGTTGAAAAGCGCTTGACATAGATCAATGTCCGACATATCATTAAACAATCGATCACGATCTCTCACACTACCTTTACTTGGTTTTGTGTGCAGAGACCGTGACTGGAATGCCCACGAGAGATTTAATGTTCATCAGATTTGTTGCTTGCTGCTTATTCCCGCACTCGACCAGCAGGGCACCCGAACTTAACCGTCTTATGTTCTTCACATCCCCAGCAATACCTTGAATACCTTTGGATACAGCAAAGGGGTTCAACTTCAACGGTGTCTTGTCAAGAGTCTCAATCACAATGAAACGCGGCCAATACTCAATTGATGCAGACGGTCTATGGTCAGTATCAAAAGGGTCAATATAGAGTGGACTTTTTTTTTTTCGTTGGAGTTTCATAAGCCATGGTTAGTGTAATATGGTTCATCATCTGATCCGATCCACCACCACGGAGTATCACAAGGACAATGCTAAAGCAAGCAGGCCTCCTGTTTGCAGCACCAAGGATACCCGGATGATATACTCCAGTAGAAGAATTATAAATAATTAGTCTACCGGATTGGCCCATGAGCCACCGCCTTCTGGGCAGACTCTAGGCAAAAGTTCAGAAGTTCAAAAATGCATTTTAAAATTAGAAAAGCTCAATGAACAAATAGGCCAAGACCAAAAGTAAAAGTCCAAATAAAATTTGTGCACTGACATATATATATCCTGCATGCACAGGGCTTGGCATTACCAGCCGACTGGTTGACCTGGGCCCATTGAACCACCTGTCTAGGAGAAGTCAGAGCAAAAGTGGTGTATTGAGCAACAGGAACACCAGGATCCCTTCCTCCACCGACACAGAGTCGCAACCCACTGCAAACAGGTTTTTTTTTCCAAATAAACCAACAGGGGTGTCGGCGAGCTCTTAGTGCTACCCAGCACCCACCACGAGGAGGTGGCTCGCCACGGGTGCCCAAACATTTGTAATATTTTCTTCCAGGATAGTAAATATTGGTTCATTAGCATAACCACTCAAGTTCACAGGTGAAAAATACACTACACCGTAGTATAAGACAAGTAATGAACGATGACTTTGTATCTTTATCCACATTATGTCTGTTGAACAGCTGTTTAATAGGGTCACACATTTTGAAATATCTGAGCTAATACATGTTAAAATTCCACCTGAATTCCGAACAGCATTATCAGACTTTTTCCTAACCTGACTATATTGAACATAGCCAGACAGAGTGAGTCTATCCTCCTTATTCACCCATGTTTCGACCAGTGAAACGATGTGAAAGGTCTTCTAAAAGTTAGTAAATGGTCGTTGGAACCTTCGTTTTGGCCCTTCGATATTCCAATATAATACACTGACACATGCTTTTGAGTCATGTGGGTCTTGGCCTTGCCCATATTTCTTGCTGGATTGACGTGTTGTATATCCTCCATGTTTCCAGTTTTTGAAAGTTTTCACAAGTTGAATATCATCACATGAGCTGTTGAGTTTGTACAGCTCATCATTGATCTGTAGCTTGTCAAACTTCAATATTGCGAATTTATCCTCCGATTGGGCCTTGTCCATAAATAGTTTCAGCTTTTTACAGGTTAGACAATATACTATTGGCAAGAAATAAGGGAACTAATGAAATAATAGCGAATTTGAAACTGCTTTAAATATCTACTAAATCAATTTTAGGCGTCAAGTTCAATATCTGGTGTGGCCACCATGTTGGGCAACACATTCAAGGCACCTTGATGGCATGCTGTTAATCAATTTCCGGATGGTTGCCCGTGGTATTGCCCGCCATTCCTCTTGGAGAGCTGAACCAAGCTGGGCCAGGTTGGCGGGTCCTGGGTCCCAGGTGTACAACCTTCGACCAAGAACGTCCCAAAGATGTTCAATTGGGGACAGGTCTGGGGACTTAGAGGGCCAGTCCAATGTCTGGATACCTTCTTGTCGGAGATAAGCGGAGACAATTCGGGCCCGATTTGGTCTGGCATTATCATCTTGGAATACAAAATTTCGGCCGATAACTCTAGCCAATGGAGCCACAACAGGACGCAATATTTGGTCAACGTATCGCTGACCAGTCATGGCTCCGTTAATGATGACCAAATCTGATCGTCTGTCAAGTATAATCCCACCCCACACCATGACATTACCACCTCCATATCGATCATGGTCAAGAATTGCTGCTCTGGCATATCGCTCCCCGCTCCAACGCCAACAACGCTTTCTGCCATCTGTGAATCGTAGGTAAAATCTTGACTCATCAGAGAACATGGTGTAACGCCAGTGGCGCATAGCCCGTCCCTGATGCTGCCTAGCCCATGCCAATCTTTGGCGCTTATGGTGAGCTGAAAGGGTGACACCCTTAAAAGGCCGTCTTGCTTTCAGACAACCTTGATAGAATCGGTTTTTAACGGTTGAGGTTGAAATGCGTCTTCCAGTGAGTGTGCGGAATTCTCTATTGATGGCAGGGGCAGATTTAAACCTATCGCATAGAGCAATTAACGTAATGAGACGATACTGTCGTGGTGTCGTTGATTTTGGTCTACCACGCCCAGGTCTCATTGCAACCCCACCCGTTTGACGGTACTTATCCCACAGGCGTGAAATTACACTTTTTGATTTACCCATCTGCCGGGCAACTTCACAAGATGATGTCCCCCCCCCCTCTATCATCCCCCAAATTCTCCATTTTGTTGCTTCACCGAGATACTGCCTCGGAGGCATTTCTGTCAGTAACTGTCAATCTCTATTGCATTAGTGATTGCGACTTCTCCAGTACATTTACAGGAGTTAACTTCTGTATGCACGTGTAGCACGTGCTGGGCATGCATTATGCAAAATTCCATTGTCATTGGATGTTGCGTTTGGGAGATACGTCACAATAACGGACCCTGTCACAGTCAAAGTCATCTACATTCAATTTCTTGGTTCCCTTATTTTCCGTCGGTAGTATATAAGGTTGTTCAGTCGTGAGGAATTTTCCACCATATCCAACTTCGTGAGTACATTATCAACTGTATTACATAGTTCAGCACTCTTTGTAGTTAGTTCATTCACAGAATGTTCAATGTCGTTGATTCAGTTCATAAGTTTGGTGAAGTTTTTGTTTATCTTGGTCCGCATCTCTCGTAATTCTTTTATTACCTCTGAAATGCAGATATCACCCTCTAACGTGGTCAAACGAAGGTTGATTAACATCTTGTTCCTAACTAATTATTTCTCAAACTCAGCTGTCAATGGGTGAAGATAACGCACATCAAAACCACGCCTATTACAGTTTCTTTGTCAGGGCAGGATTCTGTTCAATGTCATTAGAAATCAGTAACAACAACGAGAGGAACATAAAGCATACATTACTCACCTATATTGGTCATACTGGAGTAATCATCGGATTCAAACACATATCACCATTTTTTCCCCCTATATTTCACCTCTGTATATATGCTCTACTTTCATCATTTGTACATTCTTGTACATTCATTGCATCACCACACCAAAACCCGTTTGTCCCCACTACCAAGCCCAACCCCACCTACCCACCCCTTCCCCTGCCAGTCCAGTATAGCATCCCCTTCACAATCTCTGCCTCACTATTTTACACCTCAACCGAAGATTCCCACTCCCCAAAATCCCTACAACAAACCAACCCCATCAACTTTAGCATTGACCTAGACTCTCTACTATCCCCCCAGCCAACTTCTGAACCACCCCCTACCGCCATTCCAACCCATCAGTAATACAACCAAGTTCACCAAATATCCACACATCTCTCCATCCGAAACTAACCCCTTAAGCAAAAAACAATGCGTCCCGGCCCCCTACAAGCCCAAACCAGCACACTTAGTCTCCTGGCCTTTGCCACAAACACACAGACACCCCGAAATCACACATACTCAACAAATTTACATCATGCCTCAAACAACATAACATACAATACAAATACATAAACAATTGCAGCCAAGGCTTCAAAATTACATTCACAGACAAACAAGCACTCAACAACACACTAAACCACACACACATCAGCTGGCAATACCTACATTGGCAGACATCAATACAGGGGGTTATACACATAGATACAAGGGAATCTGAAACAGACATCAAACAATACATAGACATTGCAAACTCCATCCTCACCCAACCAAAAATAACCCATTTCAAAATAATAAATAACAGGCAACCCACCATCTACAACTCCAACACTCCTGTCGCCGACACCCGTATTTCTTATTTCTTCTGCCTTTCAACAAGCAAATAATAAGGAGTTGTACGTGCTACCTGTATCTGACACCCAGGTAATTCATGAGCTTTTGCCTGTGACGTCAGCACAATTTGAATTCACTTCTGATTGTCATCTGATTGTCACGACGGCATACAGACAGATATCAACATTTGGTCATGTTGTTATAATTACAGGTAAGGTACTCTCCTTGTGTGTTCATTCTATAAATACCTTTAGACGCTAGTGTAATAATTGTACCTAATTGTATTACTTAACTATCTATCAGGCAATGTAATCACAAAGTTAGTAAATCTGCGTAGTGATTGCGTATAATGTAAATACTAGTATCCTGCTTATCACGATTACTAACTGGAATACTGCACTATCTTAGCACGTACGAGAATGTGTGAAAGGTCCATATTTCATATCATGAGGGATCACTGTATTTCACGGATCACTGACCTCGCGCCATATCTGTGACTGTTTCTCTCATGCTAATGTGCTACTACCATGCGTAGCACGTGTGGTTATAAATATATTTAACATGTCTATCTTACTTATGAACCATTATTTTATCAATTGCCTGTCAGCACAATTTGAATTCACTTCTGATTGTCATCTGTCAGCCTCAGACGACGGCATACAGACAGATATCAACATTTGGTCATGTTGTTATAATTACAGTTACAGGCAATAAACAGCTTTTTAAGACAACTTCGTCTCATCAGATTTGTTTCGGACAAGAAGAGACTCGAACCTGCGACACTCCAACAACCTTCTTTACATTAGACACTACCAACCTCCCCACCTTCATCACATTTGGTGCACATACAAAGTACACCCAATCATGAAAAACCCACAACAATGCCAATTCTGTTCTTTCTACACTCACCCTTCCAACTACTGCAAATCACCCCTGTTATGCCCAAAATGCAGGTTGGACACTCACACAATCAATGAATGTACATGGTAAAAATACTGCATACACTGCCACACACAAAGACACACCACCATATAAAACATGTGCCCAATCAAACAAAAACACATACTCCAAATAAATAAACACATCAAACACACCGACCTGCCCAAGCCTGCACACACCTTAATCTCATACAACTCCATACTCTCAGATCCTCCTCCCCTACACCAGCTACACCCCTAACACCTCCTTCGCCTCCCCTCCACCTCTACTCACCTAAACACAACAAACTCCATCCCACCCAACCACACCATAAACCAAGAAGTATAAACAATGGGGCTACGGGACCACCCCATATAACCCATGCAATAAAAACTATCCTTCCCTCACTCATATTAATTATAAATCCCATAACATGACTAAAAGTGTTACTAGTGAGAGGAAGACTGTTGGGTACAGGAATAGTTTAATATAAAACAAGGAATTAATTTGCAATCATATCAATTTAAAACATTAACTTCAGCGAAACAGTTTAATGTTTTCAAAATAAATGTTTGTTGGGCTTGTTGTATCCCTTGTTTTATATACATTTTTTTCTCGTCCTCACTGATAGCAGAATTTTTTTATGAATCTTTCATCGAATCTCTTCTTTCAATTTGGTTTATTTTTCCTAGTTCACCTAGGATCAAACGAAACTCTTCTTCTGAGATTTTATTATCATTGAGTGCAGTGGAAATATGGTCTTCTATTGTGTTTAACTTTGCTTCAGCAAAAATTCTTATTTCTGTTCCTGCCCCTATAGCTGCTAATTCAAGTCCTAAAACCACCAGTGTGGCTACGATGGTTGTCAACAACCCAAATCCTACTACCCGTAATACCATGCTTGTTGTCATTAGGGTGGTATCAGCACCATCTATGTAGTGTAAAGCTCTATTGTATTTTTTTATGTAGTGATGCCCGTATATCATGCTCTTGTTCTAGCTGACGCTTCATTTCACATATCTGTTTAAGTCAAAACCCCTCTACACCCCTTTTTACATTTCCTTCTTTAACTATGGCTGGATATAGCCCCATTCTGTATGTCTATAATATTTTTCATAAATTATTTTTTAATTACCTATCATTTATTTTTTGATTGATATATTTAAGGCATATAAGGTTTAGATTATCGTACAGGTAAATGGGTGAGACATTAATAAGTGTGTTTTCACCTACAATACGAATCCCATCGAGGCTTATTGATGGCTCATAGCCTTGTTTTATTATGATTCGACACATGTATTTTCGTGTCTTTTAAACCAGATTATACTAAGGCCATCTAAAAGTATTCTTGGACTGGACATCTCTGCAAGATATACGTCTATAATTAGTGTCATGTGTGGTTTCATACCATAATTTGAATCTGCAAAAAAATCACGTTTGTAATTGTATATTCTTCGAATGACTAAACTGGCATTCAAGTTGACAAGAGCTAACATATTGCCAGTGTGACCTGGTATTCATAACACTTGTATAGTATTCTTTTTTAAGGGATTAAAGGACGTGAGAAGGATCCCATTGTTAGCAATTTTGGAAATGATATCATTTTTATTAAAAAAGATGTAAGGGTTGGTTAGTGTTATTTTAATTAACCATTCAAGCTCTGTAAAATCATTGTGGCATTCGTTCGTATGTTATACGTCGTCTTTTAAGTATAGGAGGTACAGGGTGTCTTCCTCACAAGGTGAATACGGATCGCTTTGTGTCACCTAGATCACCAAGTGTTACATTGGAGTGACTGCTTACCATTATTTATGAAACTGTTAGAAAATAGTTTCCAACTGCTTTTCTGATAATGTCTCAGGCATGAACTTCAAACCCATAAAATTTATATGCTCGGATAGAAAAATCTTGTTTAAAGATATAGTGTCTTCCAAGATAACGGTGACACCTTGCAGACCTGTGTGTGAATCACGCCCCAAACCCGCACGCAGATAGAGCAAATGTGACCCTGGTGTTTTTTGGTCCAATTGAGTTTGATTTCCTTCATGATATCATTAAACAATCAGTTGGTGGGCCTAGGTATACTTGGATGACCACCATGGAATTCTCCGTTAGACTTTCCAGGATGGCGGCCACACCGTTGAATTCAGTCACCAAATGCAATACCCCGTTTTGCTTCCCGGGTTTACATGATAACATGTGGGCTGCCATACTTGAGACTGGTTTGATGATTAAACTGTGTCTCTGTGATTGCACGTACGCCACAAGCAGGATTCCCTTGTGTACGACTTTGTTTAGGTAGTGGTCTTTGTTTTCCATGAAAATGTATGGAGAAATTAGTGTTATGTTGAGAAGCCAGTTGATTCGAGATGGTAACATCATCCACCTGTCATCTTCAGTGAGTATTAGACAGTACGGTTTGTTTTGATCAACAATCATTCTGTCAAAGTCTTCTAAATCAAACAATTTACCACCAACCAATGGGTATATTCTCCATTTGTCCGCTTTGTTGCGAACTATATTGTATCGTGTGTTGCTGTGAGATCCTAAAGTATCTAGGTTAAAAGTACTACCAGGTCCACCGACAACTGGAACTTCAATGCGTTTGTAAATGTTGTTTATAAGTTTAAAAGCATATATTTTACATCTATTCCAGTGTCATGAAACCCTCTAGTATCACCTAGGTCTGATAAACCTACATTAATGCATCTTTCTTTTTGCATTCCTGGTCCTTGATTACCAGCCATTATTGTATATGTAATGTTATGCTTAAGTATCCTATATTTATTGTATTACTTTTGTATCTAAAATTAATATTTTCACTTCAGAAATATTACTATTTGTCAATTTTTTATGAAAATGACCGTCATTGTATTTTTCCGTTTTAACCGGGACAGCACTCAACAACGCGTAAGGACACTTTGTACACATTATCTGTTGTGAAAAGCTGTTCACACATAGCTTGCAGTATGGAACTAGCTCTGGTAATTTCATAACAGTGATGGCAATATTAGGTTTTATTTCTTCTAATGGCAGTCCTAGCATCTTCACTAGTCTCAGTTTGTTTACACCACTGTTGTTAATCAACACCACTGTTCCATTTGAGTCATTTATTTTAAGATCAGGTCCTAAGGGTTTGAAAATTTTGTCGTGGAGAGAAGACATGCTGTAGTATCCATTGGTTATTAGGTGTCTGGTATTATTGACAAAAATCTTATTATTATTGTTGTTGATGTTTGTCTATTGTGGGTAGTATGTGATAGTGCATGGTGCTATTTCGAGTTGCCCAGACGTAAAACTTTCAATAGTGTGTATAAGTTGAAAGGCCTCACCGCTCTGGAAGCATAATGTACATATTATACCAAAAATTATATTTATATATCATATAATAAATATATATGAACTCGAAGTATACTGAACATCATTGAAAACGCACCACCCCTAAAATTGTGGATTTCTAAGAGCAGAAGTGAGCAATCTATGTAAATTTTACATATTTGTGTAGACCAATGTTTGATAAAGAAAAGAAGCAAAAAACAATCAAGCAAAACAGTGAAGATTTAATGCAGCTGACAATGAAATAAAGATGGGGTCAAAATGGAAAGTCAGTAGCGTGTATGACCCCCGTTAGCAGCAACACAAGCTGTGCAACGTCTCCTCATTGAACGGATAAGTCTCTGAATAAAGTCCTGAGGCACTGCATTCCACTCTTGCTGCAAGGCATTGTCGAGTTCCCCAAGGTTGTTGATCTGCGGACGACGTGCGAGGCGTTGGCCGATGTAATCCCACAAGTGTTCGATGGGTGAGAAATCTGGTGACAATGCAGGCCAATGAAGTAGAGGAATGTTGTTGTTAGCCAGATACTGTATCGAAACACGTGCAGTGTGGGCTCGTGCATTGTCATGTTGAAATGTGTGCAGATCTTGATGCTGGTGAAAGAAGGGAACGACGTTGTTCTGAAGAATGTTGTCACAGTAGTAAACGGCATTCACTCTGCCACGACAAACAATCAGAGCGGTTCTGTGGTAATAACGTATCCCTCCCCACACCATAATGCTGCCCCCACCCCACCGATCGGTTTGCACAACACAATCCTGATGATAACGTTCACCCCGTCGACGCCATACCCGTAGACGCCCGTCAGCATTTCGCAAGTGAAAACGCGACTTGTCGGAGAACACCACACCATGCCAACGTCGTAACAATCACACACGATGCTGTTCAGCCCATTGTCGGCGTTCACGGCGATGCCTGTCAGTCAGGATGGGTCCAACGTAAGGGCGTCGACAACGTAACCCTGCCGCACGGAGACGGCGTCGGACGGTGGAAGCGCTGATCAAACCACGTCGACCCTGGACAGCGTTGGCGGTTCTGGCAGCGGGCAAGGTTCGATCCCGAATATGGCGCCGTACAATGTCTCGATCTTGACGAGGGGTGGTAACACGTGCCTGACCTGGGTGTTGCCGGTCCCTGCTGGTTCCTGTTTGTTGGTATCTGTTAGCAAGCCTCAGAATGGTCGAATGATGACACCCAAATCGTCGTGCAATGTTTCTGCTTGAAGCGCCGACCTGCAACATACCCAAGGCCTGTTCTTGTTCCTCTGGTGACAATCTTGGCATGGCGAAAAAACTTTACTTACGAAAGTACTGCGAAAATGAGAACGGTTTTGTGCCGAAGGTCATTTATACCCCTGAACAGCATGCTTTCTGCATGCAATTTGTGCCCTTCGTGTGTGATGTGCATGAATTTTGTTGTTTTCAAGTGATGTGTTCGATGATGTGTTCGAACGATCCGTTTTTTACTGTAGAGCGTTATTTACGATCTAGTGTGTTATTATCAAAATTCCCACCATTAATTTTCCATTTCCAAAAGATTCTATTGCCTTATTTCAAAATTTACAGGTGGTGCGTTTTCAATGATGTTCAGTATATATTACCCCAAAAACGACAACATAAATGCCCCCAACTTCACACACATGAAAATCTTGGCTGAGGCGGATGGTTCGTACTTCAAAATCCAGTTTATAGATGTGTTTGGAAAGTATAAGCTATTAGTCACTGATGTGAAATCTGTCCATGTGAAGTTCAATAACCTGATGCAGTTTCGGCAGAACCAACTCAATTTCGCTATATGGTGCGCTACAACTGGGTGCGGTATGATGTTTACACTAGGCGTGATGTCTTGAGTAAATCCGTTTTCACTTTTCATGTGTATTACCAGATCAGGCATATCCTCAAAGAGATCAGTGCCCTGCTTCCATAGGACAAGGTGTGGAATGTAATGAACAACAGGTACAATCAGCGGGCTCACGAAAGGATTTGTAATGAATTCGGTATTGACCCAAAGACGGATTGGCATTTGTCTGGCATAAATCTCGGTTTGGGTATTTCATGTGATGGTGTGCGATCAGTAAAAGAGGTCACTGATGATTTACTGAAACGAGATTTACTTCGGAAGGACTTTGCTCTGTTGAGTAATGAATGGAGAGATGATCGTGTGAGTTTTAAAAGCGGGGTTGCTTTCACCGCCCAAAAAGTGGAGCAGCCCCCCCAGTTTGGAAGATGATTGGAAAAAATTTATGCTGGATACATCGAAAGGATACACTCGCACCGGTATTATCTGTTTGAACGATTTGATTAGAACATATGTGTGGGCTATTCTCAGGGCTTAATCACAGACGCGCTCTGGTACCATAGATAAAGGAACTGCTTATGACATGCAGAAACAGTTTGTGGCTAATATTGAGGATGCGATAGCATCACCAGTAGATCTACCTAGTGCTATAAAACGATACCAGGACACGTTACAATATGCCAGGTCAAACGTCAACTATGTGTTCAGTGTGGGATTGTACATGGTTCCAAGTGATATGCATCTGAGAATCATTAAGTAGCTACAACAATGAAATAATCATCGCCACAGCCTACCAAAAATTGGGTGTTAACGCCGACTAATCGGGTTTAGTGGCATCACCACCACTAAAGTCTAGGGTTAAACCAACACACCCACAGCCACAACCACCTCACCTGCATGCTTCTAAACAGCAGCACATTGACCGTAAAACAGCGCTGGTTGTTGGAGGGGTTGTGGTCCGCTTGTGTCTCATTTGGCTAAAAATTCCTTAGCTGCAACGTACACCAGACCAGCCACCATGATGATGAATGCCAACAGATTTTGTCCAAGCCACATGACAGTTATACCCAGTGTGTTGAGCAGCCAGGAGACGATGCTTCACAGGACACCAGGAAGTGCTCCTGCGGCCTTACCTGCAAGTTTAGCAAGTGCCTCTCTAAGTGATTTTAGCGGTCTCTTACATCACCTGATGGTTTTGAAGAGCCCCCTACTTGGTGTTGTTTTTCCACCACCTTCAGTAATAGATACTACAATTGTTGATATGATAAATCCTAATGCTGCAGGAATGCTGTCCACAGGGATACCTTGGAAAAATAATCGGATCCCGTTGGCCAATGTGGTGTCCTCATTAGGTACTGCGCTCACCTAGTTTATTAAGTTTACCCATATTATTAACAAGCTCACCACGTATATTTTTCAGGGCTTCATCAAGGCCAAGTTCCCTCATTGGAAATTTAAATCAAGGTAATGGCTTGTCCCAATAACTACTCAACAGTTTTTTGATGCTGTCAGACGCTTCTGTAGCACGCTGTGTTATGTCACCACTACTACTTAGTTCAGATCTGGTTGCCTGCAGATCTTGAATAATTTTCTGAGGAATCTTAAGTTTTGCACTGCCATAATCCTGCATGTTTAGTTAATCGCGATTAAAATTGGTACCATGGTGACTGGTTAGAGTTGACAAGGAAAGTGTTTTTCTAGTGTGCTCTTTAATGATGTTAACCTCCAGGTTATCCTTAAGACATAGAATGCCCTTATCATCTATGGAAAACTTCTAATAGTCTCGGCCCTGTGGCTCACCTTTTAATCCATCGTAAATAATCGTCTTCTGTTGTTTTCAATATAATGTCATATAGTAGAAAACAAATGCTTTTTGAAGATTAAGAGAACCACTAGGTGTCAAAGCTGTGCATTTGTCGGATACTATTACAAACAACCCAAGCAAGATAGACCAGAACCAAGTACTGTAGGTTAGATTCCCAAACTTGGGTGAGAACGACGTGTTAGGAGTGTGCATTTTCTGTATATTTTGTTATTAATTAAGTAATAATTATTATTGGGTCACAACATTTAGTGTTTTGAATAATAATTATAATGGGTCACATTTCGTTTCAATAGATGGTCAACACTTTTAGGATTCTTTTTTTTTTTAATTTATCTGCTCCTAGTTTTCTATGTGTTTACTTCCGGGAGACTAATTCGAGGGCATTCTACAGTGTTGACGATGTTCGTAAGTGCCCGAACTTTTGGGAAATGACTTAGTATGTATGAAAAGGCTTCTTGCTGTGTGGCGGGGCACACATCACTGGAGTTACATCATCGTCATTATCTGCATCTTTCAACGCCTCATCTACATCATCCGCTGTCAGACCGATCGCTGTGTTTACATTCTGCATAGTTGATTCTCTCTCGCACTAAGACTTTGGTGAGTTAGCTATACTATATATTTTGTGACCCATTGATTTTGTCTCACTTGTATTGAATTTGTAATCAGCATTGTGAAATTGACTTGTGACCTTGTATACCTTGCTCTCGGTGCATAATAATACATAATTTGAACATTTATGACGGGTCTTTGTTCTGTTTTGCTGGTTGACAGGGGGATATCTTACATCGTTTGTCACAGTAAATTCTTAACCATTGCCTGGGAGAGAATTCATTTGACATTTGAGACCATTTGTGAAATTTATTTCAAATTTTTGCAATTTTGCAACAACTTAATTGTTAAACCAGCAAAATGGTTTTTGAACTTGAGAAGTTTGTATTGTCCCCAGAATCTGAGACAGTTAGTGAGTCTGAGGAAATCAGATTTATTGCAAATTTCTTCACATCTCAAACTTGATGCCAAACCTGCAATGAGGAAATTTCAGATTTTGAAAATTGTTTTGAATCAATATATTGATGAGGGAATTTTTAAAGATGATGTTTTGGAAATGGTGCCAGAGATATGTTCAGACCTGTTGGAAATGACAAAATTTAGAACTGAAAAGGTTGGAAAAAGAGATGGAAATGAAAAAGTTTGAGATGGAGAAAGAAATACAATTGAAGAAATTGCAAGTTGATAGAGAAATTGCTCTGAAAAACATTTGAAAACCCCTCTCAGACCTCAGATTCTTCCTCATTTGATATTGCAAGGTGTGCTAGGCGTGTACCCCCTTTTAATGAGAAAGAAGTAGACAAATATCTTCTACATTTTGAGCAGGATGCAGAAAATCTCAAGTGGCCTAGGAAGTCTTGGACTATGCTATTGCAAACTGTTCTGAAGGGTAAAGCTCAGGATGCTTATTCAGCCTTGTCAGTACAACAAAACTCAGATTATGATCTTGTCAAAAGTACACTTTTGAAAGCTTATGAGTTAGTACCTGAGGCTTATCGTCAGAAATTCAGAAATGCTCACAAAAGGGACAATGAGACTCTTGTAAAGTTTGCTAGAAATAAGGAAACATTGTTTGATAGGAGGTGTGGCGCTAAGGAGGTCACAGATTTTGAAGGTTTGAGACAGTTAGTGTTGATGGAAGATTTCAAGCAGAGCATTCATGCTGACGTTAAGACTTATTTGGATGAACAAAAGGTTGATGACTTACATAAGGCAGCATTGTTGCCAGGTGATTACTGTTTGACTCACACGTGTTCTTTTAAGTCTGCGGGTAATACAAAGTTTTCTGGCCAAAAGGGCTTTTCCCCGGTTAAGACCCGGTATGACTTGTTAAGACATACTTTTCAGTCTAAGCCTAAGGCTACCAGTGGTTCTGATCCTGTTTGTGCGTATTGTAGGAAGCCAGGTCATTTGGTGTCTGCATGTTACAAACTCCAGTTTGAAAATCAGGCTATGGGTTCCCCAAATGCTTTTGTGTCCATCGCACCTAAGCTTTATGTGGACTATTCTACCCCATGGCCTGTTATTATCTTGAGGGATACTGGAGCTCTTCAATCTCTGATTTTGAAGGATATTTTGCCTTTTTCTGATGAGTCTTCAGCTAACTCAGACATCTTGCTTCAGGGTATAGGTGGCAATCCTTCTGTTCCTCTCCATTTTGTCAATTTGACCTTAGATCTGATTTCAGGTGAGGTGACAGTTGGTGTTCTTGACTTTCTCCCAGTTCCGGGTGTCGATTTGTTGATCGGTAATGATCTTATAGGGGCCAAAGTTGGCGCTGATCCAGTTGTCACAGTAAAGCTGGAGGATGAATTTCAGGGTATTTTTCCCTCTTGTGCAGTGACTCGTTCAATGTCGAAAGGCATTTGTTCCAAGACTTCTTTGCAGAATGATACCATTTATGATCTGTCAGGTACATTCATGGATTGTTCTTCGTGTGAGGTAGAGACAGATGACTTATCTTCAAAGAGTAGTAACTCTTCAGGACTTCTTCTTGATAAGTCAGATAGTTTGTCAGGTGGTGAACATATTCTTTCCAGAGAGCAGTTTACTAGTGCACTGGGTGAGGATGTTGAAGTGCAGAAGTTTGCTAGTAAGGCTGTTTCTTTTAAGGAGGTTAGCAAGGTTCCAGTTTGTTATTACTACAAGGATGGTGTTCTGACAATGTTCCTGCAGAGGATGAATGAAATTGTGTTACCAAAATTATTTCGGAAACATGTACTTTCATTGGCACAAGAAAGTCCCATAGCAGGTCATTTGGGTGTAAACAAAACTTGTGAGAGAATTTTGGCACATTTCTTTTGACCCAGTTTGAGACAAGATGTGGTTGAATTTTGTAAGACCTGTCATGCATGACAAATTGTTGGAAAGACAGAAAATTCCTTCCGCTCCCTTGAAACCTAAACCGACTTTTGAGGAACCTTTCTGTAGAGTTGTTATTGATTGTGTTGGTCCACACAGTCTGGTAATCAGTATTTGCTCACTATCATGTGTGCTTCTACCAGATTTCCTGAAGCAATTCCGCTTCGTAGGATTGTTGCTCCTGTAATTGTCAAGGCTTTGATTAGGTTCTTCACCTTAGTTGGTTTGCCAAATGTTCAGTCTGATCAGGGCTCAAACTTTATGTCTAAGGTGTTTCAACAAGCTATGTACCAGTTAGGTATTAAGCAAGTTAAGTCTAGTGCTTATCATCCAGAGTCACAAGGAGCTTTAGAGAGGTTTCATCAAACTTTGAAGAATATGATCAAGCTTTATTGTTTTGAGACAGAGAAAGATTGGGATGAGGGTGAGCATTTGTTGTTGTTGGGTTTAGCCCCTTTGAGCTTGTGTTTGGTCACAATGTGCGTGGGCCACTAAAACACTAATGGCTCAGCAACAGACCTGAGATCAATCTCTTAGACTATGTGTCTACATTTAGGGACAGACTATCAAAAGCAAGTGAGTTGGCTAGAAGATACTTGAAAGTTTCACAAGAAAAAATGAAGCTAAACAGAAAATCAAAAGAGAGACATTTTGCTTGTGGTGAGAAAGTGTTAGTTTTGATTCCCATTGCTGGTCAGCCACTAAGAGCAAGATATCAAGGTCCATATGTTGTTAACAAAAAGGTTAGCGACACAGACTATGCCTGGTCGTCGTAAACAAAAGAGATTGTGTCATGTAAACATGTTAAAAAAATATCATGACAGGTCAGAAACCAAACATGTCAATTGTATTGCCACACTCTCCCCAGTTACTGATTGTACTAAAGACAATTGTGAAAATGTTGACAACATTGCTGATTGTGTTAGCAGTGTGAAGTTTGATGATCTTAGTGATAATGTTTCACCAAAGTTGAGAAATTCTGATATGTTAGCCCACCTTGATGAGAAACTATCACATTTAACCCCTGAACAGAAAGTTCAAAAGTCAGACTTGATTCAAGAGTTCTCACACTTATTTCCTGATGTGCCTGGTCAAACTGATGTTGTTAGCCATGATATAGATGTAGGTGATGCTGTGCCTGTAAAACAACACCCATATCAGATGAATCCAGTGAAACAAAGAGGTGAAATACATGCTGGACAATGACATTATTGAACCCAGTGACCGCCCGTGGAGTTCACCATGTGTTCTTGTGCCGAAGAGTGGAGGTGATTGGCGCTGCTGTGCTGACATGAAACCTGTCAATGCACTCTCACGATCTGACTTGTATCCTATTCCGAGAGTGGACGATTGCATTGATTGCACTGGTCAAGCTAAGCACATAAGTAAGTTTGACTTACAGAAGGGCTTCTGGCAGATTCCACTCACAGACCGTGCAAAGAAAAAATCGTCATTCGCTACATCAGATGAACTGTATCAGTACAAGGTGATGCCGTTTGGTCTGAAGAACGCTCCAGCGACATTCCAGAGACTGGTCAACAATGTCACATCAGGCTTTGATCGTGTCAAGGCTTACATGGATGATGTCATCGAACTGTGACTCTCGCCAAGTGTGAATGCGGAAAGGCACAAGTGGAATTTTTAGGGCTTGATGTAGGGCACAGCCAGGTACAACCAGTTCATGCTAAAGTTGAAGCAATTGTGCATTTTCCAGTACCTCAATCTAAGAGAGAACTCATGAGATTCTTGGGTATGGGTGGCTATTACAGAAAGTTTTGTCAAAAACTAAAACTTAGATCTTGTATCTCCACTTACCAACCTTTTGGGGAAAAAGGTAAAATTCCAGTGGGATAGCAGTTGTCAGACTGCATTTGAAAAAGTCAAAGCCATACTCATGAATTCTCCAGTATTGCAGGCACCAAATTGCCAGTTCAAACATCCAGTTTGTTATTTTTCAAAGAAATTTGACAGGCACCAAAGAAATTATTCTACTATTGAGAAAGAGACATTAGGTCTTTTGTTAGCTTTACAGCATTTTGAAGTGTACCTTGGCCAACTGAAGTTTTTACTGACCACAATCCCTTGAGTTTTCCTCACAAAATGAAGAAGAATGTATGTATGTATGTATGTATGTATGTATGTATGTATGTATGTATGTATGTATGTATGTATGTATGTATGTATGTATGTATGTATGTATGGATGGATGGATGGATGGATGGATGGATGGATGGATGCATGCATGCATGCATGTAAGAGTCATCACAAGATGACATATTCCCCGGCCCCTACATGTTTGAAAGGACAAATAATCTGAGAGTTACTCATTGTTTTTTTAGTTTGAATTATTTCCATGGAATTCATGGAAATTATAAATGCCATATATCTGTAACCAGCAAAGTCACACTTTCAAGATCTGTCTCATATATCTGCCAAGATCTGTTGAAAGATATGAAATGGTTTTCGAGTTGTGCTCTGGGAACTAAGCCCACCCCTCCATTTTGAGACTAAGTCCAAAACGTTTCCATGGAAACCGAGAAAATAATACATCACAAGATCCTGTACATAGCAAAAGGCACCACTTCAGGTTCTGACTGATATATCTACCAAGTTTTGCAGAAAAATATTGAATGTTTTTTGAGTTCTGCTCCGGAAACGAAACACACCTGTCACTTTTGAGACTATGTCTGAGACATTTCCATGGAAACAGAGAAAATAATAAATCACAAAAACCTGTACATAGCAAAAGGCACCACTTCAGCTTCTGACTGATAGATCTACCAAGTGTTGCAGAAAAATATTGAACGGTTTTTGAGTTCTGCTCCGGAAATGAAGCCCATGCCTCCATTTTGAGACTATGTCCGAAACATTTCCATGGAAACCCAGAAAATAGTACATCACAAAACCCTGTAAATACCAAAAGGCACCACTATTGGTTCTGACTGATATATCTACCATGTTTTGCAGAAAAATATTAAACGGTTTTTGAGTTGCAACATATGTCATATTTGGGATTTCACTTTCTTAGTAAAGTACAAATTCTAGTACTTTTTTCGGTTGAGTCCCATCGGGGATTTGAACCCGCACCTTCAGAGTCAGGCACCTAATCACCAGCACACAAAGTCAGCCGCCTAGCCCTCTCAGCCACCGCGACTTCCACAAAAATGAAAGTCGGACAACTGGTAGTCTAGACTGCGTACTTTGTGTACCCCTCTGATGCGGGTTCGAATCCCGGATGGGACTCAACCGAAAAAAGTACTAGAATTTGTACTTTACTAAGAAAGTGAAATCCCAAATATGACATATGTTGCATTTGACCACTTTCTAAATGACATCGTGTAATCATGGTTTTTGAGTTCTCCTCCGGAAACGAAGCCCACCCCACCATAAGATTAACACCAAAATGTTCCATGGAAAAACAAAAAAAATATAAATGCCAAAAATCTGTAAATAGCAAAAGGCACAACTATAGGCTGAGGTTACTATATCTATCAAGTTTAGTCTAAAAATATTGAACGGTTTCTGAGTTATGCTCCAGAAGCAAAATGATTACTGACAGACGGACAGACGAGGCGTCGACTATATCCCCCGGCAATAAAAACCTGTAAATAGCAAAAGGCACCACTCTGGGGTCTGCCACACATATCTACCAAGTATTACCAACAGATATTAAGAAGTTTTTGAGTTCTGCTCCGGAAACGGAACACACCTCTCACTTTTGAGAGTAAGTCCAAAACGTTTCCATGGAATATGATAAAATACTATATCACAAAATCCTGTAAGTAGCAAAAGGCACCACTTCAGGTTCCGATTGATATATCTACCAAGTTTTGCAGAAAGATATTGAAAGCTTTTGGAGTTCTGCTCCGGAAATTAAGCCCATCCCTCCAATTTGAGAGAAAGTCCGAAACGTTTCCATAGAAATGGAGAAAATAATAAATCACAAAAACCTGTAAATACCAAAAGGCACCACTTTGGGGTCTGCCACACATATCTACCAAGTTTACCAACAGATATTAAGAAGTTTTTGAGTTCTGCTCCAGAAACGAAACACATCTCTCACTTTTAGACTAAGTATGAAATTTTTCCATGGAAACCGAGAAAATAAGAAATCACAAAAACCTGTATATAGCAAAAGGCATCACTTCAGGTTCTGACTGATATATCTACCAAGTTTTGCAGAAAAATATTGTATGTTTTTTTAGTTCTGCTCTGGAAACGAAACACACCTCTCACTTTTGGAACTATGTCTGAAACGTTTCCATGGAAACCAAGAAAATCAGAAATCACAAAAACCTGTAAATACCAAAAGGCACCACTTCAACTTCTGACTGATATATCTACCAAGTTTTGCAGAAAAATATTGAACAGTTTTTGAGTTCTCCTCCAGAAATAAAACACACCTCTCACTTTTGAGACTATGTACGAAACGTTTCCATGGAAACTGTAAATGCAAGATTGCAAGTTTCAATATTCCAATAGTTTTATGTGTTAACATTGTTTAAAGTTTAAACTTCATCTAAAACTTCAAATTCAAACATCTTAACTCGTTGGTCTAATGGTTATGGCTGTGGATTTGTAATCCTAAACTTACAGGTTCAAACCCCACTTGCACCAGCCAAAACTTTTGTAACTAATTTAACTAATATTCATAATGTATTTAAATTAGCCTCGTTTCCAGCACTTGTTTATCACATGACATCCTTAAGGTAGCACATGATCTGAAAAAGCATGCTCTTCAGTCTGTGCCTGACCACCATGCAGGAAAGTTGCTCACCCCACTGTCTGCTAATTACAGCATGTTAAGGAACAAATGTAAGTTACTTTGAATTCATATCACTTCTACTTTTATTCCTAAATTAACTGTAGTAGTAATGAGTTATATATAATTAATGGTAAACAAATTTTGAATTTATATTCAACCGTGTGTTTTTGTGCAGTTTTAGTGCACAGTGTAAAGTTTGTTAATGCTTAAAGTAAATAAGTTTGAAGTGCATTGAGCAAAGATTATGAAATTATGTTTGCTTACATTGTAGTTTTTTGAACCTCATCAGAGCTGTACAGATCTCTTCATGCCCCTGATTCGTGAAACGTCTATCCCGATGTAGTACGCAAGCATTCGTCTGTCAGTCAACGTCAGTCAGTCAACGTCACAGTTTTCATGAATAAATTACAGCCGAATTATTGTAACTAAAGGTAAAAATAATAAACTCTGATGCGAGTGTCAAAGATTTTGTTCTTGCATCTACACTTGTTCAAAAAAATTTGCAGACAGTGAGGTACGTATGGTGTTCATCTTTCAACGTTTAATGCGTGGTGGTCTACAGTTCTCAATGATTGCATCGTTGAACCGTGTGGCAAAGTTAACGTTTATTATCAGAGTTTGTTGTATTCAATATTGGTTACTATTCATCTATTCAACCTGACATTCCTGGTCAACGATTATATATTCTTCATACTATATGATGTGACTTCCTGGTGCGTAGCTGACATGTTTCAGAAGCATAATGGCTGAAAGTAGTAGTGATAGCGATGTTTCTCTGGACATTCATCGACGTATTCAGCGTCTGAGAACCATGACTGAGAAAGGCAAAAGTGAACATTTACGTTTGTTGAGGAACAAGACTATTAATTTAATCTTTATTGTTTGATAATGATAATTTGCCTTTAGTGAAGTCATGTATTCACAAGTTACATGATTGGTCTTCCCGTTACCAAACTTGTAATGAGATTTATTCCAGTTCTCTTGACACCGAGGAAGCTAGAACAGCCGCTGTTCAGCACGCTGAGGCTAAACTTCGAGACATCAAACAAGTTCCTGATTTAGCTGTGAGCTGGATTGGAAAAGCTGAGAGTGAGTTGTTTGACCAATTACGTAATCAATCTGTTTGCCAAGATTCAGCAGATGATAAAAAGTCTCAGGTATCCAGTAAATCTCAAATCTCTCATGTCAGTTCTACTCAATCTGCACGGTTAATGGAGAAAGCTAAACTTGCTGAAGTTCGTACAGAAAAAGCAATGTTTGAAACACAATGTAAGATTAAGCAGTTACAGCTGGACATTGACATCGCTAAAGCTACAGCAAGAGAGAAGGTGTTTGCTGATGAAGAGGAAGCGATTATTCGTCAGCAACACAGCAAGTTCCATACTCCAGATCATGATGAGATACATCAACCTCTTCTACCCTACGATGTAAAGGGTGAGACAAACATTATCCCAAATCTTGTAAACCTTAATCATTCACTGAATCCAAATGCAACTGAATACCATTCTTACGACCCCAGAAGTTTTGATAATCACATGACAGGCAATGAACATTTGCACAGTGTTCCTGATTATCCTGTTTTTGCTCCAAGTAATCAGTTTATTGAAGCCCAGCAGCAAATGGTAAATGCAATGTTTCTTCCTTGGTCGGAAGTTTCTAAGTTTACAGGGGAGCCAACTGAATTTGCAGCTTTTATGATGGCGTTCGATGCTCACGTTGTTCCCCACACAAACAGCGATGCTGATAGGCTGTAATATCTAGATCATCAGTTACAAGGTGAGCCCAAAGATTTGATTTCTGGATGCTTATACATGGATGTTGCTTCTGGATATCAGCAAGCAAGATGCCTTTTGTTTGAAGAATATGGTAACCCAAACAAGGTATCTACTGCTTATTTGAACAGAATACTGTCTTGTCCTCTTTTGAAACATGAGGATTTTCAAGGACTTAACTCATTAAGCCCTGGAGCCGCTCCACTGCCCAACACCTGGCACCCCTCGCTGACTGCCTGATTGCTGCGACGAGGCTAATTAGTGCTAATCATGCCTGATTTCCCTGGCAGGTCTCAGATATGACAGGAAACTGTCTAGTCTCACAAACAAGTACTGATTATTTAATTGTGTCGTAAAGATGTAAATGGGAAAGAGGCCGATGTGAATACATATATTACAGCATTTCATGTAATTTATTACCTGTATCTCTCATACCCCTTTGCCAGTGTGTGCTGTATGTTTATCAACACCTACACAGTCTTTGTACATACGAGATGAACAAATATACAAATTCCTCCTGTCTCTCTCATCGTATGGACTGAATTATAATATATTATTTGTAATAGAGTTTAAAAAGAGGGGGCTTGCATTATAATCGTCTAGATTTTTCGTCAATACATTGCTCGTGCTTACTGACTATTTCAAGGAAAGTATCAATAGGTGTGTAAGTAACATGGAACATATAGAGATTTATAGTTTGTCACTTTGTTCATCTTAACTTAATGCTGCAAACATACATCACCATTCATACACATACATACTGCATGATACATTTATCATTACTCGATGCTAAGCAAAGCTTCCCGTCATGTGAAGGGATAAAATATCCCGAATGTAACGCATTATATCTCAGTTACTCATTATATTGGCTGATACTTTGACCAATCGTGTCGTGAGAACCTGTCACATTGGAAGGGCAAGGTGATGGGACGTGGCCTAAATTTCTGAAGAGCACGTTTGGACACTCAAAGTGATAGGGTAGAGATTATTGGCTCTATCGTTGACCAATGGCTATGTTGTGTTTCGGCTGTATCAACTATCATGCAACAATTTGTGTATTGTAAACATAACATCATTTACTGTAATGATGTATGAAAGAAACACATAAGACATATTGGAGTAGACTGATACTATGATCAGTGTATTCATTCTCAGATGGTGAACACACATGTGTTAGTATTTTGGAAATGTAAAACAATAACGACTGAAATGCAACAACTGAAGAGAATGAGTGAATTTAGTTTTACAGCGATTTTAGCTATATTCCAGCAGTGTCGCGCGGGCTTCACACATTGTGCCCAACAACTGACAAGAATGGTATATGGTACCATTTGTACAACACAACTAGTGCATAAAGCGTTATCGTCCTTGGAACAAGTGTTTATGGTAGGCCTCAAAACAGTCAACGCACAAAAACACATCACAGCTTGAACATCTGCATTTGATGTCTCGACGTTTGCCAGTCCGTTTCATTGTATGTAAGACATCTTAAACCAATGATGTCCATCTCATATCATTGTGAGAGATTAAATTGTTCAAAACATCTATGTCAATGGCAGTAAAGACGAATTTACGCACATGCATAATAATCTATGAAAGACGCGTTTTCGCTGATACATTGCTAGTGTATACTGAATATTTTAAGGAAAGTACTAATAAGCTAGTCTGTGACTTACATATAACAGATTCACAGTTTGTCGCTTTGGTTCATCTAGATTTAACGCAGAAAATATACGAACATACATGAATACATATTGTATAATGCTATTCCTTGCACATACATAAGACAAAGGGTCATGGGATGGGCGTCATCAAAGTTCCCGAATAGGACGTTTTGTATCTTAACTGTTCAATATCGTCCCTGATTTGTTATCTATGACCAATCGTATCATGAGATACCTGTCACATTGGAAATGACAGGTGATGAGGCGTGGGCTAAATTTCTGAAGAGTATGTTCGGTCACTAGACAGCTTGGATACAGATTGACTATTGGTTAGATCACTGACCAATCGATATGCTAGATTTTGGCTTTATCAACTCTAGCTATCATGAAAAACTTTGTGTATCGTGAACATACATAATCGCAAGGATCCCTGAAATGTACACGTAGGACTAACAAGCACTTTGACGAGTTTATTTTTTTTCTAAGCGGTCAAAGCGCTACAATCCGATTATTTTTACCCTGGATAACCCAATCCAATCATTGAGTAGAGATAGTATTTATTTGCGTATACTTTTTGCGCACACTACTTGTACATCAAACATAATGGCCTGCTGAACATTTCAATATAATCTGTACATTGTTATGAATAAATATCATAATTCAAGTACATGTATTATAGAAATAAAAAAAGTAACATGATACTGATTTATTGTGATGTATACACATGTAATCTCCCCAAATATTTATGAAGATGGGCATACTTATATTTGTTTTGAAAGCAAATGAGGTTCAGAAGATTGACAATGGGCGTGACTCCACAAAACAGGTTGTCCAATGATGTAACAGCGCATAAGTTTGTTTTACACTTGTCACCGGACAAAAGTTTACCTGGACATGCATTCGACAAGACGCTAGCGCTGTTATTTTGAGGTTGAAAGAGGTGTTCATATATTTAGTGTTGTCTGATTGAATGATTATACGCATCAATTCCGTAACTGATATACTCTCCTCCTTTTATTGACGATGGATCTGATACACGTGATGATTACACAGGATAAGATAATTACAGAGATCAAATACAAACGTTTCTTACACAATGCTTATGTAAATTGCATTGAAAAATCACATTTCAAATAAGCATGAAACAGCTTGAACAAAATATCCCAGTTACCTTTGTATGGTTTATGTGTACTATATGTGTATATTATGAGTAGATGCAAGAGTTATCACTTCATATTCGATTATGTATTATTGTCAACTTTAAAAATCAATAGTCGCAAATGAATTAGGTCTAAATTAGTAACTTGGTTTATTTCAAATACGATTCATTATATGAACTATTACAATGAATGAATGAATGATTTAATTTAGAAGAAGGTTTCGTAACCTTGTCACCGGTAATTCAATCAATGTGCAAACATAGTATCTCAGTATTCACTCCCAATGACGAGTAACAAACACGTACCTCCTGTAACAACATCTCATAATTCCTTTTCTCCTAGACATGTGTTCATTTGCCTGTATAAGCCCCCGACATTGCAAGCAATTGTTATCAAAACACATTAATAGTTGTTCTAATTAACACAGAAAGTAATCTCTCTCGTAAGAAAGGCTAATCTTTGATCAATACTGCTAAATTGATTGAAATTATAGGTACAGTACGAATTTAAAATGTAAAACCCCCAATACGTGGTTCTCGTTGAGTGAGAGGTGCTTTTCATAACCCCCAATATGCGGCTCTCGCTGAATAAGAGGTGCTTTATATTACCCCCAATACGAGGCTCTTGGTGTGAGAAGCTAATTAATTTGCTGCATATATGCGGCTCTCGGCCTTAATGAGTTAAACAGTTCTCTTTCAATCTTAAGAAATGCTACCATGTCATGCAGAATATGTCTCAGCTGTTGGTTCTCAATCATGCTCCTTGTTTGCAAGCTATTGTGTTGAAGCTTCCACAGCATCTCCAGAGCAAGTGGAGGGACCGTGTAACGCCTATAAGGATGAACGGGGAGTGTTTCAACAGATTTAAGGACCTGGTGGACTTCATCGAATTTGCAGCAAAGTCCACGAATGAGCCAACATTTGGTAAACAGGCGCTTATCGCTAGCCAGAATCTTCTTCAGCCTAAAAGTAACAGCTCCAGTAAAGGTAAACAGTGTTCCTCAAGGTCTCAGTCAGCAAATTTTGTCACACAAGTTGGAAACTCGCCTGATGGTAAGGTCAACAGTCCCAAATGTTTCTACTGCAAACAGTTTCATGATCTTGATGAGTGTAAACATTTCAAACAGAAATCCCTTGTGGAAAAACGTGACTTTTTGAAAAACAGATGTTTCAGTTGTTATGGACTTGGTCATTCTGCTAAAGGGTGTATGAGGAAAAGGATCTGCAAGACCTGCAATAAACGTCATCCAACAGCTATGCGTGATAATGGTTATCAGTCCAATAGGAATGCAAGTCATAAGGTTAACAGTGATAAAGGGAATGAGCAATCTGACAAAGGTTTGAACAATTCTACAAGTTGCAATGCATCCAAATCTAATTGTATTGAAACCATTTTCCAACCAATTCTTCCCGTTCAAGTAACAGTGAAAGGCAGCAATAAGGTGACGACTACCAACGCTATGTTGGACAACGGGAGCACTGGATGTTTCATGACTGAGGATCTGAGAAATCGACTGGATGTCAAGTCTAAACCAGCTACACTGAAGCTCCAGACGATGAATGGCACAGAACATGTCAATATATCTGTGGTAAACGGTCTTGTCGTCTCGGACCTTGATGGCACTAATTATGTGAGTCTCCCCGGTACATATTCTAAGGAAGTTATGCCTGTTGATCATGCTCACATTCCAAAGACAAAATTGCTCAAACAGATACCTCATCTCAGAGCAGTTGCAGATAAGTTGCCAACGTATATGCCAAATCTTGATATTGGAATTTTGATTGGTAGTAACTGTCCAGAAGCTCTCAAACCTTTAGAAGTTGTTTCATCAAATGATTCAGGACATTTTGCTGTCTTGCATAAACATGGCTGGACAATCAATGGCCCAATGGAAGTTCGGCAGAATATTGTTGACAATACCGTTGTCTGTAATAGAATCATCCTTCATGAAGTTGAGAAGTTGAGGGAATGCATAGCACCAGAAACAGTTTTGAAGCTATTTGAATTAGACTTCAGTGAGAACGATCTTGACAGTACACCAGATGCACGTGGCTACTCTATAGAGGATCAGCAATTCATGGAGAAAACAGAAAACAGTATTCAGTATATTGATGGCCATTTCCAAATTCCACTTCCTTTCCGTAATGAAAGGCTTATGCCAAGTAACAGAGAGCAAGCTATCAAACGTGTCCTTTGGCAAAAGAAGAAAATGTTAAGACATAAAACGTACCATAAGGACTATGTGAAATTCATGGACACCATAATTTCAAAAGGTTATGCTTGTGAAGTACCTGAAAGTGAGTTAATTGGCAAAGAGGGTTGTGTTTGGTACTTGCCCAATCATGGCGTATACCATCCTAAAAAGCCAAACAAAATCAGAGTTGTATTTGACTGTAGTGCAAAATGTAATGGTTGTTCACTTAATGATGTTCTTCTCCAGGCACCAGATCTTGATTGATTCATTGATTGGTGTTCTCACAAGGTTTCGTTCAGAATCTGTGGCATTTATGGGAGATGTGGAAGCCATGTTCCATCAGGTCAAGGTGCCAAAGGAACAACAAGACTTTCTTAGATTCTTCTGGTGGCCCAATGGGAATATTCAAGGGGAACTGAAAGAGTTCAGAATGACTGTCCACACATTTGGAATCATATCATCGCCAACAATTGCTAACTATGCCCTGAGGGAATTGGCAAACAAGGCAAAGAATAGGTATGATAATGACATTATCCAAACCATTCTGCGGAACGTTTATGTGGATGACTGCCTTAAATCTGTTAAGGATGATCAAACTGCAGTAAAACTGATATCCGATTTACAGTCAGTATGTGCAGAAAGTGGCTTCAATCTCACCAAGTTTACTTGCAACACTAAAGAGGTTCTCTCGTCTATTCCTTCTGAGCATTGTTCCAAAGAAGTACAGACTATAGATTTGAGATATGATGATATTCCAATGGAAAGAGCACTTGGTATGCAGTGGGATGTTATGATGGATAGTTTCAGGTTTTCAGTTAATCTACCTCACAAACCACCAACCAGAAGAGGCATTTTGTCTACAATGTCCTCTCTGTACGATCCACTGGGACTTGTCTCTCCAATCTTGTTGCCAGTGAAGAGGATTCTCCAAGATCTCTGTAGTGATAAATCTCTCGGCTGGGATGATGTTGATGATGGCCATAAGCTGAGATGGGAGCAATGGCTCTCTGACATGGAATATCTGAAAGGTTTGTCTGTCAAATGTTGTCTCAAACCAATAGATTTTGGAAATATTATTTCAAGTCAACTGCATATCTTCTCTGATGCCAGTGTTTCAGGATATGGGTGTGCGGCATACCTTCGCTTATGTGATGACAAGGACAACATTTAGACCTCCCTATTGATGGGCAAAGCCAGGTTAGCACCTTTAAAAATTGTGACTATTCCGAGACTTGAACTTACTGCAGCAGTCACAGCAGTGAAAATAGGCCAGTTTTTGCTCAAGGAATCAGATATTGATATTGATAGTGTTACATACTATACTGACTCCACGATGGTGCTTCATTATATTTGCAATGAGCGTAATAGATATCCAGTCTTTGTGGCAAACAGAGTCAAGATGATCAGGGATTACGCCTCTCATCAACAGTGGAAGTACATTGACAGGAGGCAGAATCCAGCAGATACTGCGTCTCGTGGATTAAGTTGCAAATTGTTTCTTAAGTCAACAGCTTGGTTCAGGGGGCCAGATATTCTCAGAAGTGCTGAATCAGAATGGCCTGTCTTTGAATGTGAGAGTCAGGGAGCTGTTAGTCTGGTACAGTCCAATACTGATGTCCAAGACACTGATGCTGCTTAACGTCTTGTGAACCATTATTCGTCATGGCATCGTCTGAAACGAGCGGTGGCAATCTACCACAGATTCTTCTCATACCTTCAATCAAAAGGAAAAATTCAAAAGCACAAGTTTCTAAGGTCACTGACAGTCAAGGACGCTTGATGTTGCAGAGTACAGAATAGTCAGGTTTGTTCAGCAGACTCATTACAAAGCAGAACTTGCTTCCCTTGTCAGTTCATGTGACGAGGCCGAGTACACGTTGGTCTCCTTAGAAGCAATTCGATTTGTAAGTTGAATCCAGTTGTCCGTGATGGTTTGCTGTGTGTTGGTGGTCGTATTAACAAAGCTGACATCTCAGGTGATATGAAACATCCACGTTTGTTACCACGAAAATGCCATGTTTCTTCTTTGATTATTCAAGACATTCATCACAGTTTGGGACATGCAGGACGCAATAATTTCTTGTCTTCTCTGAGAGAAAGGTACTGGATTACAAGTGCAAACTCAGTAGTTAGAAGTGTCTTGAGTAAATGTGTCACATGTAGACGATTCAAGATGCCAACCAGTGTACAGCAGATGTCTGAACTGCCAGCAAATTGCGTAAATCCAGCTCCTCCTTTCACCTTCACTGGTGTTGATTTTTTTGGCCCGCATATAGTGAAAGAAGGCAGAAAAAGTGTTAAACGGTACGGTGCTCTTTTCACGTGTCTAGTTAGCAGAGCTGTCCATCTAGAAACTGCTAATTCTTTGGACACAGATTCTTTTATCAATGCTCTTCGTAGATTTATTGCTCGTAGAGGACCAGTGAAAGAAATTGTATGTGACAATGGTACAAACTTCAGAGGTGGTGCAAAAGAACTGAGTCAGTCTTTGCTTGATATGGATCAATCAAAATTGGCTTCATATTTCCTCAGAAAGATATCACTTGGAAGTTTAATCCCCCAGCTGCGAGTCACATGGGCGGTGTTTGGGAAAGAATGGTGAGATCTGTCCAAAACATTCTGAATCCTATGCTGCATGAGTTTGGTCACAGACTGGATGATGAGATGTACAGAACTTTCCTATGTGAAGTGGAGGCTATTTTGAACTTTGACCCCTGTGTCAACTGACCCTGATGACCTGGATCCACTTACGCCAAATCACGCCAATTAGCCTCCTTTCCAGCACTTGTTTATCACATGACATCCCTAAGGTAGCACATGATCTGAAAAAGCATGCTCTTCAGTCTGTGCCTGACCACCATGCGGGAAAGTTGCTCACCCCACTGTCTGCTAATCACAGCATGTTAAGGAACAAATGTAAGTTACTTTGAATTCATATCACTTCTACTTTTATTCCTAAATTAGCTGTAGTAGTAATGAGTTATATATAATTAATGGTAAACAAATTTTGAATTTATATTCAACTGTGTGTTTTTGTGCAGTTTTAGTGCACAGTGTAAAGTTTGTTAATGCTTAAAGTAAATAAGTTTGAAGTGCATTGAGCAAAGATTATGAAATTATATTTGCTTACATTGTAGTTTTTTGAACCTCATCAGAGCTGTACAGATCTCTCCATGCCCTTGATTCGTAAAACGTCTATCCCAATGTAGTACGCAAGCATTCATCTGTCAGTCAACGTCAGTCAGTCAACGTCACAGTTTTCATGAATAAATTACAGCCGAATTATTGTAACTAAAGGTGAAAATAATAAACTCTGATGCGAGTGTCGAAGATTTTGTTCTTGCATCTACAGAAACCGAGAAAATAATACATCACAAGATCCTGTACATAGCAAAAGGCACCACTTCAGGTTCTGACTGATATATCTACCAAGTTTTGCAGAAAAATATTGAACAGTTTTTGAGTTCTGCTCCGGAAACGAAACACACCTCTCACTTTTGAGACTATGTCTGAAACATTTCCATGGAAACCGAGAAAATAATAAATCACAAAAACCTGTATTTATCAAAAGGAACCACTATAGGTTCAGATTGATATATCTATCAAGTTTTGCCAAGGTTCTGCCATGTTTGTTTTATTGTGGTGCTTCAGAAACCCACCGCCTTCCCCAACATCACCAGGGAGGAATATTCTTAATTAAATTACTCTGAATTCGTGTATAGTCAAAGTTTGTCTTGTACACGTATTTCGATAGCTCATATGTACAGGACTGCATAGCCAATGTTGATAGAAGTCGAGGCTTGGCTGTTTGCTCATGTACTCTGGAGATTGTAACAGTTATAGTGGCAAGGTGCGGCAGTTAGCTCAGGTGGCACAAAACTTGTGACCAGATAGTTGATGCGTGGCTTGCTCATTTTACCTCCTCACTTACAGCATATCACTATTGTAGACAATAACTTATTTGTATGTACTCAGTGGACAGTTCCCAGTTCAATATAACCAGTAAACGTACTTAAGCTCAAAGCTTTCAGAAGTTTTTGAACCAGGTACAGTTTACAGTATATCATTTTGTCGGCAGTAGCTTAGCTGAGTGTATCATGATCATCGAATGTTCTCCCAATGCTTGGGAGTCAGCTGCAATATGCTCTAGCCAGTCATGAGGATTCCCCCTACACCAAATACATACTTCCAAGATGATACATATGTCTTTTTGATCAGTAAAGCTTGTGAAATGTATTCCTGTGTTGTCGACAGTTTCATAAATAGCATTTATCATCAGACAGGGCGCTGCCATTTTTGAAAATCGTGAAGTCACGGGCTAAAGTCTGCTTGAATTAATGAGATTATGGTTTGTTTTCATCAAGTTAGAAAATAAAAACTACTTTCTACTAGTAGTTAAAGGTCACATGCAACCAAAAAATCAATCATAATTAAATCACATTTATCACTTATTCATGACATATAATATATATCGCTGCTTTTAAAAAAAAACAAATAAACAAAATTATAAGCGTACAATCGCAATATTTTGTACTTGGGCTTACTTCCCCCGAAACGAAGTCCTCAGGAGACCGAACCCAGTCGTAGCGGGTGGCTGTGCACTCTAGTGTAACGACGGCTTCCTACGACGGGTGCACAACTAATAAATCAATTTATTTTCTTTATGTCGTATAGTCTGATAGGTGTTAAGTTCAAATTGCACGTGGTCAATGATTGAAGCTGTGTACTGCATGTTGTCTTTAGCAGACAGGCAGGCAGACATATAGGTGTGAATAAACCAGACACTGAGCTTTCTCTGTGACAGAGACTGCTTACCACAATCAACAAGTTTTTTAACGTAACAAGTAGATTATTTACTTGTTTGTGTACACAACCAAGATTAGACTACTGCACATGACCTAGAAGTTGGGCATGCATGCTGTTTGAAGCTCCGCGAACCTATTTACTGCGCATGCGTCATGGACGCAGTGCAGCACAGCTGTTGAAACCAGTTTTCCCCCCAGCGATGGGGGGAATTTAGTGAAACATTTGAACTCCAATTTCACAGGGTTTTTTTTCAGCACGTTTTTTTCAACTTTATAGGTTGAATTGCCATTTTTTATGATTTGTTTCGGTTAGTGCATACCGAAAGGTACCAGAATCTGCAAAGTTGTGTTTTACGTTGCATGTGACCTTTAAGTATGTATTTGAATCATGACCAAGAGGATTTTGACGACACAACGTGTAACATAATGACTTCTTCATCGGAAGCGAGGTGGGGACTGAAGTGAAAATACTGCATGATAAATTTCTTCACTTGCTAATTCAACTTGGTTCATAAACGTTCACTCACCTATATGTACATACATGTCTTTATAGTTGTACGTCTTTATAGTTGGTTTATAATCCAAATTACTTTAATTTATAATCATACTTGTATGCATTTTGAAACTTAATAAAAAGAAGCAATCTGCTGATAATTATAGAGAATGAATGGCAGGAATGTAATATCTAGACATTTTATAGTTTGCCTAAGTGAATCATAATTCACACGTATGCCCTAGTGCATGTTGTCTGTATCATTACACTTCATGACGAAAACAATGATTCTGCTGAATGATATGACAACTAATAAAAACAAAATGCAAATATTAAAATTAAAACAAATTAAAGTTATAGGAGCAATGTCAGGCTATTACGTTGTTTGGGAAATGTATCCATCAATATCCACAAAAACGATTGATGTACCTTTCATCTGCGGATTTCTCAAGTGATGTGTCTTTTAACAGTATAATATATGAAAGAGTGATATGTAATGGTAGGGTTAACTTTTCAATATAACCAATACACTAGGTTTAGGCTTCAGTAGGCTTCATTTAGCTCTTGAGGGGTGAGGATCCATCAGGCATGCTTCTTCCACAGTGTCGTACTGGGATGGGCTGGTGCAAGGGGTTCTCATGAGCAATGGGATCAGTCCACAGAACTTTTCTTTAGTAGGCATTTATTGGGTAATTTTCTAAGCATGGTTTTCATTGGGTTAGAATTTAAGGTTAGGGATAAATGAACATATTATTTTTTTACTCTGCTCTCTTGGATATGACAGCCAAAGGTGAGGGATTCACTTGTCTGTCTGGACTTAGGTTTCTTTTAGTTTAACAGTTTAGAAAAGGTGACTCTTTGCGCTACTGATTACTGATTGGAATTATACTTGTATTTCTTATGCTTCTATTGTATTAGTGTCAATGTTAAAGCTGTCAATGTGATGTCATGGCAACGCTGTGTCACAACATTTGTATACAGTTGTATAGTGACTTCATAACAGTCTGTTTAACTGAAATCACTTCCCCCTGAAGCTACACGATTGAAACATGTAGGAGAAGATCTGTGTAGTGTTATTATTTCGGAAACTACAAGACCCTTCTCATAACAGAACACCCCCACTGAGTGGATTAGCAATCTGGTAGTTGCCATGAAAGCCAACTGTGCCATGCGCCTGTGCATCGACCCGAAGAAGAAAGCCTTTCAGAGAAATGACTAGGCAGTTCCATTGTGCCAGAAATACTGATGGTTGAGAATGCCATTTGGCATTTCCCTTTTGTTTTAAAGGTGTATGGATGATGCACTAAAAGGCTTGAAGGGAGTGTTTGCAGCACATGATGACATCCTGGTATGGAGTAAGTGTCAAAAAAGGCCTCAAATGATCATGACAGAAACCAGGAGAATCTCCTTCAAACATGCAGGAAGAATAACCTCAAAGCGAATAAAATCAAAGTTGACATTAACATTTTGTTTGCCAGATCTTGGACCTAGGCCAGAAAGTATCCTTCGCCACCGAGGAGGAGGGTTCTATTTTGAACTATGACCAGCATTTTGTGTGCCAAATGACACTTTGCAGTATCCAGACTGGACTCCGAGATGAAGGCATAGCCCTGGTTGTAGAGGACCTTATCAAAACAAATCCCTCTGATAAGGAATTAACAACGAGAATAAACATGATAGTCAGTGAGAGTGAGGAGAGACGAAAGAAAATGTCCAAGTCAGCTAAGGTGTGATCAGTCATCACTGAAGAAAACTTGAACACTGAAGAGGGAAAAGAGACTGAGGAGTAAGAAACACTAAGGGATTTGAGAGCAGAAGTGAAAGCTTTAAGGAAAGAGCTGCAACAAACAAAAAGGTTCAGGCGAGGATGTGGAGATTGTCAGAAGGCAGGAATAAAATGTGACCATTGTTTCATCTGTAGCTCAGCAGAACTGCCAGGCAGGTTGCAAACAGAGGAAGTGCCAGTCGGAACAGGGAAATGAGTGAGTGAGTGAGTTTAGTTTTATGTAATATCAGCAATATTCCAGCTATATGGCGGTGGTCTGTTAATAACATAGTTTGGACAAGACAATCCAAACACCGATGACATGTGTCAACAAAGTCAGTGAGTCTGACCACCTGATCCCGTTAGTCGCCTCTTATGGACAGGGAAATGGGACAAGGTCTATGAAAGAGGGGAATCATTGTCCCACACAACGCCAACTTCCTCAGTATGTCCAGTGTGTGTTCAGTGTGACAGGACAGGGAGGTTTGGGTGTAAGAACTGTCAGACGGCTTACTACTGTGACAAAAGTTGCCAGCATGCTCCATGGGAACTTGAGATTGGAGTGGTTTCTTTAGGCACATCACTATCACCAAAAGATCAACAGACAGTTGTTGACTTAATTGGAAGGAGCTGCACTGACTTGTGTACTAGAAGGAATTCAAACAGAAGTTCTATGGGATACTGGAGCCCAGGTATCTCTCTATGAAATGGGTAAAAAGACACTGTCCAAAGATGGAACCCAGACCAATCTCAGAACTTTTGAATACAAATCTCAAAGTAAGAGCTGCTGATAGGCTGATAATTCCATTTAAGGGATGGGTACCATTGTCCTTCCATCTTGGAAAAGACAGGATGACAAGCTGTTGTGTGTTCCTTTTCTTGTTACCAACTCCAGGGGCATTGACAAACCAATCGTCGGATACAGCATTATTGAACACTATCTCAGTAAATATCTTTAAACTTTAGAATCCAAAGTTCAACTGATGAATTACTAAACTAAAATACCAACTGGCAGTGTTGAAAAACTCACAGCTTTAGTCAGCTTCATTAATGAAGAGAAGATTGATTAGATTGGGCAGGTGTCACTAGGTAGACAGGGTGTAAAGATTCCTCAAGGACAGACATGTGAAGTGAAGTGTATAACAAGAACTAATCTTTGGGAGAAAACTAAAGTGTTATTTGAACCGTTAGAGACATATGATCTACCAGAAGTCATTGAAGTCATGGGCTGCGTTGTTAACTTACGGAAAGGATCAACATCATCAGTCAATGTCTCCATTACAAATGTGACTAACCGAGATATCTCACTCCACAGTAAGACAACCCTTGGGACACTTCATATGGTGAAATCAATATCTGCTTTGGTCCCAGAGCAATCAGAAGGAAACGAAGTTTCTGTATCTTTGGCAAAGACAGATTCAGAAGACAATTCTAAAGTCAATGACAATGCTGATGCAGGGTCACGACTTTGGCATCCATCTTGACAACAACCGTCTGTCCATCAAAGAGGTTGAACAGTTCAAGCAAGTGCTCTATGAAGAATCTGATGCATTCTCACGAAATGAAGATGACATAGGCTATGCAACAAACTTGAATTTAGAAATCAGGCTTACAGGTCAAGATCCAGTACAACTGAACAACATCTCTATACCATTACCCTTGTACAAAGAAATGAAAGAGTACATCAATGATTTGGTTCAAAAGAACTTCATCAGAAAAAGTAGATCTCCATACTCTAGTGCTATGGTCTGAGTGAAGAAGAAAGATGGAACTCTGAGACTATGCATTGATTATCACAAGTTAAATAATAAAAGTTTTTGTGACAGGCAACCAACTCCGAAGATACAAGATGTCCTAAATGGCTTAAGGGGTAAATCATAGTTCTCATGTCTCGACAAGGGCAAGGCTTATCATCAAGGTTTCATGAAGGAGAGAGTAAACGCTTAACAGCTGTTATCACTCCATGGGGCCTGTATGAGTGGAATAGAATTCCATTTGGACTGAAGGGTGCTCCAGAACAGTTTCAGTGATTTCTGGAGGAAACATTGATAGACTTAAGAGATAAGTGTTGCTGTCCCTATCTAGATGATATGCTGGTATACTCTGCTTCATTTGAAGACCACTTACATGATCTATGTAAAGTGTTGCAGTGTCTCAAGACCAAAGGAATAAGACTCAAACCCAAGAAATGTGAATTTTTCAAGTGACAAGTGAGGTATCTAGGACATTTGGTGTCAGAGGATGGTTATCAAATGGATCCGGCAGACAGGTCAGTTGAAGCTCTGAAGACAAAGAAAATTCAGACAGTTGGTGATCTTCGCCAAATGTTGGGCTTTATAAGTTTTAACTCGCTTTATAAGTTAACTCGTCACATCGCATTGAATGGTCCAGTCACCACCAGGAGACACTGGAAAACCTGATAGACTTGCTACTTCAGCCCCAAATTATGGCATATCCAAACTTTGAGAAACCGTATATTCTCCATAGTGATGCTTCACAAGATGGCCTTGGTGCAGTGTTATACCAAGAGGGAGAAGATGGGAAACTTAAAGTTGTAGGATATGGCTCAAGGACACTCACCCCTCAGCAGAGGACTACCACTTTCACTCAGGGAAATTAGAATTCCTGGCTCTCAAATGGGCTGTGTGTGAAAAATTCAGACACTATTTGTACTACACACCAAACTTTACTGTCTATACTGACAACAACCCACTTACGTACATCTTAACCAGTGCAAAGCTAGACAGTACAAGACATTGTTGATTGACTGAACTTGTAGACTTCCAGCTGAAATCAAGTACAAGCCAGACATTAAGAATAAGGATGCAGATGGGTTATCAAGAATGCCCTTGGATATTGAGAAATATATGCAAGAATGTACAGAGACAATTCCAACTGAAGTGAAAGCTGCTATCATGCAAGGTAATGAAGCAATGGAGACCCAGCAAGTTGTATGGATGACAACACTGAGAAATCTCTGCTACATGGTGAACGAACAAGGTATCAACTTATTTTACCTTTGAAATATAAGACTCTGGTCTTGAGAGAATTACATAACAATATGGGACATCTGGGAGCAGAGAAAGCACTGGCACTAGCAAGAGAGAGTTTTTTTTGGCCGAAGATGAAGGAAGATGCTGACTTTAATGTACAAAACCAACCACTCAAATCCGAGGCCCAATGATACCCGTGATCACAACAGCACCTTTTGACCTTGCCCTCAATTGACTTCCTACATCTACAGAAAAGTGTCAGCGGATTTGAATACATCATGGACCACTCGGTTGGCGCAAGCCTACCCTACGAAAAACAAAAAGGCGAAAAACAATAGCCCAGATAATTTTCAATGATTTCATCATGAGGTATGGGTTTCCAAGAAGACTACATCATGACCTGGGTTGGGAATTTAAAAAAAAACTGTTTTCAAACCTCCAGAAATTCAGTGGGGTTCAACACAGCACGACAACCAGCTACCATCCCAAAGGGAATGAAAAAGCTGAAAGATTCAACAACACTCCGGAGCATGCCTACAACTGTTTCTACCTTAGTACAACAAGAACTGGATAATGACTATATCGATGGACCGTTTCAGCATTCACCCTTTAAACGCTTTCAAATTAGTCCACTGGGGCTAGCCGAAGGTAAATATAGCCACAAGAAAAGGCTGATCCTAGATTTGTCAGCACCTCATGACCACTCTGTCATCAAGAGCATCAATGACATGATAGACAAAGACATGTGCTCCCTAACTTATGTGACACTAGATGATGCCATACAACAATTGAACAAAGTCAGCAAGGGTGCTCTAATGTGCAAGGTGCATATCAAGGATGCTTTTAAACAAGTGCCAATCCATCCCAACTTCTGGCCACTGTTTGGCTTCAAATGGGAGAATCAGTACTATTTCTTTAAACGTCTTGCGTTTGGGTGTAGATCTAGCCCACACATCTTCGTTCATATCTCCCATGCTATAGAGTGGATTTTCAAAAATAACTATGATGTCAAATTCACGCTCGCTCTACTCAACGACTTTCTCACTATTGACAGCCCCAAGTGACACTCTCAGATATGTCTTCAGAAAGCTACAGATTCCCCTATCCGAACACAAAACGCTGGGACTGGCTTGTGAGATGGAGTACTTGGGTATAGTGCTAGACTCTGTGACAATGACTGCACGTCTCCCCAATGACAAACTGTCCAGGATATCCAACATGATTCAAGAATTCAGTCACAAGATAAAGTGCACCAAACAACAATTGCTATCTTTGATAGGACATTTGTGTTACGCCTGCAAAGTTGTGGTACCAGGGTGGTCATTCGTGTCTTATCTTATTGATCTTTCCAAGTAAGAGAAAGAACTGCATCACAGAGTGACTATATCCTCGGAATGTCGTGCAGACATGAACATGTGGTGCACATTTCTTCGCAAGTGGAACGGTGTGTCATTCTTCCATGAATCATCATTAACACTAGATCCAGAGATGAGACTGTATACTGATGCATCTACGGTAGGCTATGGTGGATATTTCAATGGCTCATGGTTCTCTGAACCATGGGCAACTGACTTTCAAAATCTGTGTCACAGTAACAGTCGATCTATGGCTCTCCTAGAACCATACCCCATCGTGGTAGCAGCAGTGATATGGGGCAAAAAGTGGTCAACTAAAAAGATTGTTTTCTGTTGTGACAATGACTCCACTGTACACATTATTAAGAAAGGTAGATCAAAATGCAAGGACATTATGCCTTACATGCGCAGGTTAACTTCGTTAGCTGCTCCTCACAATTTTGTTGTACATGCTAAACACATGCCTGGTGTTCGTAATGAAATTGCTGACTCTTTATCTCGACTACAGATCCCGACCCTAGCACCCACAGCAGACCTCTAAGCAACACCCTGTCCACCGCCGTCACAACTGAAATGGGTCTGGCAAGACATCTGAACACTCTATGGAAGGCTTCTATTGGAGCAAGAACCAGAACTACTTATGCAACTGGTTTCCAGTCCTATATCTCATTCCTCCTTCAATACGGCTTGTATACAACTCTCACTGAGCCTTTTGGGAACCTACCACCAGTGAACTCAGCATTATTACAACAATACGTGGCATACTGTTTTGGTGAAGCTAAACTTTATTATAGCACTGTGAAGTCATACCTTGCGGATATTCGGTTCACTTATCTAAAAGCAGGTACGCACACAGTGTTTGACCTAGTCCCTTGTGGCGCTCTGAACTAGTTGCATACTCTCCTCCATGGCTATAACAAACTGCAGAAACCCAGTATAGCTACACGCCTGTCTGTAACTTATGATATATTACAAAAAATCGTGTTAAAACTACGAGAGGGAGTGTTAGGACCTTTTAACGATCTGGTCATGGAGGTCATGTGCACCACAGCTTTCTTCGGTTTCCTCAGATGTGCCGAATTTACATGCTCAGGAGAATTCAATGCCAGTACCAACATAATTCTGTCCGATGTGACAATGGACCATACCCAAGGGAAGTGTACTCTGACACTAAAGGCCTTGAAAACTGATGTCTTCAGACAGGGCGTTACCACATCCCTGTTCGCAGACTACACTGTCATCTGTCCTGTAGTCTGTCATCTGTCCATGTGCTAACCGTAACCGTTTCAGACAAGCTAGACTCTCTCAGGGTGCTCCTAGCCATGACCCTCTGTTTGCAGACTGTATGGGGAAGGCAGACACACGTAATGTGTTCCTCCAATGGCTTACACAAACTATGACACATGCAGGACTCGATTCCAGGAAATATTCAGGACATTCATTTCGCATTGGTGCAGCCACATCTGCGGCTAGTGTACGCATGGAGGATCACCTGATAAAGACACTCGGCAGATGGCAGTCAGACTGTTACATGCGCTATGTGCGTACACCTGCATCTGTTATTAGAGATGCACAGTTGTCACTTGTACAACATCGTTTTAAGCACTAGCTATTGGGAGCAATTTAGTTTTGGCACCTTCATGTATGTTTTTACACAACTTGGGGGCTCTCATTTCATAATATTTTATGGGGGTGCTCTCTCTCTCTTCATAAAAAATAATAATTCATTCGCTTTGGGAAAATATCCAAAGTAACCTAGCTTTCCCTCTTTAGTTGTCGGTCAGCTCCCAAGTTGTGCCAAATGTTTATTAATAAACTACTGTGTTGAAAGTCTGCTTGTTGTGTAGTGTTTGCACAAAATGACAATTTATAATTTTTGTTTGTGCAAATGTTTTCTCACTTGATATGTTACTTATTCACGATGATATACCATGTTTCGTACCCTCGTTGTCCATTCTATAAGAATTATGCCCAAATTATAGTACGTCTCGCCCACCTTCATTGGTCTCGAGCAGCCAGGACTGCAGGAGGTATGCGCAGTTCCATTACATACATTGCGCATGCGCATACCTTTACTTCCCACAACCCTCTCTACTTCCGTCCGCTCCAAGTTAAGTGATCGCAACATTACAGCTAACGTACAATTCGCTTACCCGCCCTCCCAATCCCATGGGTGCTTTTTACATATTCTTTATCCATGGAATATTTCTTCACTATTCCTTGTGTGAGCTCCTATCACCTTCCATTATTCCCTGTATGTACATCATGGTCCCTCCAAGTTTACACAGGATCCGCAGATCCTCTCCCCTTTTTGCACTCCATGTCCGCAGACTGAATTCCACTGCCAAGCGCCGCGGCGCTAACTATAGCCCGTTCAACCATGGGCTATTTGTCTATTCCTGTTTTTATTTCTATATATCTTCCTTGTCTTTGTTCTAATGCTATATGCCTTTACGATGTTCCTTTGTCTGTACATATTCTGTATTTTTTATTTGTTCTATTCAATAACATCACATATTTCTATGCCTATCAGAGCTGACCAATACTTCATGTAATTCCCTCCCAGGGCAAGGCAAATATCCACTTCAAACTGGATTCTTATACCCCCTAGTTTTAAGCCAGAGCTCAGGTTACAATCAGAGTCCGCAGACTCCACACATTTTGTTGTCCGAACCGCTGCAGTGGTTCCAGGACAGTAACCTAGCTTTTGGTCACCCCTCTTTAGTTGTCGATCAGCTCCCAAGTTGTTTATTAATAAACTATTGTGTTGAAAGTCTGCTTGTTGTGTAGTGTTTGCACAAACAAAAGGCACCACTTTATGGTCTGCCTCACATATATGTCAAGTTTTGCTGAAAGTTTTTGAGTTGTGCTCCGGTAACGAAGCCCATCCCTCACTTTTGACACTAAGTGAAAAACGTTTCCATGGAAACAGAGAAAATAATAAATCACAAAAAACCTGTACATAGCAAAAGGCACCACTTTAGGTTCTGATTGACATCAAACTTGATGCCAAACCTGCAATGAGGCAATTTCAGATTTTGAAAATTGTGTTGAATCACTATATTGATGAGGGTGTTTTTGAAGAAGATGTTTTGGAAATGATGCAAGAGGAATGTTCAGGGCCCACTTGCACAAAACGATCTTAGAGCTGCAATTATTGTAAATCCTCAAGATCACGATCTTAGGCTTCGGCTACAATCACCATCCACTTGCGCAAAGTGATTGTAGGCTAAGATCATTGTAAGTTACAATCAAAACTTACAATTGGTCGGAACCAATTGTAAGGAGCTAAGATCATTGTAGTCAGTAGCAAAATGGCGTCCAAGTTGGTGTCAATTTCACGCAAATAATTAGCTTTACGTTTGTTGATTGCTTTCATATTGCATAAAACTGTATGATTCGCCTCGACGCTTCAGCGACACGGAGAATGCAACATCGATTAACGTCAGAAATATCGTTATTTGCGGTAGTGAACACCATCATTATCGAGACGATATCATAGAGTACAATTCTCGCCCGATTCAGTGTTTGAAAAAGTATGAACACCATACCTTTTTGATAAACAAGGAAAGGATAGTAACGAAAGGTGTCTGCATGCGATTAGCAGTGGCCATGACCTTTTCAATAACTCAAGGGCAGCTAATCTTAGTTTTTACGCAAGATGGGAGTGGTTTCCCTTTGCATATTATGCCGTTGCCGTAAAATCTTCCATGCCCAAATACAATTATTATGCATGTTCTGTTGTGACAGAACAGATCTCCACATGTTTCTTTTTGGCTAATGATTTTGTCTTTGTTTATCATTGAAATAATCTACAGTTGGATAACATACAAAATTATGTTTTTTCTACTTGTAAAAATTGAATCTGACGAGATTTTTAAATATAATACAAGTATTCTTCAAATGGGAAAAATACACTTGCTGGGGTAGGTGAAATTTGCATAAAACGTTTTTTTAACAAAACGAAAAAATAATTATCAACAAAATAGCATAAAGTAATTAATATACTGTGGATGAGCATTCAACAACACATAAAACACACATGAAATAATAACGTTTTCATATTGATTATTAGATCAATAACTCAAGACCCAATTTGTTAACGTATTTGTTTGTATTTCAATACTTGCATAAAACATGATAGGTCTGTGGTTTCAGTATCACATGTTTAGTTCATAAAAAATTAGAATGTAGAAAAATTAGAGAATAACCCCTGAGGTACGAGAGATTATACATGTTACCTTCCACGTTATCGCTTCCTTCTTCAACGTTATCATTTCCTTCAAAGATTTGTGGGGGTTTTTTTTGGTTTTTTTTTGGTTTGTTTTTTCATGAAAAATCTGTAAGATGCGATTAAGGAAGGGATGTCATTTGCATGCGGGAACAAGTTCCACGTTTTATTTGCGCTGCATGCTATGCGCACTTGAAGACAACTGTAGACAGGAGTCGAGTTTAAGAAATTTCTACCTCCAACGTTGAAGAGTTCAATCTCAGTTAAGATTGCGATCTTAAATCCATGCTGTCTTAAGATCGTGTTTGTGCAAGTGGATTAGAGCAATTGTATGGTGATTGTAAAGTTGATTGTAGGGGCCTAAGATTGATTGTAACTAAGAAAGCTCTGTGCAAGCGGGCCCAGATCAATTAGAAATAAAAAAAACTTGAAATTCAGTTACAAATTCAAAAAGAAGAAAATAGAAAACAGGAAGTACTGAAAAGGATAGAAATAAAAAGAGAAATGGATAGAGACAGAAAGGAATTAGAACTGAAGAAAGTCCGAAACTTGTCCATGGAACCCGAGAAAATAATAAATCACACAAACCTGTAAACACCAAAAGCCACCACTTTTGGGTCTGCCACACATATCTACCAAGTTTTACTGACAGATATTGCAAAGTTTTTGAGTTATGCTCCAGAAACGAAACACACCTCTCACTTTTGAGACTAAGTCCGAAACGTTTCCTTGGAAACTGAGAAAGTAATAAATCACAAAAATAAGTTTTGCAGAAAAACATTGAACGGTTTTTGAGTTCTGCTCCAGAAACGAAGTCCATCCTTTCATTTTGAGACTAAGTCCAAAACGTTTCCATGGAAACTGAGAAAATAATAAATCACAAAAACCTTTAAGTACCAAAAGGCTCCACTTTAGACTCTGACTGATGTATCTAACAAGTTTTGCAGAAAAATATTGAATGGTTTTTGAGTTATGTTCCAGAAACAATGCCCATCCGACCATTTTGAGACTAATTCCGTAACATTTCCATGGAAACTGAGAAAATAATATATCACAAAACCTGCACATAGAAAAAGGCACCACTGTTGGTTCTGATTGATATATCTTTCAAGTTTGATCTAAAAATATTGAATGGTTTCTGAGTTATGCTCCGGAAACAAAATGATTATGGACAGACAGATGAAACATCGACTTTATCCCCCCCCAATTACATGCCGGGGGATAATAAATGGGAAGAAATGTTTCAAACAAATCTAAAATGAGATGAGCAGAGAATTAACATGACAGTTGGCAGCTCAATGAGATGATGAGATGGGATGAAGGGATGGCCAGATGGTCAGACAGTATTGCAAGGTCAACTTTTGTCAATGCAAGTCAGCTGTGCACGTGACAGGTATGCAGAGATGTCACAGGTTGTGAATAGGGTAAGGTGGGTGCCAACTGTTATCCATCATGCAGAGTTTGTTTTTTTAAGTTGTTCAACATGAACCACAAAACCCATTACTGAGAATTATCTTTCAGGTTAAAGTCTTTCAATTTGTAACGTTGATGTCATATTTTGTTTATGTCGTACTCAAGTGGAAATGCATTTAAAGAACACAGAAAGTATATTTACACTAAATCATTAATCAGACCACCTATGGCTGGAACTCAACAAGCCCTGTTCCCTTGGACACAAGCACACATAGTTATACACACTCACTGATGAAAAGATATAATGAAGACAATGCATTTCTAATAGTTTTAAGCATATAGATAGTGAATATTTATATTTTCATGATAATTTTATGTGAAATGAGTGTTTCATGTTACATTTTAAGTCGTTGGAATTAGTCAGTGCTGGCATTGTCAAAAGAATTTTTATTTCTTTGAGCATATCTGGTTGTTGGTTTATTTCTCACAATTTTTAGCATGATGTTATACAGATCTGACACAATGTATATGAATATATAAATCTCTATCAAAATTACCCTGTTTATCAGATTCATTTCATTGCACATTGTTCAGATAACAATTGCTGTACCACCACTGAACATATAAAAATAAATAAATAAATAAATGGACATAAAAAAATTAATGGCAGAGTTACATAATGAGACTCTTAAAAGAGGCTACTGTGTATAATCCCATATATCCCAGCATGCTTTGATAAATCTGATGATGATGACTTTTATGAATAGACATGAATCTCGTACACTTGCCTTTTCTTGCAGATGCTGCTTCTTTAATGCCTTTTTGGACTGTCTTTAGGATAGAATAACAAAGAAAGTAAATGTTAGTTATTGTGAAATGTTGATGCCTTAATTTGGCACTGAAGGAATGAATGCTGCTGTAATGCCTATGTCTGTGTTGTAAATGTGATGCATTTATCCATTTGTATGTTTCTACAAATCAATAATGTGAAACAAAAATGTTTCCGTTTCAAGTATATACAATTTGATACCTTGAAAACGAAATCCATTCAGGAGATAAACATCATGTGTTGGCCAATTTCTGGGTGTTTTTGAGCATTCGAAATATGGGAATGGATTTGGAACTGATGGCGTCAACTGGAGGTTCCAAATGAAATATTCCCATGCTTCAAATACTCAATAACACCTGGAAATTGGCCAACACATGATGTTTATCGACATTGTAAACAAAAAAGTAAACCCAGGGATTTACTGTCTGCACTCGTTACATCAAGTATGGGTACAGCAGTGAAGTGTCATCAGCTGGCCGTTTCAGCTGGTTCCCATGGTAGCATCTGGAGTTGCTCATTTGTGACATCATTCAAACTTTACGTCACAATATGATCTGAATGACGTCACCACTGTTAATGACACAACAAAACAATTGTTTGCGATGTTTCTACATGTCAATACACAGTGAATAGTCTTGCAGTTTCCAGGAATCTAATACCATTTGATCATGTTTTTCAATCAGATTACAGAACACAGTGACCTTTCATTTACAATGTTGTTTTACCCAGCTCTAACATTTTTATGAACCCTATGAAAACATGTTTCACAAAGTGGACCAACTTCCAAGGGTGATAGCTCCAAAACTATTCAAGAAATTGGCATGCCTTAAAAGATCCATGTAGTCTGGAATGTGGGCTTTACAAAGATATATCAAACACAATTGTACTATTTGCTGTTCAGGAGGAGAAGATTTTTAAACACAACCACTGTTAAAACTTGAAAATAGACAAAAAAATCATTTTAAAAAAAAATTTATCATGGTGGCAAACTAACGCTATGCCTCAAATCGATATAGGATGATGCCTACATTGATTGAAAATTTAGTAAATCTATCTCCTCTATTTTTTGAGATATTGTGGTTTAAATATTTTGAAATTTTTAGTTATCACCCCTTACCACAAAAGCCGAAATCGGGACTCTTTCAACTGTGTATCAATTTTAGCGCCAAGGCAATCATCCCTGAAAGTTTCATTAAAATCAATCCTGAGGTTAACTTAAGAGAGCTGGTAGAAAGTTTGTACAAAAAAAAAAAAATTAAGAAAAAAATAATAATAATATTCAACAAGTCAAATATCTTTTCCCAATTCAGCAAATAAACATATCTTTGCCCAAACATGAAATTAATTTATTAAATGACATCATACCATTTACATTACATGAAGTAAACTGTTATGTCTATGCTGTTCAAACCTTGAAAGAACTTCGCAAAGAAGTAATGGAAACTAGAGAATACATTTCCTGAATAGAACTGTGCCTGAAAATATGATCATCAGGGGTGGAATGTCAAAATGGCAAAAGGCTGTTTGGAGAAAATTAAAATTACAGTACAAAACAACAAAAGAACAGTTATTTCTCCGAATTGTTGATTCCCTTAGGCAAAAATAAAAGTTTGGCTTTAAAGAAAAAAAAATGGGAAAACAAAACTTTATAGAAATAATGAAAAGCACTTCTACAGACCAAATACAACAAGTGGTGATGGTGACCATGCTAGGCAGCCTCCCATGAATATCAATGAATGGTTCTGGAAACAGTTGTGGTCTGTAGCCAGCCACTGTAACTTTGGGACTGTGGTTATGACAATGCAATACAAGAGAAAACAACTGCATCACTTGTCTGCTACATCTCACCAGATTGCCTGAAAATTCCAAATCTAATACAGCTCCAGGGCCTGATGGCATTTGAAACCAGTATTGGAGATTATTTCACTGTTTCAGTACTCTCGACGATGATGTTTCTTCATGATTCTGCAAAGGTCGAACAATACTGATCCCCAAGAAAGGAGACTTGACTGATCCCCAAAATTTATGCCCTATCACATTTGAATGCACAACACAAAATATTCACAGTGTGTTTGACAAACATTGTGTCGTCTTACTGATCTTCCAATGACATAATTTACAGAGAGCAAAGGGGTGCAAGAACAACAAATGGAATCCCTCACAGATAGATACTGTAGTCTCTTCATTGTACTGATCTCCCTGAAAGGCTACTTGATTTACTCAAGTCTTATCATTTTATCATCCCTGGTCTCCTCAGCACAGATCCCCAACACCACTTACTCATCTCCTTTACATGGATGACATCAATCTCATTGACAAAGGAGATACCAATTTGAAAAAACAGGTTCTCCTAGTCAAGTCCTTTTCTAATGGCATGACATTGGGACTCCACAAATATGATACTCTTCATTTGAAATGTGAGAATGTAACTAATGATGGTTCGGTCAAGTTACAAGTGGGAGGAGTTATTGAGCATCTTGTGGAAGATCAGGCCTGCACCTATCTTGGAATGCAAGTTTGAGACAAGCTAAAGAATGAACAGATTCAACATCAACTTCAGGCTAGGTATAAATCTGACTTAAAGAAAATCTGGAGCTCAAAGCTAAATGCTCGAAACAAAGTTAAAGCCACCATTACTTTTGCAGTGCCTGGAGTTGTTGACTGGACAAAACAAGATATCCAGAGGCTTGACCGCCTGACCAGAAGGATCATGTCTGATAACAGAACCCACCACCCATGTTTCTCTCTTAATTGTTTATATATGTCACTCAATTCGGGCCAGGGTTTGATTAATGTGGAGGCTATATACAGCTGTAGAAGAATTCCAGTCAACAAACCTGATCTTGTCTTTTTCAATAAAGCCAATGAATTTATTTGTAGCATTGAATTTTCTGTCCCTTTTTACAGTAAGCGGACCTAACCTTTGATATGTCTTGCTCGTGTTGGAGAGTGGTGGACATACCTCTGACCGAGTTATAACACAAGTACCATCCTCTCATAATCCCCCACAGTTTCATCATATACATACATATACACATTGTCATCATCATTTCATGCTGTTTTCATTTCATGCAGTTTTCATTTATATTTGTCCTTGTCTGCAGTTGAATGTCAGTCCACTAATAGAGTAAACTCCCCAGATCTCGAACTCCTGAATCTCGAATCTTCTATATATCTTGAACCTAAGCTCCAGTCCCAACCTCTTCTTATATATTTATTCTTATTTTTGCATTCATATGTTCAAGACACACATACCCATGATATCTGAAAATTAGTCCCAAGATCACAAAATCATATAAATGTAGTACCTCAATCTTGAACTGTACTCACCATAACAAACATTTTGCAGACATATTTCATGGGCTGTCAACAAACAGTTAGTTGTATAAACAATTGCACTTACATAAAAAGATGGACCACTATACATACGGATTAGGTAAACTACCAATTTGTTGACAATCCCCTTTGGGGCTATAAAATTGACAGACTTTATCCACAAAACCGAATTATCAGGCAATTCCCAGATACAGAATCCATCAGAGACTTTTTCCATATATGAAATTCTATATGACACTCACTGTCACGTGATCAATATGGCTGCTGAAGTGATGTATGTTGATGATAATATGCCCTTTATTACACGCACTTGTTACAATTTTTTAGAATTTCCTGTATCTTCAATCTTCAATACCTTTAGCAGCCTCTGATGTCACCAGCTTCCCCTTCTCTATGTTTAGAAACTTTCACTATCTAATACATAGCTTTATAGCATCTGACTTCCTGTGACACCTGTCAGATGCTACCTGTCTTTTGATTGGCCTTTTTGTCCTCTTACCTAAACTGTCTTCCTCACCTGCCCTCCTCATACATTCTGCATGAACTCTTAAAGGAGGAAGGTTCTTTCTTTTCAGGCTAGTAAGATTTCAATGTTCTTATCTTTCTGTACTTTGTTCTGTAAACAAACACTGTGTACTAAAGGGTATCTCACCGTTTCACAATTGTAACACATATATAATGACAATATTATTTCAGTCATTTATCTAAAATATTTACCAGCTACTGCATGGTTTGTAATTCTGACTGAGCACATGTCCTCCAACCATGTTCTACAGACATGTAATTTGCAATATATTTGGTTTAATTTGTACATACTTATTCTGCATGAACTCTTACAGGAGGGAGGTTCTCTCTCTTCAGGCTTCCTCCCCAAATTCCAAAAAAATATCACTCATCTAGAACTGCTTCTGTCATGACTTGCAGTCCAGTGGCTGAACATTACATATCACTCCTGGCTACACTAGCATCCCAAGTATACTGTCGTCAGGCTCGCAATTGTTCTCTGATTAACCATGGTTTGGTCCCTCCTGAACTTTTGGTGCAGATCAGGAGAGTACCCAGGTTCTCCATCAAGAGGACAGCCCTTCTGACACTCTGGGTATTGCAGAAGGCTGCAGTGTTGTGGAGTCATATTCTATGGAAAGTTCTTTGTGGGTTTGACTAGGCATCATTTCCTCGGAGAAGTCCCATTTACTGCCTGGGCCGTGTTTAGTACAAAGGTCCTGAGCTGATGGTGAATCTTATCAGGGTGACTCTGCCAGGAACACCTGAACATTCCTCCCAGTCCCTGTGGCTACCTTTACTTAAAATGTCTCTTTGGATAGCAACGAGAGCATCCATTACAGTGTCTTTGGGATAGAATTACTATGAAAGTAAATATTAGTTTCTGTGAAATGTTGATACCCAAATTTTACCACTGATGGAATGCTGCTGTAATATCTGTGTTTGTGTCATAATTGTGATGTAAATATTTATTATTACATAACATTTATGTGGAGTAAAACTGTTTCTCATTCAATTATGAAATACATTTTTTTCAAAATGGCAGAAACTCTATCATGGCAGCCAACTTTTGCTATGCTTTGAATCAATGTGGGATGATATTATGTACACTGTGTGGAGATTTGGTAAATTTTTCTTGTCTAGTTTTGGAAATATTATGGTTTAATTTAAATCTACCCAGTAGTTAGTTCAGGAGTGCTGTCAAAACATCTTTACAAATAATAATAATATTTGGATAACATTAGGTTTTCCAGGCCTAAATGGCAACAGGTATGGACAGTGATATGTGCAACATCAGGCTGAAGTTACCAAGGACTGATTGCTCCGTCTCAGTTATAAGATCCAGGTTGATGCTCAACCATACTATATTTACTAGTTTGCACCCCGTGCTTGAGTAATGTGTTGCTAACCCCATGCTGGGGTTACTGTGACAGATGTTCAGTCTAGAGTATGTTCAAACCCATGCTAGGTATAGTAGGTACAGTACAACACCAGGCTGGAGTTATGAAGGACTGATGCTCAGTCAAAGTTTGCAGTATAAGCACGTAGTAAGAGTATTAGCATGAGAATCCCCTGATGCCATAGTATTGTGTGTACCATGAGTCTGTGGTTTAACTCATAAAGCCCGAGAGCCACTTCACTGCTGAACACCTGGAGCCCTGGAGCCCGTGCTCATTGCCTGGCTGGCTGTGGCGAGGCTAATTACGGCTCTTCACGCCTCATATCCCTGGCAGGTTTTGGAGATTACAGGAAACTGTCTCGTCATGCGAGCAAGTCTTGATTGTTTAATTTTCTAATTGCTGTGTAAAGGTATACGTTGAAAGAAGGCAAGAGTAAATACATGTCATATATGTAACGTTAACGTTTTATGTAATTTTATTGCACTTTCTCTTGTAGACATTTGGTGGCGTGTGCATGTGTATTTTCTTAATACATGCTTGTATTCTTTGTATGTAAGAGATACTTAAACAGATTGTCCCTCTCATATCATTGTGTGAGGTTAAATTGTTCAAAACACCTATGTCAATTGCAGTAAAGAAGAATTTACGCACATGCCAAATCTTCTTTGAAAGAAGCGTTTTCGCTGATACGGTGCTAGTGTATACTGAATATTTTAAGGTAAGTACTAATAAGCTAGTGTGTGACGTACATGGTTCATCTAGATTTAATGCAGAAAATATGCGTTATCACACGAACATACATATATACATATTGTATAATGCTATAGCTTGCACATACATAAGACATAGAGTCATGGGATGGGCATCATCAAAGTTCCCGAATAGGACGTTTTGTATCTCAACTGTTCAATATGGTGGCTGATTTGTTATCTGTGACCAATCATATCATGAGATACCTGTCACATAGGAAATGACAGGTGATGGGGCGTGGGCTAAATTTCTGAAGGGCATGTTCGGTCACTAGACAGCTTGGATACAGACTGACTGTTGGTTAGATCGTTGATCTAGATATGCTAGATTTCGGTTTTATCAACTCTAGCTATCATGAAAAAGTTTATGTATTGTGAACATACATAATTGTAGGGATGCCTGAAATGTACATGTAGGACTAACACGCACTATGACTAGTTTGGTTTTCTTTAAAGCGATTATTTTTTATCCAACCACTGAGTAGAGTATTTATTTGCATATACATTTTGTGCACACTACTTGTACATCAAACATAATAGCTTGGTGAACATTTCAATATAATCTGCACATTGTTACGAATAAATATCATAATTCAAGTACATGTATTATAGAATTCAAAATAGTTACACAATACTGATTTATTGTGATGTATACACTTGTAGTTGAATCTCCCCAAATATTTATGAAGATGGGCATACTTATATTTGTTTTGAAAGCAAACGAGGTTCAGAAGAATGAACGTGACTCCACAAAACAGGCTGTCCAATAATGTAACAGCACATTAGTTTGTTTTACAGTTGTCACAAGACTAAACTTTACCTGGTCATGCATTCGGCCAGAGGCTGTTATTTTGAGGTTGAAAGAGGTGTTCATATATCTCATTTAGTGTTGTCTGATTGAATGATTATACGCATCAATTCCATAACTGATATACTCTCCTCCTTTTATTGACGATGGATCTGATACACATGATCACTACACTGGATAAGATAATTACAGAGATCAAATACAAATGTTTCTTACACAATGCTTATGTAAACTGCTTTGAAAAGTCACATTTCAAATCAACATGAAACAGCTTGAACAAAATGTCCAAGTTACCTTTGTATGGTTTATGTGTACTCTATATGTATATTATGAGTAGATGCAAGAGTTATCACTTCATATTCGATTATGTATTATTGTCAACTTTAAAAATCAATAGTCGCAAATGAGTTAAGTCTAAATTAGTAACTTGGTTTATTTCAAATCTACACAAACATGGGTGTAATACAGTATTGCTATATATGGCTATGATTCGTTATATGAACTATTACAACGAATGAATGAATGATTTAATTTAGAGGAAGGTTTTGTAACCTTGTCACCATTAATTCAATCAAAGTGCAAACATAGTATCTTAGTATTCACTCCCAATGATGAGTAACAAACACTTACCTCCTGTAACAAAATCTCATGATCCCCTTTCTCGCAGACATGTGTTCATTTGCCTGTATAAGCCCCCAACATTGCAAGCAATTGTTATCAAAACACATGAATAGTTCTTCTGATTAACACAGAAAGTAACCTCTCTCATAGGAAAAGCTTATCTTTGATCATTACTGCTAAATTGATTGAAATAATAGGTACAGTACGAATATAAAATGTAAACCGCATATGCGAGTGTCTTGCTGAATGAGAGGTGCTTTTTATTACCACCAATACACGGCTCTCGCTGAATAAGAGTTGCTTTTTACTACCTCTCGCTGAGAAGCTAATTCAATTGCCGCACATACGCGGCTCTCAACCTTAATGAGGTAAAGGTTGTATGTGAATGAACTTGCCTTTTTTCATGTTCACTGGTGATGTTAAGTTCAAATTCAAATCACAAATGTTTGGGTTATAGTGATCTACCAGAGTCCTATTCCTTCTCCACAGGTTAGCCATTGCAGAGGTATTCCATCACAAGGGACAAATATTTCAAATCAAAAACATTGAAGGATCTTTTTAACAATACTAGTTCTTATTGAACTATAGGATTTTTAAAAGAATTAGACCTGTTAACTGATTTGTAAATAGATAAATATTTTATAATTAGAAGTTTAAATTGGTAACTCAATTTGTTAGTGGTTGTACCCTCAACAGGGGTTAAAGTACTGTAAAATTATTGTCCTCCTGAGAGGGTACGTAAGTCCCGAAACATTTGATGTAAATTTAAGTTTTCCAGGTTTTCCATCATAGTATTTTTGTCATTTTAATGTATGGCTAATTCTCCGCATAAAAGCCAATGGCTGAAGCTAAGGCAAACTGTAGCACAAATGGGCTGCGCAGCACAGAGAAAATGTCCAGTCCTTCTTACATGCGAGCAAAGTGAGCACAGGTTGGCAAAGAACTTCCCTCACTTCGGTTCGAAAAATATTTTTCATGTCAAAATAAAACACTGCCACCATCAAAAGTACACACGCATTTGCACCGGCTTGTGCTCTCACATTTCTAACCCCATGTTGAACAATCACTCGTGTGCAATATTTTTTATTCAACATTTTAATGCATGTCAGACCATTCTTCGCCTCCATTCCCCTTTCCAGCTTCCGGGTCAACAGAGTGAAGGAGCAGGAGGGTATTATTCCATATGCAATACTTACAGTTACCTCCCCTGCATCATTTCCCTATTAAGCCAGATGTGTTTTTATGTAGAATAAATGTTACGAAAATTTTAACAATAGCGACGACAGACAAGACATATAAACTCCAACAGGTTCATGATAAAATTAGGCAATATGGTATTTCTTTTTAATTTCTGCTTATTCTTGTTCCGTCACTCTGTTCAACTGGAAGCTGGCAGGGATAATGGAGGTGAAGAATTATCTGAATACCACAAGTGGCGCTTAAAATGTTGAATAAAATGTATTTCATGAAAGTATTTACTAAACGTGGGGTAAGAAATGTGAAAGCACAGCCAAGTGAGGAAATGGGACTGTACTTTTGATGGTGGCCATATTTCATTTTGACTTGAAAACTACTTTTCGATCCGAAGCGAGGAAAGTATGTTGCCAACCTTTGCTCACTTCGCTTGCATATAAGAAGACTTGTCATATTCTCAATGCTGTGCAACCCCATTTGCGCTACAATTTGCCTGTGGCTGAAGGGATGGTGTAAATCCAGCTAGAGTCCATGTAGGTAGTAAAAGTAATGTAAGTCCCCATGGTCCCTAGTATGGTGATCTACCTTCAGTTGTTGGCAATCTATAACCCACTTTTATATTGTATTGTCCTCTATTGTTGAACTGTTTTAGATCTAATTACTTGTTTTACATCTCTGTGATATTCCAGCTGGTTTTACTGTCCCTCTTTGACTGATTTTTATAACCTGCCATTAATTGATATATAGTTTTGTAATTAAGCACTCTCATCACGATAAGGCTGGAATATTGCTGATATGACAATAAATCTTAACCCACTCACTTACAGAGCTTTGCCCACACCTAAACATCATTATTATGCTATTAAGTGGAAAGTGCATGTCACAACGTATAACAGTTGCAACATATAATATCAAGTATGTCTTGTAAACAACTGAGAGAATCAAGCTCCAGTCTGTAATATGACATGCGTAAGGTTCTAATGAAAGCTAAGAAACATGAGTACTGATAGGTAGTGATTACTGACAATGTTAATGACGAAAAACCTGGGACGAGTATGCATGACACTCTGAACATAAACTCTGATGTCAAATAATGACAAATAATGGCAAGAAAGCATCTTGAAACATTGAGTTTTTTGTCTAATCCCATTGGCTGAGAAGAAACATACCGTATTTTGTGTTTGGTGTGGAAGAAAGTCAAATCATGATCCTCATTTTAAACAAATGCTTAACAAATTACATCACATTTCATTTCCATACATGTAAGTATTTACAATCTCTATCTACAATTTTTTTTTCTGTTTCTCATGTATACAGCTATGTACTCACCTGAATGTTGAAGCACAACAATGTGACAAGTAGTGGCATCTTCACTGCCAAGAACTGATATCACATCTGCAAAGACCAAAGCAATGAAAGCCACTAGATCTTTAAACTCAGGATTGAAAAGTATTTGTTATAGTATTACATTCAAAATGAGCTAATACTCAAAGACAGAATGTTTTTCATTGGTAATCTTGTACGTAATCTTTGTCTATGAACCAGAGATATAGTGTAAATATGGTTGTTGTTTGAATAGCATGAAATTTACAAAAAGAATGACATATCTAAGAAAAATGGAAGGCAATGTTCACTGTTAAAAGCCCTACAACCAAATGTTTATTTTTGGCAATCCCTCAGTGAAAATGTCACATGGTGACCTAAAGGTATCCTTCAGGACAGTACCTGACACTGTTCATCATTATTCAGCAAAAAAAATAATATAAGGTTACAACCCAACATAAACACATGATTTGCTTGATGCCTGTTATCGCATCCCATGCACATGATATCAGTAACACGATCATACTCTTAACAGATTCAAGCAAGCATCCCTTACAGCCTGTACCAAAACAGATGTGTATGATGAAACAGCTGTTGGTAAGGAAAGAACAGTTTGATGATGTCTGAGAAATCCATGCAAGAAGCCAGGCCAACAGCCAATTCTGATGCCAGTACATCAATGTCAGGGTCTCCAGTGTAGCAGACTGCACAATACACAATTTGTATAGCAGTGTATTATTTAGGTGTGAAACGGTACACTCTCACCATGGTATGGACATATTGCGGTACAAGGCCTTTGGTTGAGTCCATTTTGGTTCGGTATATAACATATGATCATAATGCAGAAACTGACAACAGCCAAACTAAACCTTACATTGTTTCATAACATGGACAAAGTTGACCATAATCTTTGTTATTCTGAATGAACTAAACTGTCATTATATAAATTATATTAAATAAATAAAATATATTAACACAACACATAAGAACTGGATAGCAAATGGCAAGTGATCCACACAAACATGTCCAGAATTATGCAGGTTTTGCAAATCACCAGGAATGTTCATGTTGTTTTTTTAAGAGCACAAACCTGCTCACGGTTTCACTGGACAAACTTGCCCTTTCACAGCTAACAACATCTCCAGGTCTCATGAGAACTCTCTCACTGTTCCACTGAGGTAGCAGGTACAGATAACATTGTGACTGCAAATTTGGATAGAATAGGATATGTGCAACATCTTTCCTTCCACCACTGAGGTGGTCCTGATCAAACCGGTGGACTGGGATCAGATGTATGTGTATGGTTGCAAGGAAATTAGGAAACTATGTATCAGATCATGTTTTTGCATTTAATCTAATGTCTGATATATTCTACCTGTTGTATTTGGATAAACCAAGTAAGAATTTTATACCTAGGATATGTAACAAATCGTCTTTAAAGCAAATGATATGTTTACATAATGTATGCAGTTACAGAAGACACAGAATGATTGGACAAATAGTTTTATTTGAAGGAACTGAAAAAAGGAACCCAGGTACTGATGTGTTGCTCACTTGTTCATATATGTAGACAACATTCAGGGCAATTCCGAACTTACTTCCATGAATGTGGCAGCCATCTAGGAATGCATAGATTTCGACAACATGATTCGATTTCTAGACATTTTAGATAAGGTATAAAAAGGTTTTTAAAATGGCAGTACAAAAACCGTAAATACCCCTTTTTTTTTACTCCATTATGGTATACAGAATTGTAGGCAAAAAAATGCTGTTCTACAAATAATGTGGCATCCTTGTTTCAGGCCTAATATACAATGCTCACCAATATCCCAGCTATATGGTGGTGGTCTGTAAATAACCAAGTCTGAACAAGACATTCCACTGATCAATAGCATAAGCATCGATCTATGCAAATGGGATACAATGACAAGTCACCCAGGTCACTATGCGTGGGTAATGGAGGCGAAGAACAGTCTGATGTACCACGAGTGGCGCTTAAAATGTTGAATAAAACATATTTCATGTTAGTAATTATTAAATATGGGGTTGGAAATCGGGGAGCACAACCTAGTGAGGAAATGGGAGTGTACCTTTGATGGTGGCGATATTTTATTTTGACACAAAAAATACTTTTTTAACCGAAGCGAGGGAAGTGCGTTGCCAACATTTGCTTGCTTCGCTTGCATATATGAAGACTGGTCAATTTCTCTATGCTGCGCAACCAGATATGCGCTACAGTTTGCCTGTGATTAATCAGAGCAATGCTAATGAGTTACTAAGGCCTACAAGATCCCTTGATTTGTTCCCCATAAATATGCTGTCTGGGATACAGCAAGACTTCATGACCTCCTCAGATATGGAATAACTCTTCCTCGGGACTTTCACCAATGCTTTGTTCTGATAGTCCCTGATGAAGTGGACACACCATGTGAACCTGTTTCTGAGACCCGTGTTGTGGCTCATTTACATATGACAGATGGACTGTTCTAAAGGACTGTTGATTGTTACCATACCTTGAAACATTTGTTATTTAATGCCTGAATGTAAAAGTTTAAGACTGATTCTGTTTGATGCTTGTGTGTCACAAAACCTTTGCCTTTTGAGTATATGGTACCCAAGTTCCATTGAATCAAACATAAATATCTGATTTTTTTTTAATAAATAAAGGAACTTTGTTGATCATTCTTTATTTCTCAGTTACGTAGCACATGTACACTTGCACTTATATTCAAAATACACTGACAGTTAGTAGCCATGATCCTTTCAAGGTAAAGTGGAGGTGAATTTGAGTACTTAAAGCTTTAATGAGTTCGGTCAATTAACCTGAGTCATGTCAAATTAGGGAGTGAGTGAGTGAGTGAGTTTAGTTTTACGCCGCTTTTAGCAATATTCCAGCAATATCACTGCGAGGGACACCAGAAAATGGGCTTCACACATTGTACCTATGTGGGGAATCGAACGCGGGTCTTCGGCGTGACGGGCAAACACTTTAACCACTAGGCTACCCCACCGCCCCCAAATTAGGGAATGAATACTACATGTAGTTTAACTAGTATTATAAGTAGGGGAAAATTACTTTTGTTCCAAAAACCGTTGACAAATGGTACTGTGTCCAGTTTAACATTATAACCATGGTATCCATTCTCTTCCCACAGTGGTTACTTGTCAAATCTTCCTACATAACCTCTGTTCTAATACGACCCTTTCATGGTGCGAGTGTTCAAGGCAATCAGATTTAGTAGTGCAATCAGCAACCTTGTTTAAAAAAAGTTCGTTCAAAAGATCTCAGTAATTTCCAGAAGCATTGTGAAAACTAGAACCTCTTCCCGAGCATGATGCTCAAATGTTTCTTCTAGACAGAACCCAGTCATGTCATTTTTGTTTCTCCACATTGCTTGCATTTGTCAGGTTGAATCTAAGTCGATGTAACACGTGTTCTGATTGGACAGAAAAAAGGGAGATAAATCTGGTGCCATTTTTCGCCGCTAGGGGATTTTATGAGAACCGAGAAATATGGTCGTATTAGAACAGAGGTTCATAGGAAGATATGACATGTAACCTCTGTGGGAAGAGAATGCATGGTATCATAAGGGTAGCAAATCTGGGTGGCAGGGTGGCATTATAAATGACACCGGATGGACTGAATATGTACATTACATGAACTGAAACCCATTACTGTGGAAGCTGTCTAATTCGGACTCAACTGGGGCCGACGTTTGTGCTGGAATTATGAGGAGTCCAAATTGGACTGGTGAGAGTAAAGAGTTATCTCCCTTGACAAGGAGATACGCATGCACAGTACTTTTATGATGAAAGACACAACTAAATGAATACATGAACAAATGAACAAACAAACATGTACTGTATAGATTACTTTATTTATTCAATGGCTGACTGCATGGCCATACTTTCATTGTGGAAATAGTCCCTCAGGTCGGTTTGCAAACCGCCGATTCAGTACAATAGAGTATCATCTTTTCATAACAAAATCGCTGAGTGAGTCCTGTCAGCTTGATGAACTGCTTTGTTAATTCCTTTTGTTAATTGGTTATCATCACACCTGATAATCCGTTTGAAGTCGGTAATTGGCTAACTACAAAGCACTTCCGTCTGACTTAATTAGCGATGTTTTCATAGTAAATTACCTTGAAGGGCGGAGATTTCAGTCTGAAATCCGAGTTACATGAATTCCGAATTAGTTAGCCTATACATAACGATAACTTAGTTAACTTCAGCTGGGACCAACAATTCGGACCAAATTATATAAAAAAACGAGTTATTTAGACTCCGAGTAAGACAGCTTCCACTGTATTCAGTTCAGAAACAAAATCCAAGCTTATAAGATTTTAAAACATATGAAGTCTGTGGGAAATCTATACAGGAAAAGGGCATATTAACACCATTTTGGCAAAATGTAGCTCTCTTTTAGCTATGTTTTTATAGAATATTAGTTACAGTTATCATTAGTTACATTAAAAAGACAGATTCCCCTGGACCCCACAAATCCAAAAGGACAATTCATCTGGCTGTTACATAAATTCAACTTAAATTTGTTTCTTGTTTTTCTTCATTTTCAAAAGAATACCATTGTATTAGGCACAAACCAATATCAATCAAGCTAAAAAACTAATATATAGCAAAAGGCACAACCTTTTTGACAATCTGGTCTTTATAAGCACACAGTTTCATGAATCAAAACATATTAGTTTTAGAGATATGGTCGGAATAAGCTCACCACTATAAACACAGTCAAAATTAAAACAGCAAAATGATTATCTTCAGCCCCTGAGTGGGGATATGTAGAAATAAGTTCTGTCCATCTGTACATCAAAAGCATACCTCATAAATTATTTGTGATAGCTTAACCAAACTTGGCACACATGTCAAGCATGATCTCTAGATGTGACTTATGGGGTTAACATCCAGATATGAATTTTTCTTTTTTCAGTTTCCATGGAAACATAACTTACAAAGATAGAAACGCCCAAACCAGTGTCCACAGACAAACCTGGGGACCCCCACTATATGGAGTAGAAAAAAATTTTTGTGAAGCAATGCATGTTGTATATAACAGAGGAATGCCAAGAAACTCCAACCCTACTCGGACATGTTTCTGGAGTGCATGTTTGCATGGACAAGATCTATCCCCAACTGGTCTCTGGGAGCAGCAACTCAATCATCTTTCCTGTTTGATATGGGCGATTGGCAGATTTTGAGAAGTCTACACAACAAGAGTCGTCAGATGACATATCCCCCTGACCCCTATATATTTAAAATGACACATCATGTGACAGTTACTGGAGTTTTTTAAGTTTGAATCGTTTCCATATAAATGATGAAAAATGCCATACACTTCTGCCTAAAAGTTCATTCCCCTTGAACGCCTGTGACATGAGTGTGCATCGGGTGTGCATTCGTGAGTCCCATGTCACACAAGTGTGCAATGCGTTTGAGTCCAGTGATGCACACACGTGTACCATGCATGTACCACAGAATCAAGTTTCAGTTGAATTTGATGAAAAAGCACTGCTGAAAAGCGTCAGAGTTGCTTGCGGAACATTCTATAGGTTCTGAATTGGAAATTTACCAGAAGTGATCAGGGAGGAACAACGTGTTGGTAATTGTTTTGTGTAGATCTATTTCTGTGTTTTAGTTTCGTATTTTGTAAATTAGTGTTTCACTTTTTTCTTCATGCATTATGATATTTTTAGTTTTTGTTTTGATATTTCCTCATTATGGTGCTTTCTTATGTTTGCACTGGATGGTTATGGGGAACTATATGTGAACTAGTAGTTCAAGTTTGACAAGATATATGTTATCAGAGACCATATCTATTATATGGTCTCTGATGTTATTCAGTGATCTTAAACATGGTTGTAGTATTAGGTTAGGTTTGTGTTTGTGTCCAGCGGTCACAGGAACACCATTCGGAACAAGTCCCCTTAAACCAAAATGTACCAATTATTAGCAAAACTTATTAAATCTCTGTCATTATATTTGAAAAGAAACTTGCCAATATGATATTGTCATCAACGAATGATACACCAGTGTGTGCATTGTATGCAATTGTTTGTGTACCAGTAATATGAGTTACCTGAATGTTATTATTGGAATCCAGTCGCTTAAAAAATGTATCAATTATCAGCATCTATTGACACAAAACTAGTTAAATCTCTGTCATATTTGAAAAACAAGAGTCATCAGAAGATGACTTATCCCCCTGTCCCCCACATATGTAAAAGGACAAATCATCTGAAGATTACTTGATACTTTTTTAGACTAAGTTTGAATCATTTAAATGGAAATCATGAAAAATATAAATGCCATATATCTGTAAACAGCAAAAGGTACCACTTCAAGATCTGTCTCATATGTCTGCCAAGATCTGTTGAAAGATGGTTTTGCTCTGGAAATGAAGCCAGTCCTTCCCTTTAGAGACTAAGTCCAAATGTTTCCATGGTAACGGGGGACAATAGAAATGCCAACACTTTGTAAATAACAATACCTCGCATATATAACTGAAGCCCATCCCTCACTTTTGACACTAAGTGAAAAATGTTTCCATGGAAACAGAGAAAATAATAAATCACAAAAACCTGTACATAGCAAAAGGCACCACTTTAGGTTCTGATTGATAAGAAACTTGATGCCAAACCTGCAATGAGGCAATTTCAGATTTTGAAAATTGTGTTGAATCACTATATTGATGAGGGAGTTTTTGAAGATGATGTTTTGGAAATGATGCAAGAGGAATGTTCAGATCAATTAGAAATAAAAAAAACTTGAAATTCAGTTACAAATTCAAAAAGAAGAAAATAGTAAACAGGAAGTACTAAAAAGGATAGAAATAAAAAGAGAAATGGATAGAGACAGAAAGGAATTAGAATTGAAGAAATTGCAAGTTGACAAAGAAATTGCACTGAAAAAGCTTGAAAACTCTTCTCAGCCCTCAGATTCTTCTTCTTTTGACATTGCAAGGCATGTTAGACTTGTATCCTAAAAGCACCAAAGAAATTATTCTACCATTGAGAAAGAGACATTAGGTATTTCGTTAGGTATTTTGTTACATTCTGAAGTGTACCTTGGTTCCACTACTTTGCCATTTGAAGTTTTTACTGATCACAATCACTTTTCTTCACAAAATGAAGAACAAGCATAAAAGACTTATGAGGTGGAGTTTGACCTTGCAAGGGTTCAATCTTGTGATCAAACACATTAAAGGCAAAGACAATGTTTGTGCTGATGCACTTTCCAGGGTGTAAATGTAGGATGACTTGATGATGCTGTATGTATGTATCTGCATTTGGTCATAGTAATTCTGCAAGAAGTTTCTCATATTACTCATATTATTACATGTCATGTTATTATGTTATTATTGCCATGGTTGTAACAGAGAGTTTCTACGAAACTTTCTTTTCCTCAAGGGGGAGAGTGTGTTACGAGAGTGTATTTTCCGTGATTTGAGTTGTTATGAATTATTATTGCGGTAGTTGTAATTGGGTCACAATATTAAAGGTTTTAGTGTTAGTTATAATGGGTCACATTTCCTACAGAATTTTTTAAGAGGGACGCCTCTAGGGCAGTTTTTTAGAGTTACCTTCCTTTGAAAAACATACACACGAGACCACCATTGTTCTAGAGCATTTAACGTAAGTGCTCGAAGGTTCTTGAGTGAGTGAGTGAGTGAGTTAATGTTTAACGTCACATCGGCAATATCTCAGCCATATCGTGACGAGAACATTTAAATTAAATATATGCATATGGAAAAATCTGTCAACGGAGGACAGTAAAACAACTAGCATATCACAGTTTTAAGTAAAACTAGTATGGAAAGTTAAAACTAATAGCACTATTTAGACAATACATAATAAAAACAGACTATAGATCGCCAACAACTGAAGGTAGATCACCACACTAGGGACCATGGGGACTTACAGTACCTTTGCTACCTGCATGGACCCTAGTTGGATTTACATCATCCCCTCAGCTGCTGGCGATTGTACGAAAGGTTAGCCAAAATTAAAACAACATGAATACTACAATTAAAAACCTGGCAGACTTAAATTTACTGTGAATGTTTGTGGACTTACGTACCCTCTCAGGAGGACAATAATTTTACAATACTTCAACCCCCTTTGAGGGTACAGCCACCAACAATTCAAGTTACTAATTCAAACTACCAATCATTAAAATACATCTATTTACAGAAACATACTATTCAAAATTCACCCAAAAAATCAATTTCTTTTAAAAAACCTATAATAAAATGAGAATTAACGTTGGTAAAAAGATCCTTCATTGTTTTAACTGTAAAATATTTATCCCTTGTGATGGAGAATTCAACACAGTCAAGCAGAATATGCTTGACCGTGACTCTCTCATCACAAGGGATGCAAAATCGAGGATCCTCACCTTTCAACAGGTATGCATGAGTATATCTAGTGTGGCCAATACGACATCGTCGTAGTATGACCTCTTCAAATCTGGATTGACAACCCAAGTGGGTATAACCAATGTAAGGTTTTATCTCATGTAATTTATTTATACCCACTTGGGTGTCCCACTTCTTTTGCATCAGATCACGGATATAAGATCTAATGGTGGCTTTGTAATCACTGTAGGGAATAAGAAGCGGTGTCACAGATTTGTTGAGTGCTGCCTTGGCAGCAAGATCGGCCATTGTGTTCCCTGAAATGCCTACATGGCTGGGTAACCAACAGAAGACGATGTCGTATTGGCCAGTAGCAAGATTATTATACAATTCAATAATGTCAATTAAAAGTGGATGTTTACATGATAAATTTTTAATCGCCTGGAGACAAGAAAGAGAGTCTGAATAGATTATATATTGTTTACGTTTAGGGTGTCTTTGAATATATTTGAGAGCTGTTAATATGGCGTTAGCTTCAGCTGTAAAAATAGAACTACTAACTGGTAATCGAGAAGATATTGTTCTGGATCCAATGACAGTGGCACAAGCCACAGCGCCACCATCCTTGGACCCATCTGTAAATAAGGATTTATAATTGCTATATTTATGTTTTAATTGATTATATTTTTGCTTATATTGTAATTCATTAGTCTCTGATTTTTTAAATGTGGTCAATGTTAGGTCTACTTGAGGCCTGACCAACTGCCAGGGAGGAGAAGAAAGAAGACGGGAGGGAGCTATGTTTTCCAGCTCAATCCCAGCAGCAGAAAGAAAAGGTGTAATTCTATGTCCCAGAGGCGGGACAAGAGAAGACTTTTTGTTGTATAAATCCTCATAAAGGGGATTGAAAACACAGTTATATGCAGGGTTAGAATGATTAGAGTATAATTTAGTAATGTATTGTAAAGCTAACTTTATACGGCGCTGCTCAAGAGAAGGTTCATCAGCCTCAACATAGAGACTGTCAATAGGTGAAGTTCTAAAAGATCCAAGACAAAGTCTCAGACCTTGATGATGGACAGGATCAAGAAGTTTAAGATTGCTTTTGCAGGCTCCCCCGTAAACGATTGAGCCATAATCAAGTTTAGAACGAACTAGTGATCGATAGAGATGGAGAAGGGTAGCTTGATCCCCTCCCCATTTTGAATTTGAAACAACTTTCAACAAGTCAAGTGCTTTCAGGCATTTAGTTTTAAGTGATTTAATATGTGGTAAAAAAGTTAAATGTGAATCAAAGATTAGACCCAAGAACTTGGCTTCCTTCACAACTTTAATGGGCGTCCCATCTAGAGACAGTTCAGGATCTTTATGGGGTTTATATCTACGACAAAAATGTATGCAGTTAGTTTTCGATTTAGAAAATTTGAAGCCGTTTTCAAGACACCATTTATTTATTTTGTTTAAACAAAGCTGCAGTTGCCGTTCAATGGTATGCATATTTTTCCCACGACAAGAAATATTAAAATCATCCACAAATAACGATCCATCAATTGAATCGTTTAAAACTTTTGATAAACTATTTATCTTGATGCTAAAAAGTGTGACAGACAGAATACTGCCTTGTGGAACACCCTGATCCTGATTGTAATGATCAGACAGGGTAGAACCCACTCGAACTTGAAACTGTCTGTTATTTAAAAAGTTGGCAATAAATTGAGGCAAACGACCTCGCAAGCCGAAGTCATGTAAATCTCTTAAAATACCATATTTCCAGGTTGTGTCATATGCCTTCTCAAGATCAAAAAAGATAGACACAGCATGTTGATTATTAATCAGTGCATTTTTAACAAATGATTCCAGTCGCACTAAGTGATCGACAGTACTTCTGTTTTTACGGAAACCACACTGTATATCAGTTATAAGGTTATTTGTTTCCAAGTACCAAACAAGTCGATTATTTATCATGCGTTCCATGGTCTTGCAAACACAGCTAGTTAACGAAATCGGACGATAATTGGATGGATCGGTATGATCACGTCCAGGTTTAGGTATGGGTACTACTATGGCGTCACGCCATGATGAAGGAAAGTTACCCGATGTCCAAATATCATCAAAAATATTTAGGAGAGTTTCTAGGCAGGATTCTGGTAAGTGCTTCAGGAGTTGATAATGTATGTTATCAGCTCCTGTAGCAGTATCATGAGCTTGATCAAGAGCAGTATGGAGTTCATGAATAGAAAAAGTTTCATTATAATCTTCCCCATTATCAGAATGGAAATTAATAGTTTTCTTTTCTTGTTGTTTTTGATACTGCTGGAATTTAGGTAAATAATTAGAAGAGGAAGAGTGTTTAGCAAGGGTTTCACCCAGTTTATTTGCGATATCTGATTTATCGGTAAGTACTTGATCTCCATGTTTAAGATGATTGACAGTAGATTTAGTACCTTTACCTTTAATTTTCTGGACCATATTCCATACCTTGGACATGGGTGTCCGAGAATTTATTTTAGATACATAATTTTGCCAAGATTGGCGTTTGTTCTGTTTAAAAGTACGCCGTGCTTTAGCATTTAAAATTTTAAATTTATTCAAATTATGCACCATAGGATGGCGACGGAAATAATGTTCTTGAAACTATGACTGAATGTATATATAAATGCTAGTTGCCGTGTTGTACACAGACACATACAGAGTTTAACTGGAGTATACATCATCAATATCTGTCAACGCCTGATCTACATTAACCGTTGCCAGACTGCTTGCTGTGTTACATTCTGCATATCTGTTTCTCTCTTGCACTAACACTTTGTTCAGTTTACTATACATTTTGTGGCCCATTGCCTTAGATTTTGTCTCATTTGTATTGTATTTGAAATTGGTATTGTGAAACTGACTTGTAACTTGATCTCTTTGCTAAATAATACAATATCTGAATTTTTTAGACTTGTCTTTGTTCTGTTTTGCTGGTTCACAGGGGATTTCTTACACCTTTTGTCACGGCAAATTCTTAACAGTAACAATATATCTACCAAGTTTTGCAGAAAAATATTGAACTGTTTTTGACTGGGTTCTGCTCCGGAAACAAAGCCCACCCCACCATTAGACTAACATCAAAATGTTCCATGGAAAAACAAAAAAATAAAAATGTCAAAAATCTGTAAATAGCTAAATGGACAACCATAGGTTCAGACTATTATATTTAACAATTTTGGTTGAAAATATTGAACGGTTTTTGAGCTATGCTCTGGAAACAAAATGGTTACAGACAGATGGACGGACAGATGAGGCGTCGATTACATCCCCCAGCATGTAATGCCAGTTTGATATCATTGTAAATTGATTGTTACGAGTGTGTATTTTCTGTAAATTTTATTATTATTTAAGTAATAATTATTATTGGGTCACACTGTTTAGACTTCTGAGTGATTGTTGTTATGGGTCACATTTCATATCATAAATGTTCAGTACTTTTTGTATTTTGGCAGCAGGCTTTAAGATAGTGCTTTAGAGCTACCTTCTCTTCATTAATGTTTTGATTAGTTGTGCGTACTTCCGGGAGACTACTTGAGAATTCTACGTTGATGGTCATATGTGCTCGAACATTCAGCAATTGGTGACTGTGGCAGATTTTGAGAGGCATTTTTAACTGTTTCATGACGAGCTGCGCCACCACCCACATGCACATTTGGAAGCATATGTACAGACTGATCAACAAAGACGGAATTTTTTCCACTCGATAATATTTCCATCTTCATTATTATGATAACAAGTGAAAACATTTTGAAGTTTAGTCATCTGCCACTGGTAAAAAATGTTAGGACTGACAAATAACAAACACTGCAAAAAAAAGTGTACATGTGCAAGCTTGTAAATCTCTTGGAAAGATAATGTTTCCAAAACATTTCCAATTTTGGAAACATGAGATTTCTGTGCATCCATGCATGTGTGTGTGTGTGCATGGATATAAAATATCCAACTTAAAGCATTAAAAATCAGGCCATTTGTAGCCATGATGACTATACTGGTTGAACCACTAGAAGAATGAAAATAATTTCTCACTACAAAATAAACTGGAACAGTAACATTTTCCATCTTATCATATGAGGTTCCAAACACTGAATGAGATAAATGCTGTTTGATGACATGGCTCAGAGAATAGTATAACGGCAAAAGTTATGCTTGAATGACTAATGTAATGGTAAAAATATATACATTTGACAAAAATAGTAAGGGATATTTGCAAATGTTTAATAATGACCTATTAATTCATTGACACACTGATAAAATATGAATCATAAAAATACCAATATCCCTAACTTATTTTGTCCAGTATATAATCACTATGTTAGTTAACCCATGACCAAACTGGTACCAATAGATTTTCTTTGTAATGTGTAAAAGATCATCATTTCTTAGCACCTGAAATAGGATTACACAAATTTGGAATGAGATGTTTTAATCTGAAATCAGTTTGTTGGGTAGCAGTTTACTAAAGTAGAACTTGAATCAACTTCAAAAGATTGGTCATTTGCCAAATGAAGCCCTTATCTCCTGTAAAATGCAGTAAACCATATGGGGATACATACCACTTTGCTAACTACTCCCTGTTTAGTGCATAAGGTGGCAGTTCCATGTACATAGTTCAGGTTAAACAAAATTATTGAATGTTGATTAATTCCATCACTTGAACAATGGAGTGGGTTTCGACTGATTTACAGATAGAGTTAATTTACTCACAGATGTGGTCATACTTTGCACCTCGTCATAACCCGTGAATCTGACACTTTACTCCAATTCATAGATATAACCAACAGATTTATCTCAGATCACTTTACTTTAAACTGTACCTTCAACAGCAGGAAACCTGGCCACTACCTTAAACCTGTAATCTGTAGGAAAACCAGGAACACTGACAGTTCTCTCTGTACATAATGACTAACATTGTTTACTGCACTGATGGTGATGTCGAATCAAGGGTCTCATGACTTGAAACTTCCCTTACCAACATACTTGACAAACATGCACTTAAGAAAAATAGAAGTTTTGTTGTCAGACCAAATACTCAGTGGTACAGTGATGACATCAGGGCAAAGAAAACAAACTGTTGCAGGGTGGAAAAAATCTAGAGGAAAAGCAAACTTGAAGTGCATTGGCAGTAATGAACTGAATTCCATGCTAGCTTCAGCAAAGGCTGCTTTTGTTCAAAATGCCATAACTCAAAAATAAACACAACTATAAGGAACGACACAACATCTCTGGTAAACTTCTACATGGTTCCCATGAAAAGATCCCATCTCACACAGATGAACTCAAAATTGCCAACAGGTTTGCATCTATCTTCAGTAACAAAATCAAGAACGTCAGAGCCAATATCCAGTCAAATACTATGTTACCACATGAATCTGCACCGTTTCAGGGTAAGCCACTAGAACACTTAACACCAACTTTTTTTGCCGAGGTCTGTCGCATCATTAACTCATTAAGCCCTGGAGCCGCTCCACTGCCCAACACCTGGCACCCCTCGCTGACTGCCTAATTGCTGCGACGAGGCTAATTAGTCCTAATCATGCCTGATTTCCCTGGCAGGTCTCGGATATGACAGGAAACTGTTTAGAGTCTCACAAACAAGTACTGATTATTTAATTGTGTCGTAAAGATGTAAATGGGAAAGAGGCCGATGTGAATACATATATTACAGCATTTCATGTAATTTATTACCTGTATCTCTCATACCCCTTTGCCAGAGTGTGCTGTATTTTTATCAACACCTACGCGGTGTTTGTACGTACGAGATGAACAAATATACAAATTCCTCCTGTCTCTCACATCGTATGGACTGAATTATAATATATTATTTGTAATAGTTTTTAAAAAGAGGGGGGTTTGCATTATAATCGTCTAGATTTTTTGCCAATACATTGCTCGTGCTTACTGACTATTTCAAGGAAAGTATCAATAGGTGTTTAAGGAACATGGAACATATAGAGATTTATAGTTTGTCACTTTGTTCATCTTAACTTAATGCTGCAAACATACATCACCATTCATACACATACATACTGCATGATACATTTATCAGTACTCGATGCTAAACAAAGCTCCCCGTCATGTGAAGGGATAAAATATCCCGAATGTAACGCATTATATCTCAGTTACTCATTATATTGGCTGATACTTTGACCAATTGTATCGTGAGAACCTGTCACATAGGAAGGGCAAGGTGATGGGGCGTGGCCTAAACTTCTGAAGAGCACGTTTGGACACTCAAAGTGATAGGGTAGAGACTGATTATTGGCTTTATCGTTGACCAATGACTATGTTGTGTTTCGGCTGTATCAACTATCATGCAACAATTTGTGTATTGTAAACATAACATCAGTTACTGTAATGATGTATGAAAGAAACACATAAGACATATGGGAGTAGACTGACACTATGATGAGTGTATTCGTTCTCAGATGGTAACAATAACGACTGAAATGCAACAATTGAAGAGAATGAGTGAATTTAGTTTTACAGCGATTTTAGCTATATTCCAGCAGTATCGTGCGGGCTTAACATATTGTGCCCAACAACTGACAAGAATGGTATACGGTACCATTTGTACAACACAACTAGTGCATAAAGCGTTATCGTCCTTGGAACAAGTCTTCATGGTAGGCCTCAAAACAGTCAACGCACAAAAACACATCACAGCTTGAACATCTGCATTTGATGTCTCGATGTTTGCCAGTCCGTTTCATTGTATGTAAGACATACTTAAACCAAATGATGTCCCACTCATATCATTGTGAGAGATTAAATTGTTCAAAACATCTATGTCAATGGCAGTAAAGACGAATTTATGCACATGCCTAATAATCTATGAAAGAAGCGTTTTTGCTGATACATTCCTAGTGTATACTGAATATTTTAAGGAAAGTACTAATAAGCTAGTCTGTGACTTACATATAACAGATTCACAGTTTGTCGCTTTGGTTCATCTAGATTTAACGCAGAAAATATACGAACATACATGAATACATATTGTATAATGCTATTCCTTGCACATACATAAGACAAAGGGTCATGGGATGGGCGTCATCAAAGTTCCCGAATAGGACGTTTTGTATCTTAACTGTTCAATATCGTCCCTGATTTGTTATCTATGACCAATCGTATCATGAGATACCTGTCACATTGGAAATGACAGGTGATGAGGCGTGGGCTAAATTTCTGAAGAGTACGTTCGGTCACTAGATACAGATTGACTATTGGTTAGATCGTTGACCAATCGATATGCTAGATTTCGGCTTTATCAACTCTAGCTATCATGAAAAACTTTGTGTATCGTGAACATACATAATCGTAAGGATGCCTGAAATGTACACGTAGGACTAACAAGCACTTCGACGAGTATATTTTTTTTGCTAAGCACTCAAAGCGCTACAATCCGATTATTGTTACCCCGGATAACCCAATCCAATCATTGAGTAGAGATAGTATTTATTTGCGTATACTTTTTGCGCACACTGCTTGTACATCAAACATAATGGCTTGCTGAACATTTCAATATAATCTGTACATTGTTATGAATAAATATCATAATTCAAGTGCATGTATTATAGAATTCAAAAAAGTAACACAATACTGATTTATTGTGATGTATACACTTGTAGTTGAATCTCCTCAAATATTTATGAAGATGGGCATACTAATATTTGTTTTGAAAGCAAACGAGGTTCAGAAGATTGGCAATGGGCGTGACTCCACAAAACAGGTTGTCCAATGATGTAACAGAGCATATGTTTGTTTTACACTTGTCACCAGACAAAAGTTTACCTGGACATGCATTCGACAAGAGGCTAGCGCTGTTATTTTGAGGTTGAAAGAGGTGTTCATATATTGATTGAATGATTATACGCATCAATTCCGTAACTGATATACTCTCCTCCTTTTATTGACGATGGATCTGATACACGTGATCATTACACAGGATAAGATAATCACAGAGATCAAATACAAACGTTTCTTACACAATGCTTATGTAAATTGCATTGAAAAATCACATTTTAAATAAGCATGAAACAGCTTGAACAAAATACCCCAGTTACCTTTGTATGGTTTATGTGTACTATATGTGTATATTATGAGTAGATGCAAGAGTTATCACTTCATATTCGATTATGTATTATTGTCAACTTTAAAAATCAATAGTCGCAAATGAATTAGGTCTAAATTAGTAACTTGGTTTATTTCAAATACGATTCATTATATGAACTATTACAATGAATGAATGAATGATTTAATTTAGAAGTTTTCGTAACCTTGTCACCGGTAATTCAATCAATGTGCAAACATAGTATCTCAGTATTCACTCCCAATGACGAGTAACAAACACGTACCTCCTGTAACAACATCTCATAATCCCTTTTCTCGCAGACATGTGTTCATTTGCCTGTATAAGCCCCCAACATTGCAAGCAATTGTTATCAAAACACATTATAATTAATAGTTCTCCTGATTAACACAGAAAGTAACCTCTCTCGTAAGAAAGGCTAATCTTTGATCATTACTGCTAAATTGATTGAAATTATAGGTACAGTACGAATTTAAAATGTAAAACCCCAATACGCGGCTCTCGCTGAATGAGAGGTGCTTTTCATAATCCCCAATATGCGGCTCTCGCTGAATAAGAGGTGCTTTATATTACCCCCAATACGCGGCTCTCGCTGTGAGAAGCTAATTAATTTGCCGCATATATGCGGCTCTCGGCCTTAATGAGTTAATGGTTCTCCATCCAAGTCATCTTCTCTGGACACCATCTGTTACCTGAGGGTGTTGGGATGTTAAACCCTTATCCCTGGGCAATCTGTAGTACTTCCACTCTGGGTTTGGGGATGATGTAGCTAGATGTAATACTCAAGGATAAGTCCAGTATGGCAGTCAAGTCTTTTTATTTTTGGATGGTTTTTCACAAACAAAGGTCCTCAGATATTTCTTAGTTTCTGGTCTATGCACAACATTAGTTTACAACTTCTTGGAAATACTTGTTGGTTTCTCGTACAACTTCTGATACTGTAAGTTCATCTGAACCCTTCTCTCAATATAGAGAGAGAACCTCTCAAGTCAATGGTGTGGCCCAGAATCGCTCACTCCTCACCGGACATCTAACAAAATAGAAGTCATGACAATTTAGGTTCCTGTTATGATACGGGTCTTGGTCCCAAGTGAGGGTACCAGTGAAATCCCTTACTAATTGGCATGTTGGTTTGCTTGGGGGAATTAACTCAGCAAAAAGTCCTAAGTCACTAGAAGCTAATTACAATTTTATTTACAAGAGATAGAAAAACAAGGGTGGCCACAGAGAGTCGGTACAACCCTCTGGGGTGAGGGCTAGAGCTGACCTGTGTTGGGAGTCTAAACCCTACTGTGGTATCTTCATCACTTTGACCACAATAAATGATAAGAGCAATGCAATGCAATCAGTTACAGATTTATATCGTGAGTGTGTTACACACTTGGCGGAAGTCGGTTGCCGGAGTTCCCGGATGTAGATAGGGAGTAATCATTGTAGCCTTTTAACTATTACAGTTTTTTTTGTTTTTTTTTTCATAAAAATGTACTCCTATGAATACTTGTAACATCATAATGTAATGTTCCAGTTATTCTTTAGACTCTTTCAATAGTCCCAAAATTTCACTGGAACTCTTTTTTTTTTCTTTAACATAATAACCAATAACATGCAATTACTGTGGAGTAATTGTTCTTCTAATAATGATAGCACTAGCTAGAAAAATGAACTACGGGAACTAGTAACATGAAACAACTACTAATCCAGTATAAGGGGTACACCTTTAAAACTAAACATCACACTGACTGTGTTTCGACACTTAATGAGTATTCAAGAGCATAACATTTAACATGCATGATAAATGTCTTATTTGGCATCAGCATGGATTTTCAAGTTAAGTCTCTCTGGTGCTTTGCAAATTCTGCTTGATATGGTTTCTGTATATCTGGACGGATGATCTCTGGTGTGGCCTGAGTCTGCTGTGGCTCAGACACAGTGCTGGTAGTTGCTGGCTCATCTGGCACCACCAAGGATGGTAACAACTGCTCAGATACTATTGAAGCATCTGGTACTTTTGACTTTTCAGCCAACACATCACTGCTTTTCACATAATCGCACATGATCAAGGTGCCGTCGAACAACAACACCATCAACATCGAGCCGAACTTGAAAAGACACAGGGCCTGTCTTCTCTGTTACGACTCCCGAAAGCCACTTTTTGCCTGGACGAAAATTCATCACATACACTGGATCTCCCACCTGGATCAGCCGATCATTTGCATGAATATCATGGTTTAATTTCTGCTTTTCTTGCTTCTGCTGCACACTTTTACCCACATCTGGGTGCAGAAAATCGAGATGCGCCTTTGGGCGTCTTTTAAGCAACAGTTCTGCTGGTGACACGCCTGTGGTTGTCTGCGGTGTGAGAAGATATTTAAACAAGAATCGTGACTCTCTTGTCTGAATTGATCCAGTTGTCATATGTTTCATACCAGTTTTGAATGTCTGAACGGCTCTCTCCACTGAGCCATTTGAGGCTGGATGATAAGGTGCCACACAAGTGTGAACTACACCGTTCCTGGTCATGAATGTTGCAAATTCATCACTAGTAAAACATGTCCCATTGTCTGTGACAACTTGATCTGGCAACCCATGGGTCGCGAACATGATCCGCAGGCTTTCAATCGTGGCATTAGATGTTGCATGTTAACCGGGAAAACTTCTAACCACTTGGAGTGTGCATCAATACAAACAAGGAACATTTTGACAAGAAATGGTTCTGCATAGTCCAAGTGCAGACGACTCCATGGAAGCTCTGGCCATTCCCACGGATGGCTTCTGTTGACCCAACACAAATGTTTTCACTTTTTCTTCTAGTTGCACATCCATCACTGGCCACCATACTAGACCTCGAGCCAGTGACTTCATACGTGACATTCCAGGGTGTGCTTCATGCAATATGTCCATAATTTTTTTCGACCCTGTGGTGGAACAACAATTCGACTACCCCAAAGAATGCTATTATTCTGGACACTTAATTCATGTTTTCGCTGGGTGAAATTCATCATTCAAAGTGAGGTCATCTGACCATCCACTGTATAGCAATCTTCGCACATGTGAGAGAGTGGGATCTCTATCAGTCCACTGTTTGATCTGCTGTGTTTTTACCGGTGAAGAATCCATAGATTCTAGTAATATTATTGTGTCACCAGGCAAGGGTGGGTTAGGCACAATCTTTGGCAAGGGGAGACGACTCATACAATCAACATTGGCTAACGTTGTTCCCTGTACTCAATAGTGTAGTTGTATGCTGACAAGATAAGTGCTCACCGCTGTATTCTACTGGAAGCCATTTGAGAGATGCCTCGGTCATAACTGAATATGCTCTCCAAATGTTTATGATCTGATACTAGCGTGAACGTGCATCCATACAGGTATTGATGGAACTTCTTTATCCCAAAGATGATAGCAAGGGCTTAACGATCAAGCGGCTGAGAGGGATTGGGATGTGAATGCTATGGGTTTTTCCGATCCATTGGCAAATGCGTGGGATAGAACAGCTCCCACACCATAAAGGGAGGCATCACAAGCTATAATCAGTTTCTTTTGAGGATCATAATGTGTGAGGAGCTTACATGACGACAAATGTTCTTTCACCAGTTTTGAAAGATTTCTCTTGCTGTGGTCCTAAGAAGGACTTCAACTCGCTGACATTGCGTGGCGCCGGAGCAGACACAATAGCTTCCACTTTCTCATCAAGGCATTGCAATCCATGTTTGTCAATTCTATGTCCCAAGTAATCAAGTGAATCCACCATGAACTTACACTTTTGACCATTTAGGTGTAAGCCTGCTTTGCTCAATCTGTCCAACACAGCTTTCATGTTGTCTAGATGCTCTTGCTCTGTGGTACCTGTCACCAAGAGATCTTCAAGATAGACGCATACATGTGAGAATGTCTCGTAACAAACACTCCATGGTACGTTGGAATATTGCTGGCACCGCCGATATTCCGAAAGGTAATCGGAAGTACTGATATAATCCGTGGTGAGTGTTGATGGTTGTCAGTTTCTGGGACTCTTCATCTAATCTGAGCTGCTGATATGCTTGACTCAAGTCCAGTTTTGTGAATGTTTCAACCCCTGACAATGATGCAAACAAATCTTCAATCTTTGGAATTGGATACACATTGGGGCATGTTACTTTGTTCAGTCATTTTATAATCTCCGCAAATTCTCATGGATCCATTTCCCTTTACCACTGGCACAATGGGTGCTGCCCACTCAGAATGTTATACAGGCTGAGTTTCTCTATGATCCAATTTCTTTTCAACTTTCTCCCTGAGTGCATATGCTACATTCCTGTGTTTGTAGAATCTGGGTACATTTGCAGTGATACGTATTTGTACAGCATGATCCTTAAATTCATCTTGAAACACATCCGAATAGGATTTCAGTATATCCTGTAATCTCTCATTTCTCACTTTCAGGATCTTCCCCCAGTCCAGCTTAATGACCTGCAACCAGTCTCTACCAAGTAAATTTTCACCATCACCTTGCACCACAGTTAGTGAAAGTGTAGCCACTTGATCACCATAAACAACTTCAACATCAGTTGTACCCAGAACAGGAATTTTCTCTTTACTGTATGATCTCAGAACTGCCTTAGTTTCATACAGCTTTGGACGCTCATCAATTTTCCATACAGTTTCATAAGTATGAGAGTTTATGATCGACGTTGCTGCCCCAGTATCAATTTCCATGGTAACTTTCCTTCCATGAACAGTTACTTCAATCATGAAGGGTTCTACTTTCTTCCTGCCATTAAGTCCATAAGAATTGTTAGAATTCATATTGAATATGTCATATTCATCCACGTTCGTTTCCCACCCTTTCTGTGGCATTTCATCAATGTGGTTTGTAGCAGACCCTGACATTTCATCAATGTGGTGAGTGCCTGACCCTCTACCACACCCACGATTACCATGTCTGTTACCGTGCTGGCCTCTTCGACCGCCTCAATGACCACAGCCACGATGGTTTGCTTGTGTATTTCCTGCACCCTGTGAACTGTAACAGACTCTTTGAATGTGGCCCACCTTGATACAGTTGTCACACTGTGTGTCTTTGTAGTAACATGTCTTACCAGTGTGGTTTGTCCCACCACATCGATCCCATTTCATAGGTGGACGACGCTGATGAGAGGACTTGTCTGAAGGTGTCACTTTATTTACAAATTTTGATGAGGCTGTGTCTCTTTATGAATACTCTGTAATTCTTTTGAAGCCATTTCCATTGCCTGACACACAGAAAAAGCCTTGTTGTAATCTAATGTCTCTTCAGAAAGTAACCGCTTTTGGATTGCTTCATCATTAATGCCACAAACTAATCTGTCCCTTAACTGGGTTTCTAGGTCAGCATAATCACATGTTGATGCTAGACGTCTCAGCTCTGACACATATGTTGACACACTTTCATTAGGAAGTCTATCCCTGAGGTTAAACCTCCTCCTCTCTACCATAACATTTGGTTGTGGGTGTTGATGAGATTTCATCAGTTTTACCAAACCATCATAGGAAAAGTCACCTGGTTTCTGTGGTGCAGTCAAATTCTTCAACAGTCTATAGCATTTTGCCCCCACAACGCTGATAAGAATGGCCCTCTTCCTGGTATTATCAGCCATCTCATTTGCTTCAAAATAGTGGTCTATTCTTTCTGCGTAATCATCCTTATCAACATCATACTCATCAATTTTCCCAAATGCCGCCATCGTTTGATAGCACGTGGCCTGGATCCCGGGAGATCATACGACAGCTGTAAACATTAGTTCTAAGCACCAGAATGCTAATAAAAGTTCTCAGCGAGCTAATTTGGGCTCTGACATCCTTGTCGCCAAATTTATGTGGTATCTTCATCACTTTGACCACTATAAATGACTAGAGCAATGCAATGCAATCAGTTCCAGATATATATCGTGAGCGTGTTACATACTTGGCGGGAGTCGGTCGCCGGAGTTCCCAGATGTAGATAGGGAGTAATCATTGTAGCCTTTTAACTATTACACCTACTGATTGACAAATGAAGGTGGAGACTATTTAACTACAATTTAAACAATACAAAGATTATGATTTGCTGACTGATACAAAAATGGGTGTAACCTACTATAGCCAATGAAATACAGAATAAACAAAATGGGGTGTGTCCTACTAGAACAACTTCAATGACCAGAAAGGGGGAGTACTTAATCTTTTAATCCTATTCTAAGTGGCATTAATCTTGTTGGCACATTTACTGGATGCTTGATTGCTTACTCTGGGCTGGATTAACTGGTGTTTGCATAATGTTATTTTACTGTAGGTGATGGCATGTTTACCTCATCAAAGCAGTTTATTAACCTGTCTAGACATAACCCTTGTCTTAGTGAATGGTTTGTCTTACAGTGAAGTTCTGATTACGTCAGGCTAATGAATCCTTCCCAAGAAGAAAAAGTTTAGTTACATTGACAGACACTCTATACAGTTGGCGGAAAATCAACGATTTTCGGAACCTCGGAGCCCAGGAACTAACTACAACCAGCTACAAGAACACATGGAATAACAAGCGACTGCATCCACCTCTGACCTCAGCACTGGATTAAGGACCACCAACGCCTCTAAAGACACCAAGCAAGGAAGAAAAAGTCTTCAAAAATTGTAAGTACAAGTTTACATTGTTGATTTCTTGTTTTTCTTTATTACAGTACGGTATATACTATAAGGTGTCATGGCCATATGGAGTCTGGTATGGAATGTAACTCTGGAAGTGAAATTCCTACTGTGTCTTCAGTTACGCCCCTTGCCAAAAGTGTAATTCAGGTAACACTTGGCACTGAAACAAAAACTTGTTTAATAGACACAGGGGCATCCATTTGTTGCATTTCATCTGCTTTTCTAAACAAAGCTTTCAACAACCCTGTACTTGGAAACTCATCCTTTCCACACATTCAAGGTGTTGGTGAATTGCACAAAGTGTTGGGTTCATTTGTGTTAGATTTTGTCATTGAAGATCAGGAATTCTCACAAGTATTCCATGTCCTGCCCTCAGTACCACAGTCAGTCCTGCTGGGTGAAATCTTCCTCAGTGACAACCATGCAGTCATAGATTATAGCTGCTATTCCCTCATAATAGGCAGAAGCACTTCAGATTGGTAATGAAGTTGATATATTGCCTATCCAGATCAAGAAATTAGTGGATTAGCAAAAACAATAGACCAAATTTATATCCCCCCTCAGAGTGAAATTCATTTCAAGGTAAGACTGCCTGAGGCAAAAGATGATTCCCTCGTTTTCATTGAACCAGTTGCCTCCCTCATTGCTCATTCTGAAGTAACAGGTGGTAGGACCCTCTCAAAAGCACACAAGAAAACTTCTACATTCAGGCTAATGAATCCTTCCCAAGAAGTAAACGTTTTAGACAAAGGTACAGGTGTAGGCAAATTTAGTTACATTGACAGACACTCTATCTTTGAAACTGACGGTGACCAGTCATTTTTAAGTATAGTTAGGGCAGACAATATGAAGACTGACAACGACTGAAGGGATTAGTCAAAATTGCTCAAGATTTAGGGTTTGGTCTGGCCATGACACAACTGATGCCTGATCAGCAACAAAGACTACTGAGGTTCTTAGGACAAAACAGAGACATGTTTTCCACAAGCCTTGCAGACTTAGGCAAGACTGACATGCACGAGCATGTCACTGACATGGGCAACCATCCCACTGTTAAGTGTAGGCCTTATCGGCAATCGTCCCATCTCCAAAGAGTCTGTGACTGAGGAACTGGTAGAAGATTTTATCAAATATGATTTACTTAAGGAATCCACTGTAATGTATTCAGCCCCCATCATCTTTGTTAAAAACCATGACGGCTCATACAGATTTGTTTGTGACTACAGAAAGTTGAATTCTGTCACCTTACCAATGTCATGGCCACTTCCTGTTTTTGACGATGTTGTTGATCACATAGGCAATGGCCAAGCTACAATTTTCCCCACTTTAGATCTTGCAAATGGCTCTTTCCAAGTGCCACTACATGAAGATTCAAAGCAAAACTGCTTTTGTCACCCATCAAGGCCTATATCAATTCAAAAGTTTGCCGCAGTGTTTGTCTAATTCTCCACTTTGTTTTCAGCAACTCATGAGCAAAGTGCTAAGAAAATTGCTTTCTAAAGTTCTACATTGATGATTTGATAATTTACAGCAAAAACTTTGAGGAGCATCTCCAACATTTGGAGCCAGTCTTCTACTATCTCAAACAGGCAAATTTAACACTGAAGTCATCAAAATGCAATTTTGCAACAGAAAAGGTTGCATTTCTTGGTCATGTTTTATCATGTGGAGATGTCCAAGTTGATGACAAAAAGGTCGAGGCAATGTGTGAGATGTGAAAGATTATGCTAAAATTGCACTGCTGTTGAATGCATTGTTAAAAAAGCATTCAGAGGCTGAAACTGGGAAGACACCAAAATTCCAGTGGTCTCTCGAGTGTGATTTAACAGGCATTTAACACTCTCAAACATGCTATGTGTAACACACCTGTCTGTCCAGACTTTGACAAAGAATTTTTCCTTGCAACCTACGCCAGCGATATGACCATAGGGTTTGTTTTAAGTCAAAAAGATGAAAAGAATAATGAGCATCCTATAGCTTTTGGTGGAGGAGCTCTTCATGGCAGCGAGAAGAACTGGAGCATTGCGGAAAAAGAAGGCCTAGCTCTGGTTGAAGCCATCAGATCATTTCGTCCATACCTTGCTAATTCCAAATTCACAGTCCCCATAGACCACATCGTTTTGAAATGGCTCAAATCCATCAAGGATGCCACAGGTAGGTTAGGTCGATGGTCGCTAGAACTGGCTACCTATACTTTCGATATTGTTCATCGCAGTGGCAAAGTTAACGCGAATGCCGATGCACTCTCACGCAGGGAATATGGGCACAATATTAACTGCCAGAATCAAACAGAAGAAGATGCTGAGAAAACAGTCTTTACAGTAACTTCACTTGGACAAAGAAGCAACACCATAACATCGGCAAGCCCACATTTATCCTCACAGGTCACCCAATCCACTCAGACTGAGAATGATAGCATAGTAAGTATTGATCACGTGGATTCTGAATCACAGACATCTCATTGGTCTGTCACCTTTGAATACAAGGAGGACTACCAAACAGTACCAGCAAACATTGTTGCCGCATTACATGCCTCTAGTGATGATGTCACAATGATTGTCACAATGCTACAATGATTGAGGCAAATATTAATTCTCATCCCAACTCAGGATCTGTCCAGATTTCACACAGAGTTTTGATTACAAAGGAGATATGTCCTTCCAGAAGATGAAAAAGAGATCCTACCATGATTCAGAGTTTGGCGGTTGTCACCATGGGAATGAAAGGATGCACAACACCATGAAACCAAAATATCACTGGCCCAAGATTTACAGCAATATCACAACATATGTCCAGACATGTGAGGTATGTCAACAAACCAAGAGGAACTATCACAGCAAGAAGGCACCCCTACATCCACTACCTGTGGAAGAAGTCCGATGGCAACATCCGATGGCATGTTGGTCCCTTGCCAACTACAGTAGAGGAATACAAGTTCATTCTGGTCATCACTGATGCAGCATCAAGATGGTGTGAAGCCTTTCCCCTTAGAACCCAAGAAGCCACAGAGGTATCAGATGTTCTTGTGAGAGAAATATTTTGTTGGTATGGTACTCAAAGGACTTTAATTTCAGACAGAGGTCAGAACTTCATGTCAAAATTAATCAAAGCTATTTGCGAACTTTTGGCTATCAAATTCACTCATACTAGCCCATACCATCCCCAAACAAATAGCTGTGTAGAGAGGCTCAATTCCTACATCAATCAGTCACTAAGAGCCTATTGTAACAAAACTCAAAATAATTGGCCTCGGTTTCTTCCAGGCATTATGATGACCTAGCGGATGGCTCCAAATTCATCCACTCAAAAGTCCCCTTTCGTTATGCTTTTCGGCCGAGAAATGAGAGCTCCACAAAATGTATTGTTAATTCCAAAGGAAAATTTAGGCCACAACAACAAAACTTATCTTTCAGATTTGCTTGAGGAACTAGAAATTATAAGGACAATTGCAGCAGAAAACAAACCTCGAGCAAAAGAGGTGTATTCTGAACAATACAATCGTAAGGCTAAACAGCTAGATTTCTCCCCGTGCAAAGAGTTTGGCTATACTATCAAAAAGCAGAAAAAGGCCTTTGCAACAAAAAGTGGTATGGCAGTTATTACATTGTTCATTTAGGTCCAAATTGCGTAAGGCTAAACAGCTAGAGGAAGAGTAACTCAAAATAATTTGATGACCTTTTGAGATCTAAATACATATATGAACACCCAATGGGAAAATGCAGTTGATCATTGCACACCAACATACGGACATTTTTGCTATCGTGAATTTGAGACTTTACATCTACAAAGACGTTCAGAATGTCTGCCAGCGATATTTCTTCAGAGGGCACATTCAGCTCAGGTGAGTATACTGCAGATGACGCAAGTATATTATTTGTAAAATCAGTAAGGCAATCCTGATGACGCCATGTGTTCCTTCAGCAGCATGGTTGTTGAGAAATCTTACACTCAAGACTACCATATCATTTAGCAGGGAGCTCAATACACAGAGTTGTAGAGTATCCCTGCCATTCAGCAAGTGTTTTGTATATTGAATCATGATATGAGAACAACAGCCCGACTAATTGGCTGATCAAAGGTTTATTACATGTCATAAACATCCTTCCTGGGACTTAATCAGGCTATGGGGGTGGAATATATTCCCCAGGTAACACCAGCTGCTTTTTGTGGTTGAGCTGAAGGATTACCTGTTGCACGTAATTTCAACTATAATGTATAATTAGTATAAGACTGATTTTGGACGTATTCTTACAGACGTAAAACGTTCTGTTTTATGTTTTAAGAGATAGGTTTCATCAAGAACAACAATGACGGAGCAATACAGACTAATCCCAGTATTCATGCATATACGTATTTTGGGTTCCCAAATCACACGTCATTATATGGATGGAATAGTGACTTTAATAGAAATATCCTTTTCAAAATTGCTGAGGCATTTCAAAATCAAATTTAAAACAAATATATTTTAAAAACTAAATTGATTGTTTATTTCTTTGTAAAGGTTTGTAACGTTTTCAGACAAGATATTCTTATACAATGTTGTATTAGCAGTAATTCGACTTTATTTAAAACTTTAGTTGTAATACCTGCTAGTTATTTTGTTAGGTTTTTCAAAATGCTAATTGCATTTTTCCCATGAATTTACTTTCACAGACAACTGTGAGGCAGGCTCTATGGAATGCTGAGTCTGTAAGAGGAATGACCCTAAATCCACAACAGATGTAAGAATATATTTTAATATGATTTAAATACAGTAACTGCAAGAGTTTCAATGGATTAAACCATTCAACAAGTAAAACTTCAGGAGTTTCTACAATAACCTCGACATGAATTTATCTTCATTGTGCTGACAATAAATTTAGAACTGTATTTTTTCAGGTTGGAAACAGGAAAGAATAAGGATGCTAAGGCAGCTCTCCCTGTTATTCCGTACGCTGAGTTTCAAGGTATTGCAGTTCTGCTTAATGCTCTGTCCTATATGCATCAATGCACAACAAAAAATGAGCACAACCCACTGTCATATAAATGAGAATGCTCATTTCTTGAGCTCCAAATGTGACTTTTGTTGCTCAGTAAAATTATGCATCAAAATGTGATGTTCATGGGCGATTTTGTTCAACCGTTTGAATCGGGAGCATGTGACGACTTCTTGTTATAATTCTGTAATCACTCTATAATATATGTCAGTTTTATTGAAACATAAAGTTTCTGTCAAGGCATTAGGCCCTGTTAATTAATGAACCCTTACTGACATGACTTGCTCATCAATGAACAAGGGATTAGGCCTTGTTATGTGTTGAGGCTTTGTTCAAGGCTGAGAGATATGGTAACAATCACCCCACAGTATTAATCCGCGTGATCTTTCAAAGGAGAAAAAAGGTTGTACCATACAACACCTGTGTTCTAATGTACTAAATACACAAGTATCAATAATACTGGCTATGAGATTATGAGAATAACCATTGATTCTATTTTCACATTGGTTTACCATTCACTTAATGCAAGTATAATCATATTGACTGTTTTCTTCAGAAATCGAGTCGAAGGGATGCAACAGGCAGACCTCCCCAGCCATAAGAAAGTAAAATATGAACAAGTATTAAAGAATGCACAACTACAATGCTACCCCATTGTTTATTGTATATTTGATAATAACGTGTAACATATTTTCCGTAAATTTGTAAATGGAATGTTTTTGTATGAAATTTAATCTTCCTTTTTCTTATTGTAATCTGTAAATAACATCTAGTGTAAGCTTGACACTGTCTATTTGTTTTGGGATAATTTAATTCCGCATTATAGAATACCATTTCCATCAACAGAACAGTATTGACTATGGAGCACTATCAAGCAAACATCAAATTTATTTCAATGTTATGATATGCTAAATTCCTTGTTCGCGCGCCATAAACCAAATTCAACACATTACAACTTTCACCACCTAAACAACCCCCTCCTCGGTGCATTATCGCGGTGATGACATTGTAAGATGTCAACTCATCAGAAACAATTTCAAAATGTTTTTTTTATCCAATTTTTTATCCATTAAAGATGCAGCAGACTAGCAAGGAAAATGGAAGCAGTGTGACTCGCCACACCTCAAATATGGTTCCTATGCCATGTGAATAACACAATGCAATGCACAAAGTCGAATGAAGGCCATTCTGTGTTTTTTACTGGCACAAGGTGGATAAGAACTTACTAGTACTGTAAAATCATTATTATTCGCGGGGGTTTAATTTTCACGCATTTCACGCAAAAAAATTATCCGCGAAAATAAAACCTCTGCCAATAATTATGATAAATTGTGAAAATAAAAACAAACAAAGAGCCTTGAGTTTTCGTTTTATATTGCTGGTAATTTGACTACAAGTACACTTCATTCATTCATGACTCAGTGAAACAAACAGATACATAAAAACAAATTAAACAGTTGATTCAACACATGTCATTTTCAGTGTCTCTGATTCACACGACTTGTAAAGGTCACCTGCTACTAGTGAATTAGTCCAAAAGTCCAGCTTGGCGGAATCCGCTTTGGATTAAATCCTTCCTCTTGGATATGTTGTCGTAGGCCTGGATAATCCACTGCGCATGTAGTGGTTTCACCATACGGGTTCTAATGTCAACAGAAACAGCGGATGTTGGGTCGTCAGCACCGGCTTCTTCCTGTTGCTCTAACTGACACACTACTTCGCTTGAATACCAAACATGAAACGCATGTTTCAGTTCATCTTTAAAGTTTTTGTTCACAGCCAAATCCAAAGGTTGTAGTTTGTCTGTGCATGAAGCAGGCACGTAAACAACTTCAATGTTTTACTCCGTTAGAAGTTTTCTTAATGACTCTGTACGATGTGCTTTGTACACGCCAAAAATGCACAGAGCTTTCTGAGTAGCTGATTGGCCGAGCGCATCACGGGTCGAGGTCACATATGGGTCAATGATTTCTTCAACAAATCTCAACATGGAATCTTCAGTGCTCCAGTGCGTGTCAGTATGGGTGATGTCCCAGTCTTCAGGAAAGTTGACAGTGGGGTGGCAGCGAACTGTTTTCCCTGCGTAAATCAGTTGAGGTGGCAGTAGTTGTCCTGATTTGGTCAAGTGCTGTGATTTGTTGTTTGTCCCCCATTCCAGATATCATAACCTGTTTCGATCCTCTTTCTTCAAATCACCCCCAGGCACGAGAGAAAGGCCTGTTTGGTCCCAGTTAATAACCAGGTCATCTGGGATGCCATGTGCTTCGATTACTGATGCCACTCGACCATGAAACTCTGCTTTTATTGCCTCAAAGTTGGATGGAAGACGTTTGACATCTTTTGTTCCCTTTCTCTTGACAAAATCCATTTGCCGTAAGAGAGATCGTGCCCATGCTTCTGTCAACTCAGTGCTGCCTCCAAATTCTTTTAGCTTTGATTTATGGAACTTCTTCATTATCCCATCGGACATTTACTGCTCCACCGGCCAATCTTGTTTTTCCAATCCACTTTCTGATGTCTTCTTCTTCCTCCCCTAACTTTGCCCTTTGACCCCTGATTGCCTTGCAAGGGGCTTCTCCAGTTTGTTGTTGTTGTTGTATTTGGCGTTACCACTATTGATCACGAGATAAACCCCCCCCCAAAACATATGAAATATCAACATGTCAAATATTCCACCACTATAAGTACTAGTAACGTATATTCCATTATATCAGTTCTGCTGTTTGTAAGAATATAAATAAAATTGCAAGCGTACAATCGCGATTCAGAAGTGCAATATGTTGTACCAGGGAGTCCATATAGAGTATTGTAGAGTATCCCTGGTTGTACTTGGACTTTCGTCCCTCGCAACGAAGCCAGCGGGAGACCCAGTCATAGCTGGTGGATGTGCACTCAAGTGTAACAACGGCTACCGATTGTCTGCTTCATTTGCTGATACGCCAAGGGCTCATAAGGTGGGGCCCATAGTGTGTTCAGAAAGATGATGTGTTTGATGGGCATTTTAGAAGTATGGCGAGTCACAAGAAAGTAAGATTCTTTATGGATAACAGCTTTTTCTACTGTATATGATGCGTCGTTTCAGTATGGATTGATATACTGTTGTCAAACAAAATCATATACACTATGTTGTTATCCATAAAGAATGTATGTAGAGATGTTGGGTTTTGTAAACCCATCTCTGAATTTGTGTTCGATCCAGTCAAAACTCATCTCAGTAGAGATACCGGAAACTGTCATTCGTCCAAGTACAAAGCAGGACTTGAAACTGACAAGCGTTTGCACCAGTTTCCGTGAGATTCAGTCATCCGAGAAAAACGGATGTAGTTTCTTTGCAACCCACAGATATAAAAACATGTCATATGTACAAGTATCACACCTGCTTAATTTCATAATGTGGCTTAGACAGGACTCAGGTGCATGAGTCAATTTATTTTGTTTATGGCGTTTAGCCTGATAGGTGTTAAGTTTAAATTGCATGTGGTCAATGATTGAAGCTGTGTATTGCATATCGTCTTTAGCAGACAGGCAGCCATACATATAGGTGTCAATAAACCAGACATTAAGCTTTCTCTGTGACAGAGGCTGCTTACTTTTTTTATGTAACGAGTAGATTATTTACTTGTTTGTGTACACAACCAAGATTAGACTACTGCTCATGATCTCATAATCCAGGCATGCATACTGTTTCAAGCTCCGCGAACCTATTCACTGCGCATGCGTTATGGGCGCAGCGCAGCACAACTGTTGAAACAACTTCTTCCCCCAGCGCTGGAGGAAATTTAGTGAATCGCTTGAACTCATAATTCGCGGGTTTCTTTCCATCACGTTTTTTTTCTTTATAGGTTGAATTGGCATTTTTTATGATTTGTTTTGGTAACTGCATACCGAAAGGTATCAGAATCTGCAAAGTTGTGTTTTCCTTTTTTATGTGACCTTTTAGAAAGTTTCGTTCCATGAGATAACCTATAAAAATAATACAACATTTCAATAATGCCCTATGTTCCGGGATGGCCTAAAAGTCAGGCCAAGAAAAGTCAGGCCGGGCCACCGGGTACTACCAAAAATGGATTGCAGAATATTAAAACGAAATCTGCGCATTTGGGTAGCTAGAATTCCAAGTATGGTTTAGTTGAAAATATATAGTTAACGATGAAAAACCAAAATTGATAACATACCGAGAGTCCCAGAGAAAAGACATTGTCTTGTTGTTATGTTTCGTCCTTGATATGTCTGTGTTACTTCTCTTAGCGCATGAGGTGTGACATCCTGGGGTTCTGGGCAGGAAGTGACAGTGTTTTTACAGCTTTTGTTTCCTTAATTAAAACAGTTGGGGTTTCCTAATTAACCTTTATTGTCTCATGCTGAATCAGCAAAGGATGTTTATGTTAAAGAGGAGCAGGCATTGGTGATAGCCAATGGGCAACTGTGACATGTGTTATAAATATGTGTTAAAAGACATATATATTAAATCACAACTTCTTGTAATATGTTGTAAAGGATAACAAAAGGGAAAATACATTCGCGCGCGCGAAAATCGTATGTATTGCCACTGTATTCCAAAAAGCACAAATCCAGCAAAAATCCAGTATCCTCCGAGTATGCAAATGCTTAAATTTACAAGTACACATGACAGACAAAATGCAATAATATCTACCTAAATAACACTTAACAGAACATGTACAAACATGTTTCCTCAAAGCGCAGCACTTTTTTTCTATATAGTCTCAACATACACACTGTATCACAAGCGTTTGATCCGGCTTTGCATGCAAGTTCCATCAGAAGGATCTTTCATCTCTCAAATGGATCTTACAGTGTATTTAAATCCATAGATTGGTATCATATCTATCTAAACATCACATTGCAGTGTTACAAGTAAAGGTAACCGGTCCCTTAAAGAGAATTACCTGTCTTTCAAACATAGCCTCAATCAAAAGAGTAGTATAGGGAATGATAGTCCGAAAACACTTTTCAAAAAACCCCTCTAAAAAGCCTCATTTACTAAATGAGGCTTTGGTGGGACCATTAGCTCTTGCTATTATTGCCCCTACTACAAAGCTACGCTATCACGTTTACCGTGACTTGGCAGGCGGTAACACTGTGCCGTACGGTACGATCAATAATTCTTCTCTTACAAACCCCCTACCCGGCCCACCCCTCAAGTAGTACAAGTTAGGTTCGTCGGCTTTCATATCCACTTTATCTATGTTGTAAGTTTTGACCGACCATATAGGATCGGTGGCTCGCTTACGGCTATCACCCCTATGTCACGTTTACCTCGATGAAACAGTTTAACGTGAACCGCCTATGATCTCTTTGGTGTTCGTAATAAAGGCTTGTTGGGCATTTTGTATCCCCTGTTCTATGTACTTTTTTTTCTCATCCTCGCTGATAGCAGACTTACGAGACTTGGACCGAATATCTTGTTTCATTCCGTTATATTTTGTGAGTTCAGATAGGATTGAACGAAACTCCTCTTCTGAGATCTTACTGTCAGAGAGTGCCGTGGAAATACGCTCACTAACTGTGTTCAGCTTTGCTTCGGCCAGAACCCTGATCTCATCGTGTTTCAATGCCTTACGATTAAGTCTGCGTGATACTAACTTAAGCGCCAACCCTACCAACCCTGTCACCCCAGCCGTTATTTCAATACCTAACACTATAGGTGCAGCCACGATGGTGGTTAACAACCCAACGCCTGCCGCCCCTAGTCCCATGCTGGTTACCATAAGGGTAGTGTCAGCCCCGTCCACGATATTGAAAGCTCTATTGTACTTTTTACATAGTGCTTTCCGCGTGTCACGGTCTTGTTCTAGCTGACGTTTCACATCACATAACTGCCTCAAGCGGAACCCATCTACGGTTTCCAGCGTCTTCGCTACTTCCTCTACGACTGGGTACAGACCCATCCTATAATATATATTTTGAAAGATATTTTAATTGGGGTTCAGTTAAAAATCTATCAATGTATTTGAAGTCTATAAGTTCTAGACTATTAGTCAGGGTAATAGGTGAGAGGCTAATAGAATTTCCTTTTGTAATAGAAACCCCCAGGAGGCTTGTAAAGTGGTTTATAGGACCCGTGGTATCCTGTTGTATAACAATGCGACAATATTCGCCTTTGTGTATGCTAAACCAGTCTATTGCCACCCCGGGTAAAATTTGGTGTACTATTGGGGGGTCTCCATTGTCTGAATAATCAAAGAAGACTTCTATGATGAGTGTGAAAGGGGGGAATATTATTTCAGGATTACTAAATGTTAATTTATTTTCGAATGGAGCCGATAACCCATTTTTGTAAGTTTCTATTAATCCCCACTCCGGAATGAAATCCCCTACCCAGATACCGTTATTCCTAATCTTAGAAATACGTCCCGTATCTGCGTCTATTGTGATATAAGGTGAGGTGAGTGTTAAGTTGATCAGCCATTTAGGTTTTTTAAAATCTGGTAACGGCACCCGTCTGTACACGTTGTCTTTGAAGTGTAGGATGTAGAATTCATCTTCCTCACCAGGCTGATCGAATCCCTCCGTATCTCCCAGGTCGTTAAGTGTAGTGTTGGGATGATGACTGGTCATTATTATACTATTACGATATAATTTCCAACTGGTTTTCTGATAATAATTCAGGGGTTAACTTAATACCCATGAAGTGTATGTTGTCAGGCAGGAAGATATTGATTAGTGATATCTTATTTTCCACGATCACGTTGACCCCCTGCAGACTGGTCTTGGAGTCGACACCCACCCGCACGTAAACGTTGCAAACTTGATACTGGTGTCGTTTCACCCACCCGAGTTTGATCCCCTTCACGATCTCGACATCATTCCCCGATGGTTCCCCTAGGTAGACTTTGATGAACAATGTTGAGTTTGCCGGTAGATCCTCTAGTATCTTGATCACGCCTTCGAATTCAGACACCAACTGCAATTTCACGTTTTGTATGGCCGGTTTACTCGATAGCATGTGGGCTGCTATAGTGTTGACTGGGCTGACGACTACGCTACGTCTCTGAGTTGGGACGTAAGCCACGAGCAGGGTTCCATTGTTCACGACTTTGTTTAGGTGGTTGTCTTTGTTATCCGTGAACACGTAAGGGGAGACGAGTCTAATATTGAGAAACCATTTGTTATCGGGTAACAACACCCACTTGTCATCTTCGGTGAAAACGAGCATATATGGTTTGTTTTTGGCGACGGTAGTGCTCTCAACATCGTCTAAGTCGAACAGTTTACCTCCGAATGATGGGTATATTCTCCAGTTGTCATCACCGGTGTTGACGAGGGCGTACTTAGTGTTGGCTGTTGCTCCTGTGGTATCTATCATATCACTTAGGGCTCCACCGGAGGAGACTTCAACGCGTTTGTAAATGTTGTTTTTCAGTTGCAAGGCGTACGTTTTACCATCTACTCCGGGAGCGTCGAAACCACGTGTGTCTCCGAGGTCGGAGATCCCGATATTGACGCATTTTTTCACTCCGGGTCCTTGTGCGCTGGTCATGTTATATGAAGTGTTAAGCTGAGGTATCCTATATTTACAGGATTATGATTTATATCTAACACCGATATTGTCAGCTCAGGTATGTTGCCCTGGGTTAATCTCTTATACTGCCGTGGTGAAAACGACTCGGTTCTACCGTCGTTGAATTTCTCAGTTTTCACCGGCACTGCTCTCAGTATAGTGGAAGGGTGACCTCCTTGAATGTTATACGTTGTGCTCACCTGATCGAGATGAATGTACAGCTCTCGGTACGGTACTAGGTCGGGTAACTTCGTGCCTGTGACGGTTGTTGTTGGTTTTATCTCGTCAGGAGACATACCGAGTATCCTCGCTAATGGTCGGCCTAGCCTCAATGAGGTTCTTCCGTTGTTGATTAACACCACTGTACCGTTTGAGTCGTTCATCTTGAGTTCGGCTCCCAGGGGTTTGAAGACCTCGTCGTTTAGAGAGCACACGCTGTAGTAGCCGGCAGTTATCTGGCTGCGAGTTCCACTGACGAACAGCTTATTGTTGCTGGCGTTGATGTTAGTCCATTGCGGTAGGTAGGTGATATCGCAGAGTGCGACTTCGAGTTGACCTGACGTGTTATCGATCGCGTGCGTCAGCTGAACGGCCTCACCGCTCGTTATTCCTGGAAGTGTTATGTACATATTATAATATATGAATTATAAATTATAATATGGATTTAGCACACTTGAAAATCGTGGTGAATGCAGATGGTATGGGGTTTAAAACAACCTTTATTGATATCTTTGAAAAGTATGTCGTGTCCGTTAATAACGCGCAGGCGGTGGTAAACTGGAATCAAAACCCAATGCAGTTTTGGCAGAACCAACTCAACTTTGCTGTGTGGTGTGCGACGACAGGGTCGGGTGTGACACCAGACTACGGTATAGACGAACTGAGTAAGGCGGTTGTTTTGTTTCATATTTATTATCAAACGAGACGAATATTGAAGGAAATAAGTGCTCCTCTTCCCCAAGATAAAGCGTGGAGTATGATGAATAACCCCTATGATAGACGCGCTTATGAACGTATTTGTGGGGAGTTTGAGATTCCAACGAATAAAGACTTTCGCCTTCCTGGTGTGAACCATGGTCTCGGTATAGTTCTCGTGTACTTCTACAGGTCCGGAAAATATTATGCCGGTTCTAAAGATGGTTCATACAACCCAAACCGGCATACATTTACAGGCCCCACAACGAATGAAAAGATCCATGTCAGCTGTATAAAGCAAACCAGTCCTGATGCAGCCACAGCCTGGACTAAAATGATCTCAAAAACATCGAAAGGATTCACTCGTGCTGGTACAATACGCTTGAACGACTCGATTCGAACGTACGTGTGGGCGCTGTTGGGTGCGCAGTCGATGACGCGTTCTAACATCCTCGGTAAGGGAACTGCTTACGACGCTCAGACACAATTCGTTTCCAACGTTGAGGATGCTATCAATTCTCCAGTTGATCTCCCGCGGGCTATCGAACGCTACCAAAACGTGTTAGAATACGCCAGATCGAAAGTCAATTACGTGTTCGGCGTGGGGTTGTACATGGCTCCGAGTGATATGCAACTGAGAGTAAAAAAAGTGGTGGGTTATAACAATAAAATAGTCATAGCCACGGCGGACCAAAAGTTGGGTATCAACCCCGATATTAACACCCCCTATATCCCACACATCCCACCACGTGAAACGGGTATAGTTGCGCCGCCCCCGGAGCCTAAAGTTCATGTGTCCCCCACACACCCTCATGTGCATGTGGGGGTTTCCACCACCTATCAGCAGCATATTGATAATAAAACAGCCTTAGTGGTTGGTGGGGTAACTTTGGGACTTATTTGGTTAAAGATTTCTTAGCCGCTACGTACACCAGACCCGCCACGGCGACGATGGCTGCCCACAGGTTTTGACTGAACCACATGGCAGTTTTAGACAGAGCGCTCAACAACCACGAGACGATGCTACCCAGTATGCCGGGAAGGGCTTCAGCGGCTTTACCAGCCAGTTTAGCTAGGCCTTCCCCGAGTTTTTTAATCCAGTCTTTAACACCCCCACCGCCACTTGGAGTTCCGCCGCCTCCTGTAGACCCAACAGGAGGTACCCCTGTTAGTGACACCACCAGGGTTGATATGATAAAACCTAATGCAGTCAGAATGCTGGCGATGGTGATCCCTTGCTCCCGGAACAATATCCGAATCCTGTCTGCTAACGTGGTGTCTCGGTGGAGGACTTGATTGATGGTTTCCCGTATACGGCTGACCTGGGATCTAAGCTTTTCTTTGTAGCCGGACGCTGTCTCCAACCAGGTCTGCCTTTCATCTTCCAAATTACGTATTCGTTCCTCAATGGTGGCTTTCATAGACTCGTCCTCAGTTTCACCGAGTTTTTTCTTTTCATAGGCGATGTGGTCGTCTATTTCACTCATTTTGGCTGTGCTTTTCCAGAGCTGGCCACGAATGGTTTGCATCAACAGGTCCAACCCCCTCAGTTCCCGAACGGTAAATTCGAGCCCCGGGAAGGGTTCGTTCTCGTAGTCGGCCAACACTTTTTTAATATCATAAGTCATGTTTTGATCTGATGTGGCGTCCCTGATGCCTTCCAGACCTTGAACTAACTTCGGAGGATACTGCTTAGGTCGCGCGCCACCGTAATCTGTGAAGCCTAGTTCATCTTGGACAAACTTACTTCCATGTTTACCGGCCAATGTTGATAAGGCAAGCGGTTTTCTCGTGTGTTGATGCATGAGATCGATATCCGGGTGAGCTTTCAAACGCAGCGTGCCATTGCTGAGGGTAAAATCGGAATAGTTCCTTCCCAACGGCTTGAGTTTGGATTTATTTTCAACTACATCGTAATAATCGTTGACGGCGTCCTTAAGGAGCTCGTCACCTTGCGAGAATGAGGTCTCCTGGTCATCATTGAATGCCTGGGCACTATCGTCCCACATATCATCCATAGGTATGTCTTCATCCATTAGTATTAAAAATATATTTCATTTATATAACAATGTACGGTAGAAAATTAGATCCTTTCAGAAGATTGAGAGAGCCATTAGGTGCCAGAGCCGTGCGCCAGTCGGTGACTATCACCAACAATCCCAGCAAGATAGACCAGAATCAAACTCTGCTGGTTAGATTTCCAAACCTTGGTGAGAATGACCTCATTGTACCAGGCACTGTTCGACTGGCGTTCAATATCACGTTGACCTCCGACAACGACAAACGCGAGCTAGTGCGGAACGTGGGTCGAGCTATCATCAAGAAAACGACCGTCAAGATCAGCGGTAACGAGGTGCTGAGCATCGACGACAGCGACGTGTTTCACTGCTACAAGGATCTCTGGAAAAGCGAGGGAGAACGAGTCAATGATGTGTACCAGGGTATCAGCAAATCAACCCGGGCGCGCATAGGATACGTCTTCACGACAGACCAGCAAGACAAGCTATCGGACGGTGAAAAGGCTATCGCTCTAGCATACGGGAATCGATTCTGCGTGCCGCTCGACTTCGAGTTGCTCACGGGACACGCGCCGTTTTACCAGGCCGCACTGGGTGATAGGCTCGAATACGAGCTCACGTTTAACGACTATAGCAAAGTAGTGCGTACGCCGAACGGTGATGAGGCCAGTTATGCCATAGACAACATCTCTCTGGAGTTCGACATGGTCACTAGCCCGGAGCTGGCCAGGCAGGTTCGAAGCCAGTACTCTGGGAAGATGGCTATCCTGTACGATCGTGTACTGAGGCATAGATCAGTCGTGCGAGATAAGAGCGACACTGTGTGGAATATCAACCTGAACGTGCCGGCGCGATCGATGAAAGGTATCCTGGTCGTCCCCGTGGAGGATTATGATCCATTCCGGAGGGACAGCGAGAAGTTTTTCAACCCCGAGATTGAAAAGGTGGAAGTTACCATCGAGGGCGTGCCTAACCAGCTGTTCAGTCATGGTATGAGGCCACACCAGCAGTGGGATGAGATAAAAAAGCTACCAGTGGGGGATTACATAACAAAGGACCTGGACCTCGGCTCCGTGCAGATCGGTGAATACCTGACCACCAAGTACGCCCTATGGTTGGACATGCGATCCACGGATGATGATAAACTGCACGGTAGCGGGCGTCGTATAGATAACGGCAGCGAAGGGATAACCATCCAGATTAATAAGAAGGCTCAAACCGCTGGTAAGTTGAAATTATATCTGTACGTAATTATGGACGCGCAACTTAATATAGACAATGGGAGATTCGTGCAAGCCATCTACTGATGGGGGAGACCCCCTGGGGTTACCCACTGACCCACACTGCGCTATCATATGCGGGCAGACTGGTTGTGGGAAGACAGTTTTCGTGTTGGATATGTTGGAGGGTTACTACAAGGATGTGTTCGATAACATCGTTATCATATGCCCTACTCTGAGCATGAATAAAACGTACGCGCGACCTTGGGTGATGACGGACCCTGACGTACACAAAATCGACCCTGGAACACGCCTGCAGGACTGGTTGAAAGCTCTTCACGAGAAATTTAAAGGGGAACCGACGCTGTTTATACTGGACGACTGCAGCGCTAATCGCGAGATAACAAAAAAGAGAGACATGCTATCGTACCTGGCCTTCTCCGGCCGGCATGCAAATCACAGCGTCTGGGTGCTAACGCAGAAGTTCAACTCGGTGTTGAAAGACCTCAGGGAGCAGACGCGATGGGTGGCCTTATTTCACTGCAAGGACAGGGATTCGTTTGAGGAGTGTTTGAGAGAGAACGATGTGATGAGTAAATTAGAACGGGAACGGGTGAAGAAACAGCTCGCTGAAACTAAACATGCTAAGCTCGTTCTAAAAACCGACCAACCAGTAGCATATATAGTATACTAAAGCTAAGCAAAGCTAAGCTAAAGCTAAGCAAAGCTAAGCTAAAGCTAAGCAAAGCTAAGCAAAGCTAAGCATATAGCTATGATATTTGAAGTATTTGTCGTGTGCAACTTAACTTTCATTTCTCTGTGTTTTGCCTGTATCGGGTATTATATAGTTAAAACTAAATCTTACTTGTTATATTATAAGATGGAGTGTGAGGAATTGCTCGAACAATTGTCGCCCGCAGGCCCCACTGATGACAAGCGAGAGAAACTGGTGGCGTTGGCTGTTGGCGGCAAAGCCAAACATTACTTTGGAGACTACACCCCGGATAAAATTAACAAAATGTCAGCCGAAGAAATCGATAAGCTGTACGCTAGATACGAGTCCCGACTCGGAGCAGAAATGACAAAGACAATAGGATCGGCTATGACCCAGATATACACCGGTATTGTGTCACATTTCCTTCCCATTCCACCAGAGCGCCGACTTTACCTGTGGGAGGACCTAGATAAAGACCCTTTTATCGAACACGCCGTGAGCTCTATCAGCTGCGGGCTGTACCACAAATATGGTATGTTGTTGGCTCCAGTGACGGCGGCGATTATCACGGCAAAACATTGCCAATTTGAGAGAAAGAATAATAATAATATTATAGATGGATGCTGCACAGGAGGAGACCCCAGTGGATTCACAGGAACCAGTGACGGTGGAGACCCCAGTGGGGGTACCCCCCACACCCCAAACAGTAACCAGACAGAAGAATCCTAAGAGAGTAGCTGCCGGTAAAAAACGGTGGCAACATAAAGTGACCAATCCAACCCGACTGTTGTTGGCTGTAGGCGTAACTGCTGCCTTGGCTATCTCGTGGTTATATACACGTGAGGGACGTGAGGTGGTACCTGAGGTGGTAACCCCCACTGTGGGGGGTACCCCCACCGTCGACCCGCATATCATGTTATAATTTAAAATATTTTATATCATATACATAATGTCTGAGGGGAAAACGTTCGTCAACGACGCATACCACGCCACAGTGGTCGCCAGTCTAGCAGTAGGGTACGCTCGGTTGACTAAAATGGTGCTTAAACAACCAACTATCAAGCTAGATTTCAACCTGCAGGATATGGGTATGCTCATAATGAACCTTGGTATGGCGATGGCCACAAAAGACATCCTAGTAAAACAAGGGATCATACCTGATAATATAATGAAATAAATATAGGGATGGCCACGATAGCTATGATGGTTGGTGGGGCGTTAGTGAATGCCCTGGCATTTTCCGGGAGTAATTTCCTCTTCTCGAAACTACGAGATGATCACGCGGCTGAAATACAGGAAGAAAGGAAGCGGCACGATCTCGCTACTGAGAAATTACAAAGAGCACAGGCTGATTACGCTAAAAAACGCCTCCAGAGGATCGATTTTATTAACGAACAGCTCAAGCGTGAAAACCATGCCGTTCAAACATTCAACGATGTCGATGAAGCAATGAAAGAATACTATCTACTAACTGGTAAACAATTGGAACCGCTCAATAAACCCACACTCGCTCAGTACTACACACCATCCAAGGGACAAATGAATCGTGAACTGGGCTTCATAGTGTTGGGTATAGCAGCTACTGCGTTGGTTGCGAAGCAATTAAACTAAAATACCTATATAAGTAAACATGAGACCCGCTCCATACCGATGCGAATATATACTTATGGGGAAGACCGAGGCCTGTGGTAGGAAATGCAGGAATCAGGGGTTCTGTTGTTTCCATATGGGAAGTCCTAACTACACGTGTTCTGTGTGTGGAATCGGGGTTAAAGGACACTACTGTCTATGTAAAGCTCACGGAGCGAACGTAGTCAGACATCAACTCATATACGAGAATAAAAAAGGCTACATAAAAGAACGTAGGCGACTGCTCAAGATAGCCACTTAAGAGTTACCTCCCCTTACTGTGAACCAACTAGACATTAGTTCTCTTAGGTGTAAACACGATGTCTACTGTGCGCGAGCTCAAGCGGGTCGCAAAGCAGAGAGGTGTGATCGGGTATTCTAGAATGCGGAAGCCAGCATTGTTGAGATTACTAGGTTTAGAAGTCCCTCCTACGGTAAAACAATTAAAAGCTCAAGCAAAACAGCTTGGGCACACGGGTTATTCAAACCTGGGGAGAGCCGGGTTAACCGCATTGTTATCACATGCCCCCGTAGCAAAACCTCCCACTGTAAAACAACTGAAAGCCGAGGCACACGATTTGGGCTTAGGCGGGTATTCCCGTATGAGAAAACCACAGCTTGTAGAATTATTACGACAGAATAGAGCTATTGACCTACAGTTCGTGCGCACTGAGCGCGCTGTAGGTAACTATTTGAGAGGTTGGCGCATGCACGTTGATAGAAACATAGACATTACAGATATCAAGCCTCTGATAGCTGATAAGGTCAACCAGGAACTAAATAATCTAGGAAGTATCAAGTTTCAGATCACGGTGAAAATGTCGCTCGATAAGGAGGGCACCACAGGGGTCACTGAGTATTTTCAACCTTACTTCCGAGGCAAACAAGAGGTCGTCACACATACAGAGACCATTGACGCATCAATCGATAATAGTTTTCAGCAGATACGAGAATACCTAGAACGCTACACGCACATGGGGTCCGGGTGGGCTGTAGATAAAATCGATAACGTCTATCTAGATATAGCTAACTACGTGCCGTTCAGAGGTGGGTCATACCTAGCCTTGCCTCCCTACTATAAGAACAAACAAGCCATAGTAAACGTTAAGAATAGAGGAAACGATTGCCTGAGGTTATCTATCAGGTCAGCCTTATTTCCAGCTGCCACTAATCCGAACAGGCCTTCTAATTATCCACAGGACGATGGGCTCAACTGGGATGGTATAGATGAACCCACCCCAATATCCCAGATCACTAAAGTAGAAAAACAGAATAATCTGGCTATAAATGTCTTTGGACACGAAGGTAACACAACAATAGTACACAGGGTCAGCCCGGTGAAGGATCGCCAAGTTATTAATTTATTCATGATCAAGCGAGGTGAAACGTATCACTACACGTGGATAAAAAATCTCAGCCGGTTGTTGCACGACCAGTCGAAACACGTTGGGGAAAAACACTTTTGTGTACGATGCCTACACGGTTTCAGTCGGGCCGATTTATTAGAATCCCACCGGGAGGATTGCCAAGGTGTGGGGCAGACGGCCATACGAGTCGACATGCCTAAGGAAGGCGAAAATATCCTAAAATTCAGTAACCACAAGAATCAAATGTCTGTGCCTTATATCATATACGCCGACTTCGAAGCCTTGGTGGTAGGGGAATCATCCTCCACACCCCCTAGTGGTGAGAGTTTCACCCACAAGACACAAGAGCATATAGCCTGCGGTTTTGGATACATCGTCGTCCGTTGTGACGGGGAAACGAAAGCTCCTGTAGTGTATAGGGGTCCTGACGCGGCTGAAAGGTTTCTAAAGTGCTTGCAGGAGGAAGAAAAAATTATTAGGAATACATTGTATAGAATCGCTCCCATGCGTATGACCCGAGCCGACAGGCTAGCTCACGCTAGTAGCACTAACTGTCACGTGTGTGACTCACCGCTTAACGGTGATTCGGTGAGAGATCACTGTCACATAACTGGTAAGTATAGAGGCGCCGCTCACAACGCGTGCAACCTCAAGCTTAAAATCAACCCTAAGACAATAAACATCCCCGTTGTCTTTCACAACTTGAGAGGGTACGACTCACACTTGATCATGCAGGCCATCGCGAAAATCGATGGTAATATATCATGCATCCCCAACAACATGGAGAGATACATCTCCTTCAGCTTAAACGGACTTAGGTTCATTGACTCGTTTCAATTCCTCCTGTCGTCACTCGACAGTCTGGTCAAGGCTAACAATACCTTCCCTATCACCGATCGATACACAGACGCCGAGACTAGACCCCTGCTTATGAGGAAGGGTGTGTACCCATATGAGTACATGGATAGTTGGGTCAAGTTCACCGAGACCAGACTACCTCCTATCGACTGCTTTTATAGCAAGCTGATTGAGGCGTCCGTCTCACGAGATGATTACTCGCACGCGATTAACGTATGGAATAAACTGGGTTGTAAGAACCTGGGCGATTATCACGACCTGTACTTGAGGACAGATGTACTGCTGTTAGCCGACGTGTTCGAGACGTTTCGGCGGACATGTTTCAAGCAGTATAAACTCGACCCCGCATGGTATTACACCAGCCCAGGTCTGTCGTGGGACGCCTTGCTTAAAAAGACCGGAGTTAATTTAGAATTGCTCACAGATTACGACATGCACCTATTCATTGAGAAAGGCTTGCGAGGTGGGATTTCCATGGCATCCAAACGATACGCTAAAGCAAATAATCAATACGTGAAAGGTTACGATCCTAACAAACCAACCAATCACATTCTCTACCTCGACGCAAATAACCTGTACGGCTGGGCCATGAGCCAGTATCTACCTACAGGGGGATTCGAATGGGTACCCCACGTTGATGTTATGAGCATTGCACCAGATTCGAACAAAGGTTATATCCTCGAGGTTGACTTAGAGTATCCCAAGGCATTACACGCATCGCACAACAGCTATCCCCTTGCACCCGAACGTATGAGGGTTAACCCAGACTGGATGTCTGAGTACCAACATAACTTGTCAGGTGGTCGTGTGACAGACGTTGAAAAACTCGTGCCTAACTTAATGAATAAGACCAAGTACATCGTTCACTATCGCAACCTACAGCTGTACCTGTCGTTGGGTATGAGGCTGGCCAAAATACACAGGGTGCTCATGTTTGACCAGAGCCCATGGATGGAGCCCTACATCAGAATGAACACAGACCTACGAAAAAAAGCCACCAGTGATTTCGAGAAAAATCTCTACAAGCTCATGAACAACTCGGTGTTTGGTAAGACTATGGAGAACCTGAGGAAACGCGTGACCGTGAAGCTGGTTAGATCTAGTGAGGAAGACAAGCTCAGGAAATTGATAGCCAGTCCGGCATTCAACCGTAGCAAGATATTCACAGACGACCTGGCTGCCCTACACATGAAGAAAAGCCACATAAAATTCAACCGACCTGTTTACGTGGGGATGAGCATCCTAGATTTATCCAAACACCTGATGTACGACTTTTACTACAACGAGCTCAAGAAACAATACGGCGACAGGTGCGAAGTGCTGTACACTGACACGGATTCCCTGCTGATGGAGATTCGAACCGAGGACGTGTACGAGGACATGAAAAAACACATCGATTTATACGACACCAGCGACTACCCTAAGACCCATGCCATGCACAGTACGGTAAATAAAAAGGTCCTAGGTAAGATGAAGGACGAGTGTGCTGGCACGCCCATAGCCGAGTACATAGGTTTGAGGCCTAAGATGTACTCCATACTGAAAGCCGACAATAGCGAGATCCGGAAGGCTAAGGGGGTTAAGAAGTATGTGGTGAAACAACACATCAAACACGCCAGATTCAAGGAAGCCCTGTTCAAGACCCGTACCTTTAGACATAAAATGAACACACTTAGAAGTGATGGACATAAGATATACGGACTGACTATAAACAAGACGTCCCTATCGCCTATGGACACGAAACGTTGGATAGCTATTGATGGGATAAACACATACGCGTATGGACATGAAAAAATTTGAGTCTATTTACTACAGCCCACGTGGGTACTGGAAAGGAGCTAGCGCAGTAGATAAGCTAGCTAAACTAGCGCGAGTACCCCCGGAGGAAGCCAAAGCGTGGCTTGAAAAACAAGCCCTGTGGCAGATCTATTTGCCTGCACCACGCTACGTACCTAGAAGGAGGTTCGGTATTAACATACCTAATAGCATTCACCAGGCAGACCTACTGTTCCTACCCCACGATAAGAGGTACAAGTATGCCTTAACCGTAGTGGACGTAGCCAGTCGTTACAAGGAAGCCGAACCCTTGACCACGAAAGATTCGGCCCAGGTAGCCAGAGGATTTGAACGTATATACAAACGCAGCCCGCTGACGTGGCCAACAGAGCTGCAAGTTGACCCCGGACGGGAGTTCATGGGTGCCGTGTCACAACTGCTAGCCAAACACGATACAAAGGTCAGGCGTGGCACGGCCGGAGCCCATCGCAGCCAAGCCATAGTTGAGAGATTTAATAGGACTTTGGCTGAGCGCTTGTTCGGCTATCAGTATGCTAGGGAGATGACCACCCCTGGAAAACGATCGACCGAATGGGTCACGAGGTTACCCGAGGTGGTGTCGGCAATCAACCATGAAGTCACCCGTCTCACCGGTAAGAAACCGGCAGACGCTATCAAACTAAAATCAATAGTTGCAGAGTCGGCCGCTCCATTGCGTGGGAAGGAGAAACAGATACCGGATAGGGCCCTAGTGAGGTATCTGTACCAGCCTGGGGAACACGAGGGTGATAGCCGTAAGCGAGCCACCGATCCTATATGGTCGGTCAAAACTTACAACATAGATAAAGTGGATATGAAAGCCGACGAACCTAACTTGTACTACTTGAGGGGTGGGCCGGGTAGGGGGTTTGTAAGAGAAGAATTATTGATCGTACCGTACGGCACAGTGTTACCGCCTGCCAAGTCACGGTAAACGTGATAGCGTAGCTTTGTAGTAGGGGCAATAATAGCAAGAGCTAATGGTCCCACCAAAGCCTCATTTAGTAAATGAGGCTTTTTAGAGGGGTTTTTTGAAAAGTGTTTTCGGACTATCATTCCCTATACTACTAAAAGTGTTAAGTCTCTGTTCGGCCCGACTTGGCCTGACCTCTCAAAAGCACCCTACGCCTCACAGATGTATCTTAAGTTCTATTTAAATGCATAGTATAGTATCATATCTACCAAAATATGCCATGTATCTTGAATTGTAATTTTATCCATAGATTAGATCTACATAAACCTAAATATCACCTTTTCATCTTACAAAATGCAACATGTAAAGATAACCGGTCCCTTAAAGTGAAGCCCTTTTCGCTCTCCATTCTCAACATAGCCTCAATCAAAAGTGATAAGTCTCTGTTCGGCCCAACTTGGCCAGACCTCTCAAAAGCACCCTACGCCTCACAGATGTATCTTAAGTTCTATTTAAATCCATAGTTTCGTATCATATCTACCGAAATATGCCTTTACAAAGTTTCAAAGCGTTGTATTTGAAACAAACACGTTGCTTAAAGTCAACCCTTTCTTCTATTCATTCTCAATAAAGACACAGTATCACAAGCTTTCGGTCCGGCTTGGCCCGACCTCTCAAAAGCAGCTTAAACCTGACACATGTATCCAGACATATTTTGAAGTCCGTCGATTGGTATTACATCTACCTAAAGCTTAATTTGTAATACAACATGTAATGATAACCGGTCCCTTAACGTGAAGCCCTTTTTGCTCTCCATTCTCAACATAGCTTCGATCAACAGTGCATAGTCTTTGTTCTGCCAGACTTGGCCCGAGCACTCAAACACAGCTCAGACCCCACGCATGGATACTGATGAGTGTTTATATACACAGAACAACATGACATCTTTTTGACTAATCCTCTCTAGAGTCTCAAAGCGAAGTATTTGATGGAAAAAACGTTGCTCAAAGTGCAGCACTTTCTTCCATATATATTCTCAACAAAAACACTCTCTACGAGCTTTTGGTCAGGATTTTCCCTGGCCGTCAAATTTAAAGCATCTTACGCCCCATAGATGTATCTTAAATTCTATTTTTGTCCATAGATTAGTATCTACCTACATATCGCTTTATAGTGTTTTAGATTGTTGTATTGGAAACAAACACTTTGCTTACACTCGGCCCGTTCTCTCAAGAACAGTTTAAACCCCACACGTATACTGATTAATGTTTACATCCATAGAATAGTATTATATGTACCTTACTAGTTCCTTATAGAGTCTCAAAACTGAATATTTGAAACAAACACCTTGATTAAAGTGACGCCCAGAGTTTGGTCTGCACTGCGCGTGCTAATGAACCTGGTGGACCTGTTAATTACACCTGCATCCAGCTTGCTTAATTACCCTTGTCTAATTGCAATCAGCTAGGTGTTGTGATTCAATCAACATACTGTTGCCCTTAATTACCTGTCAGAGGCGTTCAGAGTTATTGATTACTTCACCATTTTTTATAACGTTTTTCACAATAACTGACTAAATTACAAATACTCAAATGAGACATTTGTTTCATTATATATATAAACATATACAGATATAATAAACTGAAAAATAGTAGAAGATATTACACCCGATTATATGACATGAAACGCTTGAAAGTCTTGGGTTTTCTTTCAGTGGTTAAGAATATAGGTTTTCCTCACATTTTTTATAGCATAGACATCACTGAATACTATCACAGATACAGAGAGACAAGTGAGGCTATTCATGGCATGATTTAAACTTATCAGAAACTTAATACCTATCACAAGATAGGTAGCAAGCAACATCTTACGGAATTTGAGTATGACATATTATGGTTACATTATTTGAACATACAAAACTATGAAAACATATCCAGTACGTCTCTAGGTTGTCCAGCTTCGGACCAGGAGAAATTTGTTTTCACTGCATGAGCTTTGCAACACAAAGGCTACTCGGAGATGCTGTTTCCGGATGTTGTATACTTTCAGCCTTTCAGATAAACTTGCTTTCCTGAACACACATACAGACAATAAAAGCGTTAAAGCGGGCCATGGGAGAAGTATGTTTTCATCAACCCTCAATGTCTCACCTAAATTTCTCTAAATGTATCCCTATAAAACTGGTCGTGCTGAGCAGTATCAGCCTGTTTTCAAATCATCTGATCTGAAAATGTCTGCATTACTTGTTGGCGACTCGTTGTTGAAGTATGTTGGACGTTATACGGAGAAAGAAGGGATCATGACAAGGTCTCTGTCCGGAGCCAAGGTGGCTGACATTCCCGATCTTTTGTGGGACATTGAGAACTATAAGGTAGGTAACAGTTGAAGAATGTAGGAATTTGCACAGAATGAGGATTATTTCACGCGCGTAGTCGTAACATATCATTGGATATTGCAAGCTACAAAGCGCATATTATATTTTGATTGCCCATATGGATTCATTTCTGAAGTAATTTGTAATTCTAAATTGTTTCCAGTTCATCATCGTCCACGCAGGGATTAATGACCTGGCTTACATGCCTAGGACACCTGGACAGGTCTTGGACAACTTTTCGAAACTGGTTGACATTATAAGGAAACGGAACCCAAGGTATTTCAACTAGTTTTATGCATCTCTTTAAAAAAATAACATTTGAATGCCTGTTACGTTTTTATGAATAAGAACTGTTTGATCTGACATTTACTTATACAAGTGGTTGCAAAGTAAGGTCTAAAGGCCAAGGCATTTTTCCGACTACATATTAGTTATTGATATTATTAGTTCAATATTTCAGATTTCAGCGGGTGGGGATAAGATTGGATGGGTGCACATAATGTTTTGCATACTATATTTCACAGAGCTGGGTTACTCCTTTCCGGTATCACCCCAAGATGCCGGAATAGATGGCGAGAAGGCCGTGGGAATCATCTTGCCCTCAACGAGAAGGCTTATACCCTCAACGAGAGATTAAAACACCTCAGTGGTGAGAATGGATTGACCTATGTCGGCCACCCTAACTTCGGGTCTTTCGGGAGAGTAAGGCAGGAGTTCATTGCCTACAACGGGCTTCATCTGAGGCCAGCAGGGCAGAAGCAGCTGGCTTCAGATATCATCTGTGCTCTAACGGTGGTATGTTCTGCTGATAGTGATTATCGTTTGCATTCATTCAATACTTACTGCCATAGGGTCAAAACTCCGGTTTGATGCAGAACCTTCCTTTACCGTCTACTTGCCTTCTATATTCATGTGTAGTTCACAGGTTTGTTCTACTGACATGAACAGCTACCTCACTTGCAAATTCAACGTCGAACCTTATATCACCCATTCTCTTACGTATATTTCTTTTTTTATAAACATAGCTATCTAACTTAGTCTGTTCAAGATAGCAAAGCCATTTCCAACTGATTGTTCCTTTTGTCCATTGTACGGACTCGTTGAAAAGTCACACTAAAGTACCGTTGTCATCTCACACTGCACCAGCGACTACTGCCACATCGAGAGTGACTTACGCACAAACCTGCGAAGAAACATATGTTGGAGTCACACCTTTGCTGGATATCGCTTCTGAGGTAAACAGATCAATCGTATGCAATATATTGAACTTCATAACATTAACTCGTTGTTGTTTTTATACCCATCTAAACATCACAATATACTGCAGGTTCACCTCCCACCCCTTGTATGGGCAGCAGTGAAGAATAAGATGGCTGACAAGGTGTTCAAGACCCACCTGACAGCCGCTTCGCGCCCTGCCACCAGTAAGCAGCCAGTGAAGGTAAGATACTTTAAACACCTAAGGTAGCAACATTCTCCTCCACATACCAGCTTACTAAACTCCCTTTATGAACTGTAGCTTTCTTTGTTAAACCACGTCTTCGTTGTTCCAGACCCACTTGACAGCCGCTTCGCGCCCCGCCGCCAGTAAGCAGCCAGTGAAGGTAAGATACTTTAAACACCTAAGGTAGCAACATTCTCCTCCACATACCAGCTTCCTAAACTTCTTTTATGAACTGTAGCCTTCTTCATTAAACCACGTTTTCGTTCTTCCAGACCTACCTGACAGCCTCTTCGCGCCCCGCCGCCAGTAAGCAGCCAGTGAAGGTAAGATACTTGCAACACATAAAGTAGCATGTGAAATCCAGTCATTATTAGCGAGCATGTGTATGTGACATTAGTTATGTATTTGTATTTTTCAGGATTCCTCGATGCTTTACGGCGGCAGTCATGTGCCCGTATATCTCGTAACGGATACCAAACCCAAACCCCATGTCGTCCTATTTTAGGTGAGACACATTCCGTACAAGCATAGTATTATTCCCTACATATACCTCCCTCTACCAGACAACATTCATTTGTCCATGAGATGTCTGAAATGTTTTTTGATTACTTTCAGAACATCCAGAGCACGAAAGAATCACATTCTTTCAACCATGCAGGCCAAAGGGTACGGAAGTGTACCTGTTCTCTACTGGTGGTAACCCCAACAAAAAGTGTAAGTTTTCAGATCCTTATTAGAGTCTACAACTAGTTCAAATTACCACATGGCACTGATGAAACATCCTACTTATTTTCAGTTGACACCCGAGCAGATCAATATAAGTGGAAAAATCAAGGCTCCAAAACCATAAAAGCAGGCAAGCAAATACTCAAGAAATATTATTTTTCAGTAGACTCTGAAGAAGTCCCACCCCCATTTACTAAATAGGAATTCCGCCATCCAGATATCCCCCATTTGGTTCTGGTGTATTACAAAGGTGACCATTTAGCATACAAGCCCAAGCCCCATGGTAACAGAGCACACGGGAATCAGGAACATCGCAGAACTGCTTCGTCTGTTCTAGCAAAGGCCAGGGAATCCATCAAAGGCCCTTCAGCAACGTATCGCGATTTAGTAAGTGATCCGTCCGTTTGCCGCACATTCCATGGCATCTTGAACCCAAGACATAAAAAGCAGATCCGGAACCAAGGGGAACTTCGACAAAATCAACAGAGACTTAATCAAGATACTATATACAGTGTTCAAGAACTTGCTTATCAACTTGAACCCTTTGTCCTTGGTATCACCACCTATCCAGATCTCCAAATAGTATTGGCACTAGATAATATCATGGACGACCTCAAAGTCATGGCTGACAGGAAACCCGCAACACCTATCATTTTTGGATATGACACCACATTCAATTTGGGAGATTTCTATGTAACTACTATAGTTTATCATCACGCCAATTTCAAAAAAGAACCAGTGATCCCATTGGCATTCGTTATTCATGAACGTAAATTTAAGAGGGTCCATCAATATTTCTTGGATGCAGTGAGAGACAAACTGCCTATCCTTGATTCCAGCCGAATACTATTTGTAGCCGACAGAGAGAAAGCCATCACTAGAGCTATACAGAAAGAGCTACCACAGGGGAAGATAGTATACTGCTGGAATCACATAAAACAGGATTTCCGCTTCTGGCTGCGTAAGCAAAAGGTCACTGGTGACCAGATAGCTGTCTACTCCAGTCATTTAGAGTCCAGTTTTTTCCTCGCGTCGAAAAATATCCTTCGCCCTTTCCTGCACATCTCCAGAGAGTCAAAATGGTGTTCGGGAACTTTTTCCCTCCAATGAGACGATTTGATTTACTTGATTCATAGCAACATATACTGTCATGTGTTATGTTATCACAACATAATCTATACCATTTAGCATATTTCAGAGGTGACAAGGTGATATTGTTTATGGCTATTGTTATTCACTGTTCCCAGACACAAAATAAGTGGGATACTGAGTCGGAATTGTTTTCTAAACAGCTTGTGCATAGTGAAAGAAACACCCACGCATCTTCACTCCACCGAACACTGTAGTAAGAGCATCAGCATCCTACCCCTAACAGAGTGACCCCTGACCACTGAACAGTGGTCTGTCCCACACTTATTTCATGTCCCAATTACCTCATTAATTATGTTGAGGGGTCAAACTGTTATTAGCCTTTGGGATATATTAGATGTGAATTTGAGGCCTTGCAGACCGTTTTACCATCACCCACCAGTTATCTCCCCTTGTGGATCTTTACAAATTGTAAATGTCTTGTAAACATCATCTTTACAAAAGATTTACATGCTTGTAAAGGTGAACTTTTTTCCAGTGACAGGGGAACATGGCAGCAGCATTCCAGATGCAATGGGAAGAGAATTTCACGTTAAGAAAAACATGCCAGGAGAGCGACGAAAACAGCCACTGAAAAATCACAAATTCTTCATCCACAAAGAATCAGCAGAACAAAATCAAGCAGTAAATGTTCTGTCAAAGAACTTCAAACAGCACTCGACCATAGCCAAACAGCAATTGACCATAACAGACCCAGGATTGAATACAGAACCATATCCATTGGCCCCAAAACACACGCCAAGTCAATGAGGCAATAACGGAAGTTTCGGCCATTGAAATAAGTCAAGGAGAGTGCTTTGTCTCAGTCACTATTGACAACAACTATTATTGTTCTTGCAATGAGCCTGCTAATGTCCATGATGATTATACTTATGATACAGTTTACTTTGATTGTGTTCCTCTCCATCTCATGCAGGACTACCTCAATGAGAGCTATGAAGATGTCAAATTTATGCTCAAAACTGCCACCCCTGAAGAACATTATCAAGATGATGACTCTCCAGTTTTCCGGTCCAGCTGAATGACTATATCGTACCAACCCTGCCAAGATCCAACCTTCTACGGAAATTTCACTAGAAGCGCGGACTTTCTGTATTATTCAACGACAGATGACAGAATCTCCCAACCATTCAATGGAGCGTATGCAACATGCACATCTGGTCGTGAGATATCAATATTTCTGCGAAGAGTACAGGATATTCTTTTGCAGTATCATCTCAATTAAGAGCTAATTCCTTGTTAACAATATTAAGGTTTGTTGTCCTGTCATTTCACATTGTGTTACCTGAAGACACTAGTTGTGAACAAATGACATCAGCCTGAGTTATTTGCATCACAACAAATTTTGAGCATTGATCTGATCAACCAATCTCAAAAGTGAAATAGACTGTACTGAAACAAAACAAACCTATCGTGAAACAAAAACAAAGTACACTGTACTGAAATGAAACAAACTTATCGCGAAACAAGAACAAAGTACACTATACTGAAATGAAACAAACTTATCGCAAAACAAAAGCGAAATACACTGTACCGTAACAAATGAACCTTAAACAACACGAAACGTAAAACGACAATGTATCAAAACGGAATGAACAAAACCAATGCGAAATGGAAGTAAATTAAACTGAAAAATCAGCCAAATGTACAGCTTGGGCTGATGTAAAATGAACCAAAATTGAGCAAAGTAAACTCAATTAATCAAGGTAAACCAAAGCTAAAATAAAATGAAATAAAATGAAACAGAAATAAAAATCACTAGACAAATGAAAGGGTGTTCAAATTAATACGTAACAATTGGTTCTTAACAAAATGTATTTGTATGAGCTCAATGAACAAATGCACTTGTTAAATGCACAAGCACATGTATATGTGCTTGCTTATACCTAATATTTCTCTAACATTTCACATGCTTGATATTCCAGGTTTTCACTTTAATATAATTGTCACATTTTACAAATAGACAATTTATTTTCAGGGCAAAAGATCCTTATGTCCATATTCTGCACAAATCGAAATAAGTTACATGTATATCGTTGCCACTAGCCAACTCTCATCTGTCTTCATGGGATAATGAACAAGTCGACTCCCAAAAAATAGGATGTGGAACAATCACAAGGCCTCTTGTAAACATCAAGAACCAGCACACAGAGCCAAGACAAGTCCGATTCCACATCCAGACACAATGACGACACAAAAAGAACCTGTGCCCCTATATCAGAGAGACAATAACATATTCAATTGTCATTTATTATTCTAACATTATAAATTTATCCACATTTTCTTTTGTGCAAGTTTGGGGACCAAACTTTTTCAGACAGAGGGGAAGTTATCATGAAATGATAATTCATACCAAAATTCATTATTAATTGTAACCAGTGCAAGCAATACATTAGTATTCAAATATTAGGAAAATATAAATACACTTTCATCATGTATCAGTAATATCTTAGACATGACTTCTATCAAAAGTAGTGAACCTCATCTCACAGACATTCTATTGAAAAAGGTGTAAGTTATGATCACACAATTTCACAGATGTTCTAGAGTTAAAATCCTAGCTTGAGGTAATCAGAACTTCACTGTAAGACAAACCATTCACTAAGACAAGGGTTATATCTAGACAGGTTAATAAACTGCTTTGATGCGGTAAACTTCACTGCTTAACACCTGGAGCCCCGTGCTGATTGCCTGGCTGGTTGTGGCGAGGCTAATTAGGGCTATTCACGCCTGATATCCCTGACAGGTTTCGGAGATTACAGGAAACTGTCTCGTCATGCGAGCAAGTCCTGATTGTTTAATTGCGTTGTAAAGGTATATGTTGAAAGAAAGCAGGAGTGAAAACATGTCAATATGTTTCACTTAATTTTACTGCACTTTCTCTTGTAGACTTTGGTGGCGTGTGCATGAGTATTTTCTCAACACATGTTTGTATTCTTTGTATGTAAAACATACTTAAACAAATTGTCCCTCTCATATCATTGCGTGAGGTTAAATTGTTCAAAACATCTATGTCAATGGCAGTAAAGAAGAATTTATGCACATGCCTAATAATCTTCTATGAAAGAAGCGTTTTTGCTGATACGTTGCTAGTGTATACTGAATATTTTAAGGTAAGTACTAATAAGCTAGTGTGTGACGTACATGGAACAGATTCACAGTTTGTCGCTTTGGTTCATCTAGATTTAATGCAGAAAATGTATGTTATCGCACGAACATACATGTATACATATTGTGTAATGCTATTCCTTGCACATACATAAGACAAAGGGTCATGGGATGGGCGTCATCAAAGTTCCCGAATAGGGCGTTTTGTATCTCAACTGTTCAATATAGTCCCTGATTTGTTATCTATGGCTAATCGTATCATGGACACCTGTCACATAGGAAATGACAGGTGATGGGGCGTGGGCTAAATTTCTGAAGAGCATATTCGGTCACTAGACAGCTTGGATACAGATTGACTATTGGTTAGATCGTTGACCAATCGATATGCTATATTTCGGCTTTATCAACTCTACCTATCATGAAAATGTTTGTGTATCGTGAACATAAATAATCGTAAGGATGCCTGAAATGTACACGTAGGACTAACAAGCACTTTGACGAGTTTATGTTTCTTTGAAGCACTCAAAGCGCTACAATCCGACTGTTTTTACCCCAGATAACCCAATCCACACATTGAGTAGAGATAGTATTTATTTGCATGTACATTTTGTGCACACTACTTGTACATCAAACATAATGGCTTGCTGAACATTTCTATATAATCTGCACATTGTTACGAATAAATATCATAATTCAAGTACATGTAATATAGAATTCAAAAAAGTTACACGATACTGATTTATTGTGATGTATACACATGTAGTTGAATCTCCCCAAATATTTATGAAGATGGGCATACTTATATTTGTTTTGAAAGCAAATGAGGTTCAGAAGATTGACAATGGGCATGACTCCAAAAAACAGGTTGTCCAATGATGTAACAGCGCATTAGTTTGTTTTACACTTGTCACGGGACAAAACTTTACCTGGACATGCATTCAGCCAGAGGCTGTTATTTTGAAGTTGAAAGAGGTATTCATATATCTGATTGAATGATTATATGCATCAATTCCGTAACTGATATATTATCCTCCTTTTCTTGATGATGGATCTGATACGCATAATCACTACACTGGATGAGATAAGAATAGAGATCAAATAGGAACGTTTCTTACACAATGCTTATGTAAATTGCATTGAAAAATCACATTTCAAATTAGCATGAAACAGCTTGAACAAAATACCCCTGTTACCTTGAAAAACTTGTATGGTTTATGTGTACTCTGTATGTATATAATGAGTAGAGGCAGGAGTTATCACTTCATATTCGATTATGTATTATTGTCAACTTTAAAAATCAATAGTCACAAAGGAGTTTGGTCTAAATTAGTAACTTGGTTTCAAATCTACATGAACATGGGTGTAATACAGTATTGCTATATATGTCTATGATTCATTATATGAGCTATTACAACGAATGAATGAATGAATGATTTGATTTAGAAGAAGGTTTTGTAACCTTGTCACCATTAATTCAATCAATGTGCAAACATAGTTATCTTAGTATTCACTCCCAGTGCCGAGTAACAAACATTTACCTCCTGTAACAAAATCTCATAATCCCCTTTCTCGCAGACATGTGTTCATTTGCCTGTATAAGCCCCCGACATTGCAAGTAATTGTTATCAAAATTGTTATCATTTATAGTTCTTCTGATTAACAAAGAAAGTAACCTCTCTCGTAAGAAAAGCTAATCTTTGATCATTACTGCTAAATTGATTGAAATTATAGGTACAGTACGAATTTAAAATGTAAAACGTATACGTCTCTTGCTGAATGAGAGGTGCTTTTTATAACCCCCAATACGCAGCTCTCACTGAATGAGAGGTACTTTTCATAACCCCCAATACACAGCTCTCGCTGAATAAGAGGTGCTTTTTATTACCCCCAATATGCGGCTCTCGCTGTGAGAAGCTAATTAATTTGCCGCATATACGCAGGTCTCGGCCTTAATGAGTTAATGCCACTTTAATGTTTCAATTATAGTTAAATAGTCTCCACCTTCATTTGTCAATCAGTAGGGTTTAGACTCCCAACACAGGTCAACTCTAGCCCTCGACCCAGAGGGTTGTACCGACTCTTTGTGGCCACCCTTGTTATTCTATCTCTTGATAGGTCTTATTAAGTCTTCAGACGAAAGTCTGCAAGACCTACTGTTATTATCCGAATATTCTTCAACTTATTATTATTATTCGTACGAATTTTGTGCCAGCTCTCATGACCTAACCCTTGGAGCGATTTCGATGAAAATTTCAGGGATGATAGCCTGTATGCTGAAAGGTATACAATGGAAAAAAAATCCTGACTTCCGACTTCTGGTAAGGGCAGATAACCCAAAATGTGGAAATCTTTCACCTTTAATATCTTGAAAACTATAAGAGATAAATTCACCAAATTTTCACACAATGTAGACAACCCGATTCCCCATCGAGTCAACATGTAAAAATGTTAGTCGGTTGCTGAAATCTTGTGCTATTTTGAAAAAACTGAAATTTTCGCCGATTTTAGCGTTTTGACAGTGCCTGTCTTTGAAAATCTGCTTCTCCAGAACGGGATATGGCACAATCGAGTTTGATACACCATTAGAAAGCCCATACCCTGGAAAGCTTAAGTTGTTCAAGGCATCTTGATATCTTAAATAGTTTCGGTGTTATCGCCCTTCAAAGTTGGTCAAATTTTCAAAGACGCATTTTCAGAAGGTTCATTATAATGTCATAACTGTAGCTAATTGAATGGGAACATCTTTGATTCACATTACGGTTATGTAAAAATCAATACTTATGTCACAATTATGCCGGAAAGAAAAATTGCACATTTCCAGCCAGAATCAACTCAAGTTTCAACAAAATGTTCCCGTCCCGCTGTGACAGGCAGAAATCTATTTTTATCGCCGCTATGGCACACTCAAATTCAAAATCGAGTTTCCCTTCAACTGCATTACACTGGCTTAGCACTGAATGGTCACAGAAATACAGGAGCGTTAAAGAAAAAGTCGATTGTGAAAAAGTCAGTGAGTTGAGTATTACGCTGCACTCAGCATTATTCCAGCTAGTGATCAACAGCATGAGCACCGATCTGCGCAATGTGGAACATATTACTTTAAATATTGTTTTACGCCGCACTCAGCAGTATTCCAACTACATGGCTGCGGTCTGTCAATGATTGAGTCTGGACCTGACAATCCAGTGATCAACAGCATAAGCATCCATCTGCCTAAATGGGAACCTATTAGTTTGTATATTGTTTTATGCCGCACTCAGCAGTATTCCAACTATATGGCTGAGGTCTGTCAATGATCGAATCTGGACCAAACTATCCAGTGATCAACAACATGGGCAACTGGGAACCTGACAGGCCTAACCCCACTGTTCTTATCTCTACAATAAAAACAATTAGTGTTCCGGAAATGTCAGGCTCCAATCTTTCCAGTAGTTTGTATATTTCATTGTGCCATCCTGATTGTTTTTCTGGATTTGGTGAAGTTTGTGTTCGTGTCAGCAGTGTTGACTCAGTGCCAAATGAATGTAAAAATCACTGCAATGGACGGTCCAGCTGGCGTCCAAAGAAACTGTTCAAGTGGAGGTAGCCACGGTGGGTGTATGGAGGAAGTCTGAAGACTGTCAGTATTGCCTTTGAGGCAATCCTAGTTAGGTCTTCAGACTGAAAGTCTGGAAGACATACTGTTATTATCCGAATATTATTATTATTATTATTATTATTATTTACAGATTAGAAACGAAATGCAGCAGAGAGGGTTTGGGTGATCCTGGCACAGTCACGCTGGTCAAGCTCATCATCAGCTCAGGGCCCTCGCCTCCTCTACACGCAGCCCAGACAGCGAATGGGACTTCTCCCAGGAAACACTGCCTAGTCAAAAGGAACAGAAAATTCTATGATATAAATAATTTCATTGGCTTTATCAAAAAGAACAAGATCAGGTTTGTTGGCTGGAATTCGTCTCAGACTGTATATTGGCCTATTCCAGAGAAGTTTGAAAGCATCATTTTCCAGGACGCCCTGGACATGTTCAGGGTCGTACCATGGATGGACCTCAGAGTCAAAGCCACAGGCATGGCGGAGACGATAGTAAAAGCAGCGAGCCATGCCATCATGTCTTTTAAGATATGCTGTTTGTGCCAAGGAAGGACATCCACTGACAAGGTGTTGGACAGTCTCTGTAAATTCATTGCAAAGACGACATTTCATACTGAATAACATTCTGGCGATTGCGAGTGGGAAGTGACTGGTCCTGAGCAGCAAAAAGGAAGCCCTCAATTTCACATTTGAGACCAGCCGACTTCATCCAGGCGAAGGAGTCGGTTGGATTGCTGTTCTGTTCCACACACTGCATGTACACTCGGTGCAATGGCTTCTCAGAAAGCTTCTCCACAAAGGACCGACTCTGGGCAGATCTGGTAAAGGACTTCACATGATTTACTCCCATTGCTGTCTGGATGTCTTGTTTTGTCCAATCGACTACTCCAAAGGAATAGGAGAGGACTGGCACAGCAAAGGTATTGGTGGCTTTGACCTTGTTTCGAGCATTTAGCTCTGAACTCCAGATTTTCTTTAAACGAGATTTATGTTCGGCCCGAAGTTTATCTTGAATCTGGGCATTCTGGAGCTTGTCTCGAACTTGCATTCCAAGATAGGTGTAGGCCTGATCTTCCACGAGATGCTCAATAACTCCTCCCCCTTGTAACTTGACCGATCCATCATTAGTTACCTTGCCACGTTTCAAATGAAGAGTATTACATTTGTCGAGCCCAAGAGTCATGCCAATATCATTAGAAAAGGACTCGACAAGGAGAACCTGTTCTTTCAAATTGGTATCTCCTTTGGCAAGGAGCTCGATGTCATCGATGTAGAGGAGATGAGTAAGAGGTGTTGGGGATCTGTGCTGAGGAGGCCCGGGATGGTAACCTTCCTCCCTATTGAGCAGGAAACTCAAAGGATTTAGAGACAGACAAAAAAGCAAAGGACTGAAGGAGTCCCCCTGGAAAATTCCCCTTCTGATTGGAATAGATTCTTATTATTATTTGTACGAATTTTGTACCAGCTCTCCTGACCTAACCACTGGGCCGATTTCGATCAAACTTTCAAGGAAGATAGCCTATATGCTGAAAGGTATACAATGAACAAAAAATCCAGACTCCCGACTTTCAGTAAGGGCAGATAACTCAAAATGTGATTTTCTTCCACCCCGAATAACTCGAAAACTATTAGAGATAAATTAACCAAATTTTCACACAATGTAGGCAACACCAATCTCAGGCGATTCAACACATAGCGGAAGTTGGCCGTCATGATAGATGTTCGGCTACTTTGAAAAAACTGAAATTTTCGTCCATTTTTGCTTTTTGACAGTGCCTGTCTTTATAAATCTTCTTCTCCAGAACGGCATATACCACAACCGAGTTCGATACACCGTTATAGCCCATACCCTGGAAAGCTTAATTTGTTCAAGGCATCTTGATATCTTGAAAACTTTTGGAGTTATCGCCCTTGAAAGTTGGCCAAAATTTTCAAGACACGTTTTCATAGGGTTCATAAAACTTTCAAAATTCTGCGGAAAATTGTGATATGTCATCGTACATAGCACCAAACCACACAAAATTGAATGGGCAACATTTTTGCTTCACATTATGGTTATGTAAAAATCAATAGTTACGTCACAATAAGGACTGAAAGACAAAGTTTGCGATTTTGCACATTTTCGCAAGTTTTGACTGTGCCTGTGTTTCAAGGTTGCCTCCTCCTGAACGGTGAACAGTACCCTAGTGTTTGATATGTCGATCCAAAGCCCACACCCAGGGCTACTTATATGTATTAAAGACATATTGATATCTTGAATAGTTTCGGAGTTATCAACCTCAAAAGTTGGTCAATTTTGTAAAAACGCAGTTTTTAAGGTTTTTAAACATGTCACAACTCTGTGAAAACGTAATGAATTTGATGTTTGAAGGTATGAAACGGTAGCTGATTAACCGGAGAACATTTTTGCATCACATTATGGTCATATAAAAGTCAATAGTTATGCCACAATTACGCCACAAAGACTTAGAGGGGGTGTGTGCTCCGGATTTTGGCATTTTTCACAGATAACTGCAGGAAGTGCCAGTAAAATCTAGCAACACTGACCACTTCCCGGGTTTCTGATGGTCAAGGAAACAGTCGATTCTTTAACAGGCCGTAACTCTGTTGTCCTTAGGTCTACAGTCAAAATATTTAGCATTCTGGAAATGTCAAGATCTAATCTTTCCAGTAGTTTGAATATTGTTTCATGCTGCATTGAGCAGTATTCCTGCGTTACACTGGCTTAGCAGTAAATGTTCACAGAAATACATGAGGGCAAAGGAAATAGTCGATTCTCTTACAGTGAGTGAGTGCAGTTTTACGCTGCCCTCAGCAGTATTCCACCCATATGGCTGCGGTCTGTACGTTTATGGCTGATTTTATAAATGCAATATATACAAAAATGTCTATTAGCACCATTGATATGTGATTGCAAATACTTCTGACTTTAACAGAGAACATATACTGCATTGCCAAAGAAGTGCCATGTACATGCACACACGTGTATGGCTGTTTTTTTATAAATGCAATATACATATTGTCTGTTTGCACTTTGATTCCATAGAAATGTAATTGTAAGTGATGGTGATTTTAATCGATTGCATATACTGTGTTGCCACAATACATGGCTTTCACAAATGCAGTAGATACATACAAGTATGTGTTTGTTTCACACATGCAATATAGGACACATATATACACATAAGTCTATGGCTGTTTTACATACAAGTATGTGGTTGTTTCACACATGCAATATAGGACATGTATACACACATAAATCTATGGCTGTTTTACAAAGGCAATGTACAAAAAAGTCTGTTAGCAATGTGATTCCATAGAAAGGGGACTTTAACAATCTACTTTCATTGCCCTGCCAAAGGAGTGCAACTATACATGAGACAGTCAAGTGCAAGTGCAAACTTTAATCCACTTCAGCAATCTTTTGAAACCTTTATTTCCAGGCCTTCGTGGAAACTGAAAAAGGTTGGCACAATCTTTACTGAAATATCTTGGATACCTCTCATGTACACATGGTCAATGATGGTATTGTCTTCAGTTGTGGCTTCTGTTACATTCTGAATAAACCCCAAATGTCTCAGGAAATTTTCAATAGATGACGACGTTCTGGTGTTGTCATTAAAGTCACCAACAATCATCATCCCACAACTGAAGGTTTCATCCAGTCCTTCCATCAAATGCCGCAAACTGTTCTTGAAGGTTGTCATTTGATAGGTTGGGGGCCTGTATACCAAAACAAGTACAATATCTATGACAGGCAAGTACATGCACAGATGTTCCAAATTGCAGTTTTGTTTTAGCTGTTCAACGTACAGATTTTCTTTCACATACACACCTACACCACATTGAGCCTGTGATTTGAAATTCGAAAACATTGTGTTCGAATGGTCGTATGACGACTCCCTGTTTTGATGATGAAATGTGTAAGCTGGTAAGGTATATTTGGACACATTTTCAGATGCTATCCATGTTTCTGTCAGGCATATGATATCGCCTTTCATGAATCGTTTGTCATTTCTCAAACAATCAAAATGTGCACCCAGACCCTGTATGTTGTGCAGCATAACTGTGAAATTAAAACTGCATTGCTCATTGTAAACGTCTGCATCAAAGTTTTTCATTTTTGTCTGTGCATTTGTTACTTGATCACTGCAGTAAATTTTGCTTGGATCAAAGTTTCGCACGACCAAGCCTTCCAATGACGTTACACGGCTGAGAGCAACATATGCCTGTCGTGGAGTTCTGATTCCATCGAAGGATACTGATATCTGATCAAACGTCAGCCCTTGTGTTTTGTGTACTGTGCATGCCCATGCAAGTTTTAATGGAAATTGCCTTCTGACACCAGCGCCATTTCTTGCTGCCTCTTCCTGCATCTCAATTGGCGTACTAGTGACTGAAACACCCATTGGAAAATGTGTTTTCTTCCTCAATTCTACACCAACCTTGCAGTTATCAAATTCAATGAAAATTTTGATTGTTTTTGTTCATTTCCTCTTATTAGGAGATGAGAAACTGTACCAAAAACACCATTCACTAAACCATTGGATGTTTCAACATTTCTTGTGAGTATAACTCTTGCACCAATACCCATTTTAATTTTCTGAGGCAAGGCAAATGAGCCACACATTTCCTTTCTCAACTTAACATTTGTCTGACGTTGCTTCAAAACATCATGAGCCTCAATGGTAGTGACATTTGGACACTTGGCATTCAGCATTTCTTCATTGAACTCGTCAACCTGGTTATTTCTGGGAAAGATGTGTATACAATCCATATCTGATCCAGTTTCTCGACCCTTTAGAGTTTCAATGTCTTGTGGCTGTAATGGGGTGTCACGATCATAAACGCGAAGTCTGTTCAACATTTCTGCGAACATGAGGTTTCTTTGACACATGATTTGTCTCAACTCAGCTTTGACAAAAATGTCATTCCAATAATCAACGCCAACGTTTTCTGAAAACAGTGGTCTACCTTTAACAGGTGGCAATTGGTAAAAATCTCCAACAGCAAGAATGGACACATTGCCAAATGTCACATCATTAGGAGTTTGCTTTAGTTGTTTGAGTCGGCCATGAATGTATGACAACAATTTGTGGTCCACCATTGATATCTCATCAATAATCAGCAACTGAACACTCTGATACTTGTGGCGAAGGGTATTGATCTTCTCTTCACTAAGAGGAATGTATGGCCAGTGTACATCAATGCCAATTGAGAATGCACTGTGAATTGTCTGGGCATCAATGTTGAATGCAGCTACTCCAGTTGGTGCACAAAGTAACACAGAAATGTCATCTGGATTATCTCTGCATTTAGCCAGAAGTCTGTTGCATTCGTAGTTTATGGCTTTGATCAGCAGAGACTTGCCTGTACCACCAGGGCCATGAACACAGATATGAAAAGGTTTAGGTTCTAGACCATTTCTTTTTTCAACAGCCCATTGACGTACCTTATAGAAGATTGCACTCTGTTCTGAATTGAGTGCTTGTAGAATGTTCTGAGCTTCATTTCTGGACAGTGACGAAGAAACAGTAGTACTGTCATGTGATCTATGGTAATGGCCCTGTAAATCTGGAATAATGCAGTCAGAATCTTCATCGTTGTCAACATTCTGCTGTAGGTCTTCACACTCTTGTCTTTCCATTTCAGTTTCAGGACAAATTTGGGACCATGCATCTTCCAAAGTACCAGCACTCCCCAGAATTTCTTCAGCTCTGTCCAATTCATCCGCATCTTTTTCAAACAGGTTTTTGTTTTCGTCAACAATGGTTTTCACCAACTCAATAGCATTGCCAATTTTTACACTGCCCTCATAATAGAAACGTTCATGTAATTCAAAAGTAGGTGGTTTGAGTTGTGCATTGACTCTGTATGGCAGAAATAGTTGCAACAGTGAGTGGTAGTACCTCTCTGGATCCTTCATTTGGGAGAATTTGGGATAACGAATGACTGCTGGTTTGCTGTTTGTTCGTTTTGGCATGAACCCCAGGCCTTTTTGAAGAGTGAGTACAGGTGTTCTGCGTTTCTCCTTGCTCACGCGAGACATTTCTGATTGTGTTACTATTCTGTACTCAGAGCAAAATTGAGCTAGACACACCTTATCCATCTCTTTGCCAGATGGCCTGTGAGTGTAGCGATCAATTATACTTGTTGCCCACATGTCTTCTTCTTTGAAATCTCCAGAAGAACATCTTTGCTTTATTGTCTCAAGAGGCAAGCTAAACCATGTGGTGTTCATGCTTACAGGTATGAACTGTACCAAACGAGAACTTTCTTTCAAATGCATATTGCATGTTCTGTAAACGGCTTCTTGAGCACTTACTTCTCGGTGACTGAGATAAATGTGGCGGAGCTTTTTCAGTGCTTGCTTTGCATTGATGTTGTCCTCACTGCGAGCTTCTTTTTCAGTTTGGGCAAGGAGCAAGCCCATTTCCTGTTTGGCTTTGCTGATGTATGAAATTATGTATACTACACATGAGTAGGCATCAATGACATACTGAATGTCCATGTTGGCATTCCAACATTTCAGTAGAGCAGGATTATACTGGTTAATCGATATATCATTGGGGCGCCTTTGCAGGAAAAAACTTGTCCTTTTGCCCAGTGAAGCACATGCACTTTCTACGTCTTCTTGATTAAGACCTATTGCTTGAAACAGTGACTCGGTTGAATCATATTGACTTTCATCGTTTATCTCTCTCCAAATTTGGCTCAGGATCTGTTCAGCTGATTTTGATGATATTTTTGGCTGTAGGATTTTACTAAGGAATCGCATATCTGGATTGCCATCGGCATCTTTAGGCAAGTCGTCAACAGTTTTTGTTTGATTGTTTGACTCGGGATGAGAAATGAAGGTTCTGCACGATGGAGGTCTTGGAAAATTGAACCGACAGGTGTTACCACCTTTCCGATAGGTCTTTGTATGACGTTTGCTGTGGGTTTGAACACAGTCAAGAATGCTGCAAAGTTCATTGTCATCCTCTGGCATTTCACATGATATATATCTGTCAGCAAAATTGACGACAGCTTCATCAGGGTCAGAATCGATTTTGGGAGCATTTTCTATCCAGAAAAGGCAATGAGTGTGTGGTGAACCTCTTTGCTGGAACTCCACTCGATAAAAGTAGTCAATGACTTTTCCGATTGGGGCCGCTGGAGACATAATTACATCCCTAAGTAAAGCATGGAATCTGTGGTCAAACATTCTGGCAGCTGTTACTGGATTTCTTCTCAGTATTGAACATTTTGAATTCCAATCGAGATCTTTTGCTTTCCTCGTATCAGATGTTTCACGCAGGATGCAATCAATGATATCATTCCACCTGAGTTCGGCAGAAGAAAATGAACAAAACCATGTAGATATTCCTAACTGCCTAATCATAGGCAGGTCCTTTTGAACTGACTGCCAAAAGGGAGGTGTCCCTCTAATTGGTTTCAAAAATTTGTATCCTTCATCATGCTTTAAAATCTGTGAAAGAGATTCTTTGTCGGCAAGATTACTGGCTACAATTTTCCTGTTGTGTTGTGAAGCAGTTCCTTTACGAATGGAGATTTTGACATTTGATTTGACCTGCTCGAGTTCTGAAAGATACTGAGCAAAAAATATGTAATCAGTGCTTTGAGCAAATCTTCCATCTGCATTCAGTAATCTGGTGTTCAGGTATCTACCTAACGTCAGCCTTTCCTCTCTTTCATCATGAAATGTAGGAGTCCCTTTTCGAAATAAAACAGGAAAGCATTTAGCTTCATTGGTTTTGTCAGTTGAAATTGCAACTGGAATGTTATTTTCACATGGGGAAATGTTGATGATATTCTCATAATTATTGTCCAAGATATCTTGTCCAATGTCAACTGGTTGAAGACATGTATCCAACAACAATCCATTTTCATCACTCTCATCTTCAGATATTTCCTTCAAAGTTGAAGCAGAATTTGACTTTGCACCACTTCCATGATCGGAATGAACCTTTCTCGCAACATCTTCAACAATTTCAACTTCAACATCATTGTCATCATCCTCTATATCAATATCATGAGGGTTGATCCAGTCGTTGTTGAAATCTATGTCTCTGTAATAAATGTTGTTTTGTTTCAGATAAGACAAAGCTGCTCTAATGTTTTCTTTTTTCACATATTGATATTGGTAATGACCTTTGTACACCAATTTCCGCTTCAACTTTACTCGGATCATCTGATCAGATGTTTGAACTCGAGGCAGAACAGTTGTTGTCTGCTTGATGTTTGATGGTGCAGCCACGGCTGCATACAACTCTCTGTACATTTATGAAGAAATGTTTCAGTAATACACTGACTAGCCAGTTGTTGAGCTTTCCCATAATTTGTTTTCAAACAAAGGACAACTTGATTTTCAAAAAGTCTGCGATGGCACACTGAACAAACATACTCTGGGCCTTCAGCAATAACTTTCCTGAAACCTCTCATAACATTCCGCAGTTTACTGTTGAAAGCAGTTTTCCTATTTCTTGACATCATGTTTCCTTTTCCCACCTGTTGTCTGAACGCTGCATTAGTCTTGTATTTGACAGTTTGTGCCCTTTTCACAGCTTCTCTAAACTGTTCCTTCCCTTGGTATTTTGCAATACTTGCAGATTTCACAGACTCTCTAAACTGTTTATTTCCCTGGTATTTTGCAATACTTGCATATTTCACAGATTCTCCAAACTGTTCCTTCTCTTTGTATTTTGCAATACTTGCAGATTTCACAGATTCTCTAAACTGTTTATTTCCCTGGTATTTTACAATGCTTGCAGATTTCACAGATTCTCTAAACTGTTTATTTCCCTGGTATATTGCAATACTTGCAGATTTCACAGCTTCTCTAAACTGTTTATTTCCCTGGTATTTCTCAGTACTTGATGATTTTTTAGCTTCTCTAAACTTTTCATTTCCCTGGTATTTTGCAGCACTTGCAGATTTTGCAGCTTCTCTGAACTGCTTATTTCATCGATATTTCGCAGTGCTTACACTTTTCACAGATTCCCGAAAATTCTCATCATGTCTGTACTTTTGGACACTGAAATCTTTTACACGTTCTCTAAATTTCTGATTGTGAGCATATTTTTCCACACTTTTCCTTCTCAATTTAGAGCGATATTCCTCATTTGATTTGTATTTTGCTTTGGCTATTTCACTTTTCCGTTTCTTGGACATTCTGGGTGCATTTTGCGACAGGCTTTTGGCTTCCATTCTCTTTTCAATAGCGCTTCTGAATTTTTTTGACGTACTGTTTCCGTTGTGTTTGCTTCACACCCATCACGTTTTCACCAAGAACGCTTTCTCTCCCTGATGTTTCACAGTGTTCACTGTCTGAATAAATCATGTCAGTACATTCAGGTTTATTGGCATCTTGAATGTTTGACAGATTTTCAATCATAGTTGTTATTTCACTTTCCATCTCATCGTCGCGATGAAGAGATACAGGCGTTACTTCAAACATGGTATTTGTGTTGGCATTCATGGACAGTGCCAAACACATACAATGGTCATATACGTCATGGACAGATCAGTACAAAATGAGGACACTTGTGCCATCAGATGCCAATGTACCCTCCTCATTCCTAGAATGTGAATCAAAAACAAAGTATGATCCTCCGCGTTGTACAATGGCAAAAACTGCATCACAAAAATTAACAAAACATGAGTTATGATCTAACAACCCCCTTTGTAATGCAACTTCGAGATCAACAAAACCTCCAAAATCCCCCATGTCTTCTGCAGGAAACAACAAACTGGAGTCTGGTTCATGCCTCATCAGCCTGAAGGTGCTATCAGAAGCCGAGATATATTCTGGCAGTTCAGTGATTAAGAGATGTGTTGCCGATATAGTGAAGATCTTTGGATGTGCCCATACAACTCATCTCCATCGACGAGGACTTTGTCTACATCATCTACTGTCCAGTTACATAGTGGTTTATTCTGAGCATTGTACAAAAACATGAGTGCACAGCAAGTGCACTGACTGCCAGAGTTCGGCATAAAGCGCTCATCCCCTTGATGAAAACTACCTTTCAGTCTTATCTGATGGAAAAGTGGATTTTCTATATCACTATTGCTATCAGTGATGTCCATGACAGTAACATTACAGTCACAATGTACAGATCTGTTCATGTCGCTGGGATCATCCATCACTACCTCATCTGAAATAGGATGTATATGACCTTTCACAGCCTTAGCCTGAGACTTCCGCCAGTGTTTCGTCCGTGGCATTGTTGGTGGTTATTAACTGATAACTTCACTGATCAAAACAATGGAAATTAAACCACTAAATGTGTCAAATCATTTGACTTGAAATTGAATCATGAAGTGAACGCTTTGACTTTGATTTGACTACGAACAACTCACAAAATTGTGGTATTCAGTAAGTTAGTCTATCATGTTTTATCATCAAACTATTATTTCATCACAAAATAATCGACAAATAATCATTGTCAACTGCTAATGATACAGTTGTAGCATGTCACAAAATCCTTCAAACTCAATTTGAAGTAAATCCAATCTCCACAGTGAACAAATTTCACTAAACGCAGTGGTGGTTCATAAAATGTACTTCTTGCTAAACCACACCTCAGTAATATTTGACAAATCACTTCGACTAATTTTTTCAATATCACTATGTGAAATATTTCGGAAACTTTAAATGTGATATGTCATGATCAATAATCAAACTGGTCTCAAGAATTAAACAAAATAAGTCTTTGCTAACACTGTTAAATAATTGAAACTAATACACTATTAAATATGAGTGCGATCTATAAAGATGCAGTCACAATTCCTTCACCGGCACAATGTGAAAATATCCAGGCCAAGAAATAAAGCCTGCCTCGACAAACTCAAAAAAGAGTTCACCTGATTCTTTCTTTGCAAACACTTCACAAATTCAAATCAATACACCAGTTACAGTGAAAGCGACACAGTTGCACTCCCGATTTCGCTATTTTTTCACTATCGAATCTGTGAATTTATTTCAGCAACCTTGAGAATCGAACATAGAGTCTCAAAGCAAACAAATTGAATTTGCCTCAACAAATTAAGAAATAATTTACCAACCCCAGCTAGCTAGTTACGAATCACGTCCCCATCAGACATTCCCCTCAAGATACAATAACCAACCTGATAGTTAATCTCTCGTTCAACAGCACGATGTGAGAAATACTAAGTGACTAATATTAAATTGTTCACAAAACATTGATTAATGGAACATGATTTCAATGAGTTACTAATAACACTTCAAACAAATACTACTGGAAACAAGCAAACCACCCACAAGCTGAACGTAAATAACTTTACCCGTTCCACACCTTCGGGATTTGGACAAAAACTATGTTAGTGGGTACACTAGTTCTGTTCACTATACATATTCCTCGTTTGAATCAGAAATTTAAAAAAAATCTCAACCCAACAGTCACAAGTAGTCACTAAATTGTAATTCAATAACTACACCAACCCGATAGTAAATGTGTATCTAACCGACTAATGTTCTTAAAGAAACACAGAGACAATTAGAACAAATAGTACTTTCTACGACTAATAAATCATAAGTGAAAATGAAACTAAGCGAGAACACAACATGAACGTAACCACAGCCAGTTGCGGACTCCCCACTGCACACCGCACAGGCTGAATACGCTAAGAGATGGTTGAAGCGACTAGATTTTATCAATGATCAACTCCAGTGTGAAGAACTTTCACGGATGCCGACGAAGCTATGAAAGAATACTACGTGCTAACGGGTAAACAAGTGGAACCATAACATGAACCAACAATGTCTCAGTATTACACTCCTTCAGAGGGACAGAAAGAATGAGAGTTGGTCTTCGTGGCACTCGGTTTAGCGACGACAGTGTTAATTGTTAAACAATTAGACTCATTACATGAATTTTTATATCACAAAATGAGAACAATGCCACATATTTGTCAGTGGGTACTTATGGGGAAAAGTGAAATTTGTGGTAAAATAAGCCACCGCGAGGGTTATTGTTCTTATTACCATAACGATAATAGCAACGATACATGCTCGGTGTGGGGTATTGGGGTGAATGGTCATTATCATTTATGTAAAGCCCATGGTGCGGATAAAAAACGATTTCAGCTTATTTACAAGAAGAAAAAAGACTACATCATGAAGTTAAACGCCTGTTAAAGATCAAGGTATGATTTGTAATTCCTCGCATACGAATCCTCTACGCGGCCCATTTACCAGGAAGTACAGGTTAGGCTCCCCAGCTTTTATATCCACTTGATTAATATTGTACGTTTTCATAGATCAGATAGGATCTGTAGCACGTATACGTGTGTCTCCGTCATATTCACCTGGTTGATATAAATATCTAACAAGTGCGCGATCTGGAATTTTTTTTTTTTCTTTTTTGATGGGGTGCTGCTGCCTCTGATACAACGGATTTCCTACGAATTGCGTCGACTGGTCTCTTATCTAGTAGTCTCGTTGCTTCATGATTCATATAGTCAACCACCGGTGGAAGTCGCACTACCCATTCTCTGTTTGGTGGGGTCTTGTGGACAGCTGGGGGTGTGGGGGATCCCCCCACTTCTAAGTCACGTGAATATTGGTGTGCAAACAAACGTTCGGCTAAGGAGTGATTGAATCTCTCCACTATGGCTTGGTTTCGATGTTCTGCCACACCCATCCTTATCTCAACATTGCATTAGGCTAGCAGTTGAATTCTCTACCCGGGTCGACCTGCAACTCGGAAGGTCATGTCAGCAGAGTGCGTTTGTATATGCGCTCGAATCGGTGGCCTACTTGTGTCGCATCCTTCGCGGTCAAGGGTTTGGCTTCCTTGTAGCGACTGGCTACATCAACGACTGTCAGGGCGTACTTGTAGATTTTACCTCTGACGGTGTCATGTGGAAGAAATAACAGGTCGGCTTGGTGAACTTGATTAGGGATATGAATACCGAATTTTCTCCTGGGTATATATCTTGGTGCAGATAAGTGCACTTGCCATATAACTTGTTTTGGTAAACAGGCTTTGGCTTTTTCTTCTGAAATGCGTGCGGCTTTAGCTAATTTTTGAATAGCGTCCACCCCTTTCCAATATCTGAGAGGGCTGTAGTAAACTTTCTCCATTATGTATATATAATTTAAATATCTTTAGTGGGAAGTCCTGTGGACAGCTATTACCATCTACTGGGGTGTGGGGGGAACACCCACAGTGGCTGTAAGCGTATTTATTGACACCATCCATGGCTATCCATCGTTTTGTATCCATGGGTGATAGAGACGTCTTATTAAAAAAAACCCCGTAAATCTTATGCCCGTCACTACGAAGTGTATTCATCTGGTGTTTGAACGTTTTGTTGAGGGCATGCTTGATATGTCGTTTCACCACATTCTTTTTCACACCCTTAGCCTTTCTTATTTCAGCGTCGTCTCCTCTTTTGATAGAATCTTAGGTCTCAACCCAATGTATTCTGCGACTGGTGTGCCAGCACATTATCTTTCATCTTACATAATGCTTCCTTGTTGACTTGACTTTGCATAGGGTGGTCTCTCAGATAATCACTGGTACCGTACATGTGTATATTGTTTTTCATATCCTCGTACACGTCCTCGGTTTGAATCTCCATCAGTAGGGAGTCAGTATCCGTGTACAACACACCACACCTGTTGCCATATTGTTTCTTCTGCTTGTTATACTAGAAGTCATACATCAGGTGTTTAGAAAGGTCTAGAATGCTCATACCACCATAGACTGGTTGATTAAGTTTAATGTGACTCTTTTTCATATGTATTGCCGTCTTGTCATCATCAAATATAGTACTCCTAATGTATGCCAGGTTCGCCATCAGTTTCCTGGTTTTGTCTTCCTCACTCAACCTGACTAGCTTCACGTTGACGAGTTTTTGTAAATTCTCCATCGTTTTAACGAATACAGAGTTGTTTATGAGTTTGTACAGGTGTTTCTCGAAGTCGTTGGTGGCCAGCTTTCGCCTGTCTGTGTTCATTCTAATATTGGGTTCCATCCAGGGGTTTTGATCAAACTTCAGTATGCTATGTACCTTAGTCAGCTTCATACCCAGCGATAGATTTAGCTGTAAATTACGATAGTGAACGATATATTTTGTTTTATTCATCAAATTCGGTACCAGTTTTTCAATGGGGGATACCCCCATACCCCCAAGAAGGTTATGTTGGTACTCAGACATCCAGTCTTGGTTAACCCTCAACCGGGTAGGTGCTAGGGGGTATCTGTTATGAGACTGATGCAATTCCACTTTTCAAGTCCACTTTGAGTATATAATCCTTGTTTGAATCTGAAGCTATACTCATCACATCCCTCATAACCCCCGGCAGGACCCATTCAAATCACCCTGTTGGTAGATATTGACTCATAGCCCAGCCGTACAGGTTGTTAGCATCCAGGTACAGTAGGTGGTTCGAAGGCTTATTAAGGTTATATCCTTCCACATACTTGTTGTTAGCTTTGGCGTAATGTTCTGATACCATAGAAATACCCCTGCGTAACCCTTTCTTGATAAACAGATGCATATCATAATCTGTGAATACTTCTAACTCCACACTGGTTTTCTTCAGTAGGGCATCCCATGAGAGCCCAGTACTTAAATAATACCACGCTGAGTCTAGTCGTATTGTTTCGAACATGTTTTTCTGAATATCTCAAAAACATCAGCCAGCAACAGCCAGCTTTCCAATATAAATTGTGGTAATCACCTAGATTCTTACAGCCTATTTTTTCCCATACGGTTTTTGTGTGTTAGTAATCATCTTGTGAAACAGACGCGTCAGTCAGTATGCTATAGAAGCAGTCAGTGGGAGGTAACTATTTCTCATTAAACCTAGACCAGTCATCCATATATTCGTATGGGTAAATACCCTTATGTAGCAGCCAAAGCTCTAGTTTTCTCTTCTGTGTATCAATTAGTTATCGATTTGTAAATTAGTTATTAGGCCTCTATAAATAATGGGAGGGTTAGTTTGGCCATCACAACGAACGACCACATACCCAAACCCACACGCCTCATGTTCTTGAGCTTTCTGCATGAAACTATTGTCAGGGGATGGATCTACAGTACCGATTGGTTTAATAATAGTTTCAAAGTTGGCGGATATAATGTATGGTACTGCCATTTGATTTTTCTGGTTGATAAATTTCAAGATTTTGTTGTTTTCGGTCGGCATATCTGTTTGTACAGCTATCTCCCCTACACCTCGGCAATCATCCCTGTGTGAAACGAGCAGATCAGCCTTAGAAAACCCATGAAGGCACCTTTCACAGAAGTGTTTCTTCCCTTTATATTTCAATTGATTGTACAACAGTCGGCTGAAATACTTAATCCACGCATAGTAATATTTTTCATCTTGTCGTATAATAAATATATTGATTGTTTTACGCCCTTCCTTATGCACTATAACATTTTCACCTTTCTGTCCAAATATGTTTATAGGTAAGTCTGGATTCTGTTTTTCTACTTTTGACCACTGAGAGATAGGGGTGGGCTCATCTATACCTTCCCAATTTATCCTATCATCTTCCGGAAAACTGAATTTTTTTCAGCTATAAATTTAGCAGATCTTATCGCTACCCTCCCACAATCATCACCACGGTTTTTAATGCTAACCATAGCTTGTTTGTTCTTAAAATACTCAGGCAGGGGTAAGTACAATCTCAATGTTAGTGTAACGTTCTAATGATTCACAATTTTTTTCGAATCACCTGTCAACATAAGAGTTGATAGTATCTGGTTGTGTTGTAATTTCTTGATTACCTCTGAAGTAAACAACGGTCTGGTTTCATTCCCTTGTTGTTTCTCTAGTGTCATCTTTAATTTGAAATTTAATACCTCTTAAATCATTCAGTTCTTCATTCACTTTATCAAATACCTATCGTTTTATATCTTGAAACTCTATGTTTCTTTGAACTTCCATCTTCCACCCTCTCAAATATTTCGCTATAGCACACTCAGCAGACGTGAATTGTAATTCTATAGGAGCTTATTCATTGAGTAATTCAATGAGCTCAGGCTTCCTCATATGTGAATAACCAAACATTCCCCAGTCACATGCTTGCCTTTTTAAATCTTTTGTAGCAGGAGGTTTTTGATATCTTATCCCTAATAAAGTTAGTAACTCTGACTTCTTCAAACCACGTTCACGTGCACATTTCTTCAACTCACATACTGTAGCCATGATACAGGGTTCATACTTTATCTGGATCATTTCTCTAATTACTTGTCACTTTATTGACTCAGCCGGCACGCACTGTGTTACTCCACCCGGTATAGATCAATTCACATTTAAATATTTGTTTAGTCTAGGAAACAGGCCGGCCCATAGCGGAGGCAACCCCCACAGAGGGCTTGTGTGAATGCAGACAGGTTGTGTCTGTTTTTTAAGGGTTTGTGCAGAAGGGGGTCTAGATTTATGTTATTGATAAGTATCAGGCTTACATTGAATATGAGCTCATGGCCTTATTACTTATACTACTTGTTACATATATAGTAAGTTTGTAAGTTTGTGTATCGTGAACATAAATAATCGTAAGGATGCCTAAAATGTACACATAGGACTAACAAGCACTTTGACGAGTTTATTTTTCTTTGAAGCACTCAAAGCGCTACAATCCGATTATTTTTACCCCAGAAAACACAATCCGACCATTGAGTAGAGATAGCATTTATTTGCATATACATTTTGCGCACACTACTTGTACATCAAACATAATGGCTTGCTGAACATTTCAATATAATCTGCACATTGTTACGAATAAATATCATAATTCAAGTACATGTAATATAGAATTCAAAAAAGTTACACGATACTGATTTATTGTGATGTATACACATGTAGTTGAATCTCCCCAAATATTTATGAAGATGGGCATACTTATATTTGTTTTGAAAGCAAATGAGGTTCAGAAGATTGACAATGGGCATGACTCCACAAAAAAGGATGATGTAACAGTGCATAAGTTTGTTTTACACTTGTCACAGGACTAAACTTTACCAGGACATGCATTCAGCCAGAGGCTGTTATTTTGAGGTTGAAAGAGGTGTTCATATATCTCATTTAATGTTGTCTGATTGAATGATTATATGCATCAATTCCGTAACTGATATATTATCCTCCATTTATTGACGATGGTTGTGATACACATGATCATTTTACTGGATAATTACAGAGATCAAATAGAAATGTTTCTTACACAATGCTTAAGTACATTGCATTGAAAAATCACATTTCAAATCAGCATGAAACAGCTTGAACAAAATACCCCAGTTACCTTTGTATGGGTGTGTACTCTGTATGTATATAATGAGTCGATGCAAGAGTTATCATTTCATATTCGATTGTGTATTATTATCAACTTTAGAATTCTGAAATATCAATAGTCACAATTGAGTTAGGTCTAAATTAGTAAGTTGGTTTTTTCAAATCGATATGAACATGGGTGTAATACAGTATTGCTGTTTATATCTACAATTCATTATATAAACCATTACAACAAATGAATGATTTAATTGAGAACCTTGTCACCGTTAATTCAATCAATGTGAAAAATAGTATTATAGTATTCACTCCCAATGACGAGTAACAAACACTTACCTCCTGTAACATCTCATAATCCCCTTTCTTGCAGACGTGTTCATTTCCCTGAATAAGCCTATGACATTGCTAGCAATTGTTAATCAAAACACTTCAATATTTGTTCTGATTAGCACAGAAAGTAACCTCTCTCGTAAGAAAAGCTAGTCTTTGATCAGTACTTCTAAACTGATTGAAATAATAGGTACAGTACGAATGTAAAATGTAAAATGCACATGTGAGTCTCTCGCTGAATGAGAGGTGCTTTCTGCTGATGAACATGTGCTTTTTGTTACCACCCATACACGGCTGAGTAGCTAATTAATTTGCCTCTTTCAGCCTTAATGAGTTAACATCTAACAGATTTAGTTGAAGAAAAACAAGTTTGTCATTGAAATCCAGCCTCTTTGGTATTTTAGGGAATGTCAAACCCTCATTCCTCAGTCGAAGGATCTTTTGTCGAATGGTCTTTGGTAGCCTCCTTGCTTTACTTTCATTTTTCTTCATTGCAACCAACAACACGATTGGTATGATAGTAACAAAGTGACGATATTCACCCTTACATAATGACAGATTCATGTGTTCAGTACACGCCTCCAATATGTAACTGATTAGTTTCCCCTTTGAAGAGCTGCATGGGTACATATGTATGTGTATTGTACCGGCTTTGGCTTATTGTCTGATCTAGCTGTAAATCTGCCAGCTTAAACTCTACATAGAGCTGTGAATAGACACAGCATAAATTGAATCATCGGAAGATACAATAAAGTACAAAAAAGTGATGTCGGTAATTATTAGACCAAACTGCTTTACACATAATGCACAAACGAAATACAGATAATGCAGAAACTATTGTAGCTAGCAATGTTTGAACTAAACTGGGATTATAACAATGTAATTGTTGGTATAAAACTCCTTTGTGAAATTCAATTCAAGTACATCTTCAATATTGACAAATAATTAATTGGATACCTTAAACTCTTGACTGTGATTTCCTATTTCCCTGGAAGGGTGTGTGTGGTGTCAGGGGTGGTTGGGGTTGTCCGAGGAGATTTTGCTAAGTTGCCAAGAAGCCACTTATGGTAATGAAAGGGGAGACGATATTATCGACCTATGGTTAAATTATCATTTTGCAACTGGTAGACACAATGCATAGATCACATGTTACTTAACCAGTACAACAGCCCATCATACGTACAGACATGAGAAAGATATGAATGGATAGATGAAAGAAATGTTGACACATCTCAGACAAAAAAAAAAAAAAATGATGCAAATATGTCACTATAGAAAAACCAAAAGGACAAATATGTAGACACTGTTTTACTGTCTATTCCATTATTTACCATATTGTGTAGGATCGCTTTATACAAAGACATGAACGTTTGATCAAGATATGAAGATAATTGATATGGCAAAATTGATGTCATGATTTTGTCGATATCATACCACAATGTCAATGCGAAGCTGCCTACAACTGCTGACATGGCATCTAGACACTTGACAAGGCGAGGTAGAACCGCTACAATCTCCAGTTTGCCTTCTTCAACCATTTCCGAGAGTGACGCCATGTTGGGACTGAAGTTACGAGACCACACATGACCAGAGAAGCTCCATACTTGACAACAGCTGTGTTGTGCCAGAGATTACAAGCTATCAGGGTCAGTGTGCCTGCGACATGGGGGAGGAAAACTATTTTGCAGCTCTATAAGGAGAACTCTGAGGCATATCCATTTGACAGGGATGACAAGGCTGTTCCCGTAACCCTCCCTTGTAACAGCACTTCAAGGACTGCCAATGGTTCCATTCCATCTGCTCGGCGCACTGGAATTTCCGAGGAGACCTCCGATAACAAGGCAACACCACCCCAGGCTTCAGCCGACATCGTTAGCGTGTTGAGGGAAATGTAAGGATCTGATGTCTTCCCTGATGATACATTTTCTTAACATTCCCTCTCCCAGCAAAAAAGTTCAAGGGGTAGGTTAAACGATGATAACATATCACCCCCTTCTGTACAGTTTGCGCCCTCTGATACCATTCCCTATGTGAATTTTGTTGACGAACATACCAGAGGGAAAATATATCAGGGGAAATACTACAACCTAGCATCACTGCTACTACCTACGCAAGAAGCGGGTGACTATAGATTGTCAGAGGAATCAGGAGTTTGTAGGAACATGAAGACAGATCCTCGACTCAGCAGAAGCTTCAATTTTGCTATCTCCTGTTATGCAGCTCTCTTCTTGTTCTCCAACCATGTGTGGAACATGCTTTTGGCTAAGCTGAATCAAAACATGTTGGCCTCTGACCACACCACCTCATGCAGCATACTCAGCTGCTCATGTGACGACCTGTGTCTGTCATTCTCATCTAGGAGCCTTCCGTAATCTGTGATGTGGGGCAGGTTGGGTGGGCATCTATCACGTGAGATAGAATGTATATAAAGAGACATAATGTATGGTTAAAATTTCCAAACTTTTCCTATTTCACATAAAGCAATATACCACAGTTGGCAGGAGGGCCACAGATTACCCCCTGACAACTTTGCCAACAAGGTGTATGTAGGACACAAGGGGGCCAGGAAAAGCATCAACTCCTGATATGCTAACTCCACATTTCTGATGGGTTGCTTCAGATAACCCCTTGGCTTACACGGCACAAAACTCTAGGGAATGGGTGCTCTCGAGTTAATGTAGTTTCAGCTGCAACTTTTGACAAGCAACAGGACGTGGTTTGGCAAGTAAACCTTGCCACCCCATGATTTTGTCAAGTGACCCGAGTGATCTGGCCTGTCCCTGCTGCATTAACAATCCCTTGTGTCAAACAGTCTGTGTCAAATACTGCTTCGAAGAACTAAAGATGGCGATCAGTTCCGATTTCTGCCAATTGACGAGCCAGCCAAAAACCATGTTGAAAACCATGTAACAAAGGATGGGAGCACAATTGGTCAGGGGCTCGTTGCAATCGTCGACATATGCTTTGAATACAATGCCTTTGCGATGTAGAAAGCTGGCAATCCCTGAAATTCAAACCACTTTGACAGAGCGTCAAGAACGAAGTTTGCCAAATGAAGTGTTGGTCCGCCAGATTGAATGAGATAAGGTAGTAGATTTGACACATTGGGATAGTTAATCTTTCATATATTCATAACATGGCAGGAAAAATGATGCCTGTGGACTGTCAGGACATAACAGCAAAGACCTCTGACCTGAGGGCTTATACTAATGTAAAAAGCAAGTATCTCCTGGCTGACCGGCAACTCTCGGCTGTAATCACTCTTACTGGGAATGGAACCACTGGCAATTGAAGGTTGGGATACTAATCAACATCGCTGCACCAACACAAGTATGTCATGTCACTTCATAATCACTTTGAGCGCCAAAAGTCTCCGGTGAAGAAACAGTCCGCCATGTTGAAATGTTTGAGTAGCATAGGGAACAGGGGTTTGGGGCCACCTCCCATATAAGCCATATAATCGCCAATGATGTGAATCTAGACTACCTTTCCTACAAACTCCGGAAAAACAGCCTCTCCATCTACTTTCACATAAGGTGTCTTTGTTCACACAAGGTGACTTTGGGGTCTAAAAAATCCTTTCAACTTTGATGACTTATATAGTGGTGGCCCCAAACTCCCTATTCCCTGTACTACTCTCTATAAATGGGGTGTTGGCGGCAACCCCAACAGAAGGATTAAAAAAAGAGTAAAAGCGTCTGTTAATAGCTACAGTCCTCCAAGGGAGAATTAGAAAGCTTTTGTTGTGCATGTCTCCTGAGGAGGAGTGCGTTGGTGCCTTCTCTCACCGTGAGAGTGCCCCATTCAGAAAGGCCCTTTCCAGAGACCCAACTGATATAATCGAGATACCTTGCCTCGATACTATGCAAGGAAGTCAAACTGGCGGGATACAAACTCACAATGCACAGCTGTACAATACTGGATAAGCCCACACTTCAACCGATTGAACTACTCAGGACTGAGAGCAATAATCTTGGTTTAACGGGTCTATCCTGTTGTGAACACTGTGATCACATGATAGCTCTATGGCAACAGCGGTATATTACTTCCTTGATGTACATTTAGACAATTGTTTCACATGTAGTATAAACACTGCAACATGATTACAGTGTATGAGTTGAAAAAGCAAGCGTGTGAATGTGGAATGCGAGGGTATTCTTGTATGAGAAAACATGAGTTACTAGATTTATTAGGCTTAAAGTATCAAAAAACACCTACTGTGAAAGAGTTAATAAATCAAGCTCGTCAACGTGGAATGCGAGGGTATTCCCGTATGAGGAAGTCTGAGCTCATCGAATTAGGGAAGGAACAAAAACCTATAGAGTTACAATTCCCGCCTACTGAGCGTGCTCTAGGAAAATATTTGAGAGGTTGGAAGAAGGAAGTTCAACGAAATATAGACTTTGGAGATATAAAACATTTGGTATTTCATAAAGTGAATGAAGAAATGAAAGAGTTAAGAGGTATTAAATTTCAACTAACATTAAATGACACTAGAGAAACAACAGGGGAATGGAGCAACTGAATACACCAATTCTTTGAAGGGCATTTTGAAGTGGAATACATAAGAATGAAGATTTTATGGATATCAACTTCTTTATTATGGGAACACAACGTTTCGGAGTTAATGCTTACTGATGAAGGAGTAAGCATTAACTCCGAAAAGTTGTGTTCTCTTAATAAAGAAGTTGATATCCATAAAATCTTCATTCTTGCATACACCAATGTTAACTTCAGAGGTAAACAGGAAGTTACAACGAACTCATTAACTCCGCAATTGACAGGTCATTTGCAAAAATTCGTGAAACATTAGAATGGTACACTAATCAGGGATCTTGTTGGGTGGTTGACAAGATTGACATGGTCTACCTGGATATCGCAAATTATGTGCCATTGAAAGGAGGTAGATCTTTGCCCACTCCTAAATATTTAAAAGCTGGACTTGCTCATCTCACACAGAGAGTATTGCCTGGAGGTGGGGGAAACAGCTATAAGGATAGAGAGGCCAAAAGAGCCCTATAATATCCTGAAATTTTACAACTACAAAAATTAGTTGCCAGTACTATACATTATCTACACCAATTTCAAAGCTATCGTGAAACCAATCGATACCGTAGCTCAATACACTGATTCAAGTTTCACACAAAAAGTAAAACAGCATGAGGTGGGTGGATTCGGGTATGTGGTCGTTCGTTGTGATGGTAAAACTAAACCCCAAGTCTTTTATAGAGGGCCAGGCATGGCTGAAAAATTTCTGTAGTGTTTACAAAATGAAGAGGAGGCGATCAAGAAAATTCCAATGTGTATGACGTCAGCGGATCGGGGAACCTACAACAAAAGCACACATCTGCAGTAAACCTCTCAACAGTGATTCAGTGCAAGATCACTGTCACGTGATCGAGGAATATCAAAGGGGCAGCTCACAATGCGTGCAACTTAAAGTTACGGATAAATCCGAAATTGATGCACATCCCCGTCGCATTTCATAATCTCCGCGGCTATGATTCACACTTGATTATGCAGGCCATTTCATTCAAAGGTGGAAGGTCACATAACATATGCAAGGGTATTTATCCGTATGATTACATGGATGACTGATCCAAGTTTAATGAGACACAGTTACCTCCCACTGACTGCTTATATACCAAGCTGTCTGACGTGTCTGTCTTGCAAGATGACTACGAACATGTGAAAAATGTATGGCAAAAACTGGGCTGTAAGAATCTAGGCGATTATGATGATTTATATTTGTAAATGCTGTTGGCTGTTTGTTGCTGTTGGTTGATGTTTTCGAGATCAGAAAAACGTGTTTGAAGCAATATGGGTTGGACCCCGCATGGTATTATTCAAGTCCTGGGCTATTGTGGGATGCCTTACTGAAGAAAACAGGTGTGGAGTTAGAATTATTCACAGATTACAATATGCATCTGTTTGTTGAGAAAGGGTTACACGCTGGTATTTCTATGGTATGGAAACATTATGCTAAAGCGAATAACAAATATGTAGAAGGCTACAATCTGGAAAAGCCTTCGACTCATCTATCTCGACGCTAACAACCTATATGGCTGGGCTATGAGTCAACATCTACCAACAGGGGGATTCGAATGGGTCCAGCCTGTGGGGGATGTGATGAGTATAGCGATGGATTCCCCTGCCAGCTATATCCTAGAAGTGGACTAAGAGTACCCGTTGGAATTGCATCAATTTCATAACAGCTATCCACTCGCTTCTGAACAGATGAAGATTAAAAGTATCAACATAACTTGCTTGGGGGTGTGGGGGTATCCCCCACTGTTGAGATACTGGTACCGAATTTGATGAATAAAACAAAGTATATAGTTCACCATCATAATTTGCAGCTGTATCTATCCATGGGTATGAAGCTGACTAAAGTACATAGAATACTGAAGTTTGACCAGAGCCCCTGGATGGAACCATACATCAGGATGAACACAGACCTGCATCCAAAACAATATGGAAAGATAATAATAATAAATAATAAATGCATACTTATAATGCGCCTGTTCCACACCCTAAGGCATGCTCAAAGCGCAACAAAATATATACAATGGAATATTTACAGCTGAAATAATTAGTAGTATGCTGTGAAAAAGTGAGTTTTAAGTCTGGACTTAAAAATGTCAACTGTGTTAGAGTTTTTAATGGCCCAAGGGAGAGAGTTCCAAAGCACAGCTGCAGAGTAAGAGAATGACTGGTAGCCAAAGGATTTCAGTTTGTAGGGTGGGATGACCAGTAGATCTTGGAGGCACTTGTATGTCAAACAGAGGATCTTGAAGTCAATTCTGGCCTTAACTTAGCCTGCGATTTATCGATAGTGTTGTTGTCTCTAGACAGTTTGGTAAAGGCTAATAACCCAGACTAATCGTTACACAGAAGAGAAAACAAGAGCTTTGCTGCTGGGCAAGGGTATTTATCCGTACGAATACATGGATGACTGGTTTAAGTTTAATGAGACACAGTTAAAATCTCATAACAGCTATCCACTCACTCCTGAACTGATGAAGGTTAATCCCGACTGGATGTCCGAATATCAACATAACTTGCTTGGGGGTGTGGGGGTGTGTTGAGAAACTGGTACCGAATTTGATGAATACAACAAAGTATATAGTTCACTATCGTAATTTGCAGATGTATATAGGATGGAACCATACATCAGGATGAACATGGACCTGTACAAAATCTGTATTCGGCAAAAATGATGGAGAATTTATGAAAACGTGTTAACGTGAAGTTAGTCCGGTCGAGTGAGGAAGAAAAGCTTAGGAAACTGATAGTGAGTCCAGCGAGTCCGTCATCATTTTCGATGATGACTTGGCAGCTATACATATGAAGAAGAGTCACTTTAAACTTAATTGGCCAGTCTATGTCGGTATGAGCATTCTACACCTATCCAAACAATACGGTGACAGGTGTGAAGTGTTGTACATGGATACGGATTCCCTGTTGATGGATATTCAAACCGAGGATGTGTACGAGGATATGAAAAGCAATATACATCTATGTGATATCAGCAATTACCCGAGAGACCACTCAATGCATAGCCAAGTCAACAAAAAGGTGCTAGGTAAGATGAAGGATGAATGTGCCAGCACACCAATCACCGAATACATTGGATTGAGACCTAAGATGTATTCTATCAAGAAAGCCGATGATGCTGAAATAAGAAAGGCCAAGGGTGTGAAAAAGAATGTGGTGAAACGACATATCAAGCATGCCTTGTACAAACAGGCCCTATTCGAGAAGAAAACGTTCAAACACCAAATGAACATACTCCATAGTGACAGGGATAAGATATACGAGTTGACTTTGAATACGACGTCTCTATCAACCATGAATACAAAACGATGGATAGCAGCAGATGGTGTTAATACCTACGTTTACAGCCACTGTGGGATCCTGCAGACAGCTGACTGCAACTAAATATTTAAGTAACAGAAATATACTAGGTGGCAAAAGAAACTGTGATTGACATTTTTCTTCATCCTTTACATACATCATCAGAGTTTGAATCCAAAGTTCACAGACATGAATGAACACTTATCCTGAACACATCCCAAAGCATTTTGCACACTTTGTTTGTGTGTATAGTGCGTGAATGAAAATCTCTGAAAAAAAGCATGCACAAGCTCTCAGTAAAATTGATGACTTTTGATCTCTAATCATTTTCACTTCTGTAGTTGTCAATTGACTCCATAATCAGAAAAACAAGTCATCTTTGCCTTTTGATTGCATAACAACATGCCACGGTTGAGTGAAAATGACAGATGGAGAGCGATTGGTCTGACTAAAGCTGGTACATCTCAACGTGACGTTGCACAACGTTTTGACGTTCACAGAAACACAATCTGGAGTTTATGGCAATGTTACCAACAAAATGCCAACGTTCGAGACCACCACAGATCTGGACATCCTCCAGTGAGCACGCCCGGAAACGACAGATGGAGCGTCAACACCCATCTCCGTGCAAGGTTTCAACCTGCAACACTTACGGCTCTGACAGTTCCTGGAACAAATGGAGTCTCGGGCCGGACCATTAGGAGACGTCTAGCACGTCATGGGATGCGAGCACTACGTCCGGCAAGAAGGCCAATTTTAACACCTCAGCACCAATGTTTACGTCTTCAGTGGTGCCAACAGCACCCGTTATGGAGAGCACATGACTGGGGAACTGTCCTTTTCACAGATGAGTCTCGTTTCCTTCTGCATCGCTGTGATGGGAGACGCCGCGTGTACCGACGTCAAGGTGAATGCTACATCACGCCATGTGTTACGGACGTTTTGGAGGCGGTGGCGTGATGGTATGGGATAACCAGCACAGGGTGGACACCACTACACATTGTCGATGGAAACTTGAATGGAGCAAGGTATAGAGACGAAATCGTGAACGTTCATGTGCTTCCGTTTTGCATCAACATGGTCCAGGTTTGCATTTTCAACAGGATAATGCCAGACCCCACATTGTTCGTGATTTCCTTGTCCAGAACAATGTGGATGTGTTGCTGTTGCCAGCCAGATCCCCTGATCTTTCGCCCATAGAGCATGTATGGGATTAAATGGAACGGCAATTACGACGTCAACAGCCAACGCCCACAATGTTTCGGGAACTCCGTCAAGCACTTCCATGGATATGGAATGACATCCCCCAGGACTTCCTCAGACGTTTGGTGGGCTCTATGAGGCGCAGATGTCAAGCATGCATTGCAACACGTGGTGGACATACACATTACTGAATTTGTGATTTCGGTTTATGACCCTTGTCATATTCAGTACCCGTTTTCACTCCTTAAAGGTTCACATTGTATCGGCCCAGGCATGTCGAAGGGATGTCAAGTCACCCAGCTGATCATGTAATCCAACTATTTAGACTCAACCAAAACATTTTGTCTATCTTTGATATGTGTTTGTCGTTGATCACAGTAACTTTTGCCTCTTAGTATATAATGGAGAAAGTTTACTACAGCCCGCGGGGATATTGGAAAGGGGCAGACACTATGAAAAAATTAGATAAAGCGTTTCAGAAGAAACAGCCAAAGGCTGGTTACAAAAACAAGCTATTTGGCAAGTATACTTACCTGTACCAAGATATATACACAGGAGAAAATTCGGTATTCATATCCCTAATCAAGTTCACCAAGCCGACCTGTTATTTCTTCCACATGACACTGTCAGAGGTAAGACCTTCAAGTATGCCTTGACAGTCGTTGATGTAGTCAGTCGCTAAAAGGAAGCCAAACCCTTGTCCGCGAAGGATGCGACACAAGTAGCATGTGGTTTCGAGCGCATATACAAACACAGTCCGCTGACATGGCCAAGTTGACCCGGGTAGAGAATTCATGGGTGCCATGCCACAACTGCTAGCCAAACACAATGTTGAGATAAGGAGGGGTGTGGCAGGAGAACATCGAAGCCAAGCTATAGTGAAGAGATTCAATCGCTCCTTAGATGAACGTTTGTTTGCACACCAATTTCATAGGACTTGCAGCTGGGGGGCATGGGGGTATCCCCAATACTGAATGGGTAGTGCAACTTCCTCGTGTGGTTGACTTTATGAATAATGAAACAACTAGACAACTTGTGGGTGACCACACTGGGGGTGTGGGAGTGTCCCCCATTAACGCAATTCATATTAAATCCATTGTAACAGAGGAAGCAGCACCCCCTCGTAAAACAGAAAAAAAAATTCCAGATTGCGTGATTGTTAGATATTTATATCAACCAGTTGAATACGAGGGAGACACCTGTAAACATGCTACAGATCCTGTCTGGTCTCTGGAAATGTATTGTATCAATCGAGTGGATATCAAAGCCGGGGAGCCTAACCTGTACTTTCTGGTAAATGGGCCGCGTAGATGATTCGTATGCGAGGAATTACAAATCATACCTTGATTTTTAACAGGTGTTTAACTCCCCTGATGTAGTCTTTTTTCTTCTCGTAAATAAGCTGATATCGTTTTTGGGCTTTACATAAACGATAATGACCTTTCACCCCTATACCACACATCGAGCACGTGTAGTTGATATTATCTTTACGGTGATCCCTCCCCCATTAGAGGAATGCAGATCTTACTTGCCCAAACAAATGTTAACATAAACTGCCATTCTGCAGAACCAGAAAGTCTGAACAAGTCCTACCAAATGACCAAGCATATCACCAATACTCTGCTTTACAAAATCTGGCTCTCATGTCTAAGTCATCATGAACAGAATTGAAACTGAAGCTGAACATTGTGAACCACTGAACCAGGTTCAAATAATATGGATACTTTAACATCCATGAAACTGAAGTCTCAGTCTTGGCTGAATAAGTAAAAACTATCAACTTAACAATGGTTATCCAATCAGATCTCCAACCAGTCAAAAATACCAAAGTCATCAAACTTCTTTGGAAGAGACTTCTGTCTCTCAGACCATCTGAGAGTAATACACCAATCAATATCCACAGTCCTTGATTGTTTAGATATATTGTCATCCACTTGGGCATCTGTTGATTCTGTCAGATTGTTCAGTTGTGACTGATATGGCTTCACATGTGAAATATTGCGCCTAAACTGAGCACCATCCTCGCTTTGCACAGTCACCATATTTCCTGTCTTAGCAACAACTTCAACAGGCCCCGAGGTTATAAAACTTTCCTGAGTACGATCTCGTGCTCAAATCCGGTTTCGTGCTCAACTCAGAACACAGACTCAGTAAATGGAGATTATAAAAAAATCTGAGTACGTGTTCGTGCTCAACTTGAGCATGAAACCCTTATGATCTCAAGTATGCTAAGGACCGTGCTCAACGCTGAGTTCGATGTCAACAATGGCAGCTCACCTGCGTCAGATTCGGCAGGCTCGGAGGAGATCGCGCGTACCGAGAGTATTTTGAGATCATTCGAAGATATGGGAGAGGATGAGGTCTTCGACAGATATCGTTTTAGGCCGAGAACGATCGTTTATTTGCTTGGTCTACTGAATTTACCCAGGCACACAGCACGGAACTGTTCACTGCCACCACTTTTGCAGCTACTCATCTGTCTCCGCTTTTTGGCGACTGGAGCTATGCATCTGTTGGTTGGGGATAGCCTCAACATTTCCAGATCAACTGCCGGCAGATGCATACGGGCAGTATCATTAAAAATAGCACAGCTTTCCAGAAATTTCATCAAGCTTCCAGTTGGAAGGGACACCGTTCGTGCAAAGGAGGCATTCCGCAACATTGCAGGTACGTATATTGGGTTTTCCCCAATATAAAAATACATAGATGATTTCATTGGTGCAGTACGCGTCAGTGCCATTTCTATTGGCCAGTGTATTGGTTCAGGGGTCGAGGACGTGTCACACATCGAAACATTAACGTACGTGTAATTTATGTTAGGGATAAGTTTTACCTTTGCAAGGGGCTTTGGTTGTCAATGAAAACTATTTTATCACCTGAAAATGAAATATGCTATCTGTGTGAGACCATGCCATTGTTTTGTACTTGCAGGTTTTCCAAATGTTGTTGGGTGCATCGACGGGACTTTCGTAAGAATACAGCGGCCTACTGCTAACGAGAGAGACTTCATGAACCGGAGAGGTTACCATTCTCTAAATGTTCAGGTAACTATCGATATGAACAAATACAATCCGTTAATGTTTAGTTCGAAGATTGTGTAGGTGTCGCATGTGTTTTTGTTTTGTCATTGTATTAAGGGTTGTTTGTTGCTGTTGTGCTTTTTTTTAATTCTGTCTTCTCTCTACAGATGTGCTGCGATGCAAATTTTAAGATCACCAGTTGTAATGCCAGCTGGCCCGGGTCAGTACACGATAGCCGCATCTTCCGGACATCAACACTGTGCCGTATGTTTGAAAATGGTATCATACTTTTCTCAAACATTACCTAGCGTGAAACCCATAAATATTCCAGCACCAAGCATAATATTAATATTGCAATTATTTTTTGCTGAAATAAATTTCACAAATCATACACCTACAAATTTGATTAATACACTATGCTGTCATCTTATATAAGTTTTCATTTGTTTGTTTAAGGACAGTACACTGGCTTTCTACTGGGGGACTTAGGTTAGCCATGTCGTTGGTTCCTCCTGACACCTTTGCTGAACCCAACCACTCGAGCAGAGGAGAGATACAACGGCTCTTTGTGCAGGACAAGGGTGCTTATTGAGCAGACATTTGGCAAACAGCGATTTCAGTGCCTGCATAATGAGCTTAGAGCCACACCAAGGAATGCTGTGCAATATGTTATAGCATGTGTTGTGTTACACAATCGTGGGATTGAAAGGGGAGATATAATTAATAATGAAGACAATCCTGTACCTCCAACACCAAATGTTAATGATAATTATGTACCATTGAATACAGGTCAAAATGATGGTTCGGACATTTTTCAGTCATTAATCATAAGTACCATTAGTTTATACCAATTACACTCATAGCAGTAATACTCTGCAGAAATTATTGTCACCCTGAAAAACATGGATAAAACTGACATTGTATAACAATATTCCTTTGACAGAGATTTACTGGCTCAGACTAAGATGGTATTTTTTTTAATCACTGAGATTTCTTCAGATACTGAGAGGCAATGTACATAACAATATCACTTGTTGATGATTTCAAATGCACAAAGTATTATACAGATAGACAATCATTCTGCGTAGAATTTCTGATGGTAAGTTTTTCCACTGAACTGTACCTATGAAATATAAGCATTTTAGGATATTCATCCTCAATATCAAATTCTGCTGATGTCATGATACAGAAGTTTTATGAATCAAGATGTATCACAATACCCATGTAAAGGTTTGATATGTATCATGATATCATTTTTCGCTGCATTATTCTATAAATGTTGTTAAAATTTCAATGTTACTATTTCATATTTTATAATTGTCCATGAACATATCGACATGTTTGATTATCAAAGACTGAACAGTTGTAATCATCCATCTTTGTGCATCATAATATAATGATCAGTTGAAACATTAAAAAACATTTTACAACTGCAAAATGTGAATGATACATAAATATATTTAAATCAGTACTTTGAACACTAAATATCAATACAGTTTTCATTGTATCAACAACTGTATCTTATTAGAAAAAGTGCTGATGCATCGGTGTAATTGGCAACCCTGTGAAATTCCTAATTCATTTTACAAAATCTTATTAAATACACAAAATGGACAATATGTCATAACACTGGAAAGGTAGTCTTTAGTGATATGTATGAAAAAGTCAGCAACAATATTGAACAATTGTAGTGATATATACAGGCATAAGTGGGATTCCGACACAATCCCCTATCCCCACACAACCAGTAAGTACATGTGCATAACTCAGACTTGTTAGTTAACATAGGAACAATACAATTAAGAATACTAGATAAATCACAAGAAGACATACCGTCAAATCCGTTTTCATTGTCATACATGGACCCTCATACATGGTCTACTCATACAAAGCTGTGACTTACACAGTTCAGCCAGTGTTTACCATTACTGAAATCTTTGCAGTGACCCACCATTTTGAGAAAAAAATCCCATAGTTTCAGTCTTATGGGTATTGACATTCATACCAGTTACAGAACAAATATTTTCCAAAGCACCTAATGTTTGTTTAATCTGTACTGTAGATTAAGCAAGAGTGGAAACGTTACACATGTATATGAGCAAATACATGTATCATGAAATGATAATTCATACCAAAATCCATGTTTACTTGTAACCAGTACAAGCAATACATTAGTATTCAAATATTAGGAAAATATGGAATATTAGTTTCATCATGTATCAGTAATAGCTTAGACAAGACTCCTGTCAAAAGCAGTAAAACTTATCTCACAGGCATTCTGTTGAAAAAGGTGTAAGTTTATGAACACACGATTTTACAGATGTTCTGAAGTTAAAATCCTAGCCTGAAGTAATCAGAACTCCACTGTAAGACAAAACCTTCACTAAGTCAAGGGTTATGTCTAGACAGGTTAATAAACTGCTTTGATGAGGTAAAGATGCCATCACCTACAATAAAATAACATTATGCAAACACCAGTTAAGGGTCGTTAAAGATCCAGCCCAGAGTAAGTAATCAAGCCTCCAGTAAATGTACCAACAAGATTAATGCCACTTACAATAGGATTAAAAGATGAAGTACTCCTTCTGTCTGGTCATTGAAGTTGTTATGGTAGGACACACCCCAGTTTGTTTATTCTGTATTTCATTGGCTATTGTAGGTTACACCCATTTTTGTATCAGTCAGCAAATCATAATCTTTGTATTGTTTCAATTATAGTTAAATAGTCTCCACCTTCATTTGTCCATCAGTAGGGTTTAGACTCTCAACACAGGTCAGCTCTAGCCCCAGCCCAGAGGGTTGTACGGACTCTCTGTGGCCACCCTTGTTACTCTGTCTCTTGTAAATAAAATTGTAATTAGCTTCTTGTGACTTCGGACTCTTTGCTGAGTTCATCCCTCCAAGCAAACAAGCACGCCAGTTAGATAAGGGATTTCACTGGTACCCTCACTTGGACCAAGACCCATATCATAACACATGCCTAAAACAGTACACTCTGATCACTTCCATAGTCTTAATTAATTGATAAATGAAGTTGAAGAATATCTGTCCACTTAAAATTCAGCACTGATAAGTGCCAATCTGGCAAGAGAAATAACCTGAAGAAAGTGTGTTTGTCTTATCATATGCATATTTGGAATACACAGATATGATAATGAGAAGAAACAGACCTTGTGAATTCTGAAGCAATGCCATCTTAACCTGGAGACAGGTGCAAATACGGTTTCAAGTCATTTTTCTGCTAACGACATACTACAACTTACATCTTTTATACAAAGTAGTTCTTACTTCCCTATTTCAGAACCATCTACTTAATAAAACTTGAGTGCATTTGGATGTCATTTATTCTTCAGTATCACAATGTTCCAACGAAACTCCAAATTCTGCATTCATCTTTAGTTGATGATAAACTGATTTGACACGGAGCAACTGAATTTCTGAATCTAATTTCTTTTGATTTTTTTCTAACATTTGAATTTCAAGTTCGAGCTTTTTTTGTTCAAGTTTGATCCTCTTGGTGTCCTCAATGGTATTTTCATACGTAGCCTCGGCTTGATTGCGTCTTTGCTTCCAGCTTTTCTTTATCTCTGTAAGCATAAGGACACATGTATTTGACATGGTAGTGTACAGTTGTTCTTCTAACAATGGTCCAACTTATCTCCTGTTTGATTGACAACTTTGGATGATATTCTGTGCAAATATTTTACATTTTGGTAGTATTGTACTAGTATAATGGTAACCACATTACAACTGTGACAATAATGAAATATGCAGATTACTTCTTTGTTTGTTGGTTTACATACATAAGTAAACTATTTCAAATGTACCATCTGAATTGCTTTCCTGCTGTGGCACTGCCCTTTCATCTTGTGTTTCTTCACCTACTAGGCCTGTAAAAGGTGGAATCATAATTTTTTAATTCAATATTTTAAAAGAAATTTATATTTTATCCGAACACTGATATATGTTGTTTTTTTCAAATTAAAGGAATTAATAATTTAACAACACAGGTAATTGATAATGTTATCAGTTGAACACAATGAAGACTTAATATATCATGGTAATGAAAATTCTGAGTTAAGGGAGACAGTTCCCCAACTACTACAGATGTTTGATGTTGTGCATGAGATGTATATACTTTTACCTGTAAATAGTACACAGAGACAAAAAATGTTTGGTTTACCTTGTACTGCAGTGCCAGTTTCCTCACCAGTGGCATGGGCATCTGAGATAAGAAAAGCAAAAATTATTTTTAACATATTTTAAATTGCTTCAAGTCAGCACATTTGAATGCTATGAATGAATAATTTTCTTCAGGTTTATTCTTTGACATACATTAATCGTTTCCTAAATACTTTGGCACTGATGTAATGCACAAACAATGTTTTCTTTACTATGATCACATACACAGCAGGCTGTGTCTGATAGTAAGTACTTGATATGTCCATGAAGATAGTGTCCGCAACTTTTATCTTATTTCATAATGTCAAAGTTTTAAGTGCCACCACATGCATCAGGATTATCAGAATATTTGCTCAAAATTCATATCAATCTTTAAAAATCTGAAGAAAAAACCTACTACCTAACAACATACCATCAATGTCAATGCCATGATCCAGGCCATGAATGCCTGGCCTCCCTTCCAGTGACTGGGAGAGGGCCTCATCTGCACTTGTTAGTGGTGGTGGTGGTGGAGGCCCTCCACCAGTTACGGACATTGACCTTTTGAGGCCATCTATCCTTGCCTTAGCTATAATAAACAAATTGCAGTTTAAATTCAGTTATTGTTACACATATTAGTATTTGGAATATATCTGAATAATAAATAATGACCATTGAAATTGGCATGTGTTCATGTGTTATGAAGATAATAACAGTTACTTTCAGTAGTTAATTAACAACTGCCCAATGAACAGTCATGGATGAAAACCACACCTACAGCAATTTCAATCAGATATGGAACAGTACCTCTTTGCTTCAAATTGAAGTACTTCTTCTTGATCTCCACTGTCTCTCTTTTGGCATTGATGTGTCTACTGAAATTGTACACATAAAGGCTCATAATATAAGAAAACATGTGTAAAATATGTCACAAATTAACAAACGATCATTTCAATACCTCATGTCCTTTTTACATATTTAGTCATTCTTATTAATACTTATTTTATTTCAATTAGTTCTTTATGAAGATATGTACTTATTTTTGTTAAAGTGGTGGTGGTGTGGTATGTTTTTTTTCATTCGAGATGTTTTTTCATTCAAGACCAGATTCCCCGCACAGCTAAAACTTGTAGCTGATTTCTGCGTAATTGTTTCTATTTGTTACATGTCCACGACCCCTGACCCAGTACACTGGCCAATCAAAATGGCATTGACGCTAAACGCACCAATGAAATGATTTATGTAAGTTTAGACTTGGGGAAACCCCATGTATAGATACGGTGTAATTATGCATTTTCTTGGGGAGGAGGGTAAATTACCTATTGATATTTACAGTACATCCAGCTATACAGGCACTGCTTTGAACAGCTGATGCAGTTAAATAATACCAAGAGCTTGAAAAATAAGGGCCCGTTCATAATTTCAGGGCTGAGGTGGTGTGTGCGTGCACGGAGCGTGTGTGTGGGAGGTTGACTGTTTTGTACATGACATGCTGAAGATTTGTGTCTGGGGTTGGAGGTTGGGAAGTCATTCAAATGGTAAATGCTTATTTATAACTTTCAGCATAACCACCCACCTCCAACCCGCAGCCATTAATTATGAACGACGCGCAGAAATTATTCCTTGTTTGCAAAATATGTTTTGAATTTTCCTGAACAGATTCTTTGTTATTTGCTTCAAGAGACTGGTTGTTGTGAAAACAAGGTAGCTAGTGAATCAGTGATGTGGTGATATTTCTGGGAGGAATAGTTAATGTGCAGAGCCTGAATATGGAAAGATGATGAACAACTTACGCGTTTAAGGTGTTTGTGACTTCTTGCCACCCATCGCTACGCTGTTGATGGATGGACTTTGCTCCACATCATTTGATGTCTCCAAAGAGAGTTCTCTCTCTGTGGAGTACCTCTTGTATGAGGCAAACCTCCTCAGCCTCCGACATCCTTTCCCACGTTTTTTCGACTCGGGCACACCCTCGGTTGCCATTGTAAACAGAGCAGACGACAACATCCGGGTCGTTCTTCTTACCTTTCCTGACGGAAGAGTTCCAAATTGCCGCTTGTATCATAAACAAAGAGTACATTGAGCATACTCAAGCCGAGCTTGAGTTATACTCAGCTGAGTACGTGCTCAAAATGTTTTATAACCTTTGCTTGAGTACGAAACTCGGCTGAGCGCGATTTTGAGCATGAGCACGAATTTGAGCATGAACTTGAGTTGAGCACGAAATTTTGTTTATAAACTCGGACCCAGGTGCTGGGAAATAAGGTGTATCTATCTTACTCATGTGTTCCCTGTTAAGGATGTTCGCTGGTCACGTTTTGAACTTCTGCGCAGCTCAAACTGTCATGTTTGGGTCATATTAACGTCAACTTTAATAAATAATTTTCACTAAAATGTTATCCCGACTGAGTATTTCCATGTAATTATGGACGCTTAATACCCCTCGAAATATAATAATCACTTATCTAACGCTTATTTTATGACTGCCACAAAGCAAATGTTTCTGTTTCGGTAGCGTTGTTTGTAAACAGTGGTAGCAATGGCACGATTGAAACACGGCTTCAAATCCAAGAAGCAAAAGCATCGCCTTGAACAAATATCCAAGCGTCAGAAAGACAGATGGAGTGCGAGAGAAACATGTTCATCCGTGAAAGTAGATCACGACTATTGTGCAAGTACTTTGAAACCTGACATTAATTTCTGTCACACAGAGGAAACCGTGCGTTGTCACAGTTTTGATTTATGGAGAGAGGGGAGGCGTGTTGTGGAGTTGGGTGTACTCGCTGATGGACTGTCAGCCTGTAAAATGTGTACCATTACCCCTTGTCCTGAACAAATGCGTAGAAATAACATCGCAGGGATTGGGTTCAACACTGAAGATAATTTGCTCTGCGTGTCAGGCTACAAACCTCATCAGCACCGGGAAGAAACAGAACCGGGTTTTCGACATGAACAAGAAACTTGCTGCAGGTATGACCTATGACCTACAATGACGTTAATGAAAAATACTATTGTGAAATTGCTATAAATGTTTTTATATCACGATTTCTGATTACTGTTTATAAAAAAGGGTGTTCAAATATAAACCAAAATGTCAAAACATGGTCAGACGGCATCAATATTTAGAACAGCTGATCCCAACAATTTTACTCATAATGATTTATTTATTTTCTGACAAACGGAAATTTGAAACTTAATCCACTAAAGATCATTACCATGTTAAAATATCACACATGACACAGATGCAGTGAACCTTCTAAGTTTTTTTGGTGTTTACATAATGATGATCAATTAACTTTGATGAACTATTTTATGATTAAAATTGAAGAGCCTACCAGCAAACACTGGAGTGGTTCAGTGCATATTTTCCACTTATATATTGGAGTATACCCCTCAGATAATATATTTTTCCTCTCTCTTTCACCTTACATTTCTAAAATTACATCTGTCCTTTTCAGCCACGTTGCATACAGGCCTAGGGGAGTCTGATATCAACAATTTGCTTGCAGCCCTAAACATACCAACTGTCAGTCACTTTATGTTAGATCGAAGGCAGAAAGAGACAGGGGCTGCGATGGAAATTGTTGCTAAGGAATCCATGAAAGATTCTGTCAAAGAAGAAACCATCTTCAGGTTCATATTCTTTCACATTTATGATTAACGTTTTAGTCATGACATAAGTATGTTTTAAGTACCACACTGAGTATTTCCTCCTAAAATTGTTCAGTAAATGAGTGCTATACTGTTGAGATAGTAGTACAATATACAAAATTTTCATTGAGACTTGCAGTGTGCAAGTAAATATTGAGTATGCGAAATTTCAGTGTATTAATGGGGGTGGGGTGCTGAAAGTGCACAGCTATTTCACAGAATTTAGTAATAATTGGGAAGCATTTTATTTTCAAATGAAATTGTGACATCATGACATTGTGTTTTCCTTTCTTCAGTTCTCCTGGCAGCAGAAGAATCTCTGTGAGTGTAGATGCAGGATGGCAGAAGCGGGGCAGTGGAAAATGCTATGACAGCCTGTCTGGTAATTCATTGTGTGAACTTATAGTCCCTTGTTTATACTTATACATAATAGAAGATGATTAGGTACATCTTTCTGAATAATGACATGAAGATATCAATATATTTTTCTTGAAAATGATAAGTGGTACCTTCTCTGGAATCATTGCAGATTTTGTTGAAAGAGGTTTTGAGGTCTGGGTATTGATGTGTTTTCAGATAGTAAGAGTTGAGTACTTCCAAAGTTAACAGCATAATTAAAGATAAGTAACCATTCCCACATTATCCTTTATGGCTTTCATTTATTAAACTCTTAATTACATAAGTGATACCTCCTTGTTCTACTTTCGCCTTCAATAACAGTATGTTGACTATCACAAGAAATGTTAAAGTGCTATTGTTGCTTTTGTGTTTTTCTCAGATAGTACCAAGACACTAGAGATAAAATTGTTTCAATAAATATAGCATGTTCAAGCAGAAAAGTGGAATAAATAAACATTTGTATGTTTCAGGACACTGCTCAATGATCGGTAACAAAACTGGCAAAGTTCTCGGTTATTCCATCTGCTCAAAGAGTTGTCGAATGTGTTATGAAGCATTTAAAGCCAACAGGACACCCACAGAGCTTGACTGCAAAAAGAACTGGGATGGCTCAAGTAAAGGTATGGAACCTGACATGGTATCTGAGATGGTAGTTAAAGCTAAGGAAGAGGATGTATATGTGACCTCAATCATTGGAGATGATGATACTACAAGCATAGCCAGATTAAGGGCAAATATAGACAAGGACATTGTTAAACAGTCTGACAAGAATCATGTGAGGAAAGGGTTAGGAAACAAATTGTATCAGCTGCAGAAAAAACACAAGACACTGAGCACTAAAGTAATCAAGTATCTACAAAAATATTTCAACTACATGATCAGTCAAAACAGAGGAAACCAAGATGGAATAAGTAGAGGATTAACTGCACTATCATGTCATCCATTTGGTGATCACAGTAAGTGTGATGACACTTGGTGCAGATTTTTGAAGTCGTCAAGCTCAAACTACAAGTCTCTCCCTTATGGTAAAGCTCTGTCAGATTTGAGTTTAAAAGCCAACCTAAAAAGCTATGTTTGACAGGTATGCTATACATAAAGTGCGACTTGCTAGTCTTGGAAGCACACAAGCCAATGAAAGTTTTAACAAGACCGTGTCTAGCAAGGCACCAAAATCTAGACATTACTCTGGCTCCTCAAGTCTTCACTTCAGGGTCGCTGCTTCCGTTGCACAAAAGAATGTGGGCCACAGCTACATTATGGCTGTAAGAAATATATGTTCTGTTTCATGGTTCAATTTCAGTTTAGTTGAAACCATTTAGATGTTGAATCTCGATTGTTCTTGTTCTACAGTTCCATTTCAGTTTTGTTAAAATTGAGAAGTTGAATTTGAAATATATCCTGTACTACAGTTCCAGTTCTGTTGATTTGATGTTCATAAGAAGGGGGTTGCGATTATACCTGTAAGAAGTAGAGCTGATTACATTTGAATTGAAAAGTTGTTAACAACATACTGCTAATTCCTTAATGGTAACATCGATGATGAGTTCCATCTTAAGTTACTTTCAGAACAAGTGTATATAGATGACATCTTCTTTAATACTAGAACACGATGTTTCGATACAGGCTCTTTTAAGTTGTATTGTTTTCAAGTTTCCACTTGTTCTATTTGACTTCCAACTTCTAAATATGCCACACAAACAAGTTAAATTACTTTGTTCTGTTTTATGCTACTTTATCCTGGTCTCAGATATGCATTAGTACATATGAAAAATCGCTATTATTCCTAAGTGCGCTGAAAAGAATTTGCACGTTAATCAGCTGTATGATATGTAGCACTGTAAGTGCCTTGAAATTTTAAAGAAAGGTTCCTGTCCATTTATTCATATATGATAACCCTCATCTTCAAGTTAACAGTACTCTTGGACTGTCACCTGGGACCTATACCAGGCGGCATTTCACACTGAAAGATCTTCAGCATCGCAAGCGAAAGGCTATTACATCAACTAATAAAGCTAAACAGCGAAGATTACATCTCAAGGCTATGAGGTATAATAGCTTTTTCAACTTTGTATAGTTGTAGATGATTATACATATTATATTCTTCCATTGTACAGAAGGATACAAGCACTTTGCCATCTCACTCTCATGCCCCTAATGAAAAACTGAGGAGTCCACAAATTTGTAGCTAACCTGCTCCGTGAACTATTTACAAAGATAATAGTTGTTGATAAATTTGTTTCATAAGTCAGAAACGGATAGTTCAAGAGGTCTGAGAAGGTACAACATACTCTCCCATGGTTGGTATGTCTGGGGACACTGACACTGACAACCTTGTTGGTATTCCCCCACCAATTCCTGTACCTGTCCAGAAACATCTTGAGCTCAGCAACACCACAGAGATATTCTTTGATCTTGAAGCTACTGGCTTAGGTATGTAAAACAATAGTGAAATACAAGTAGAGATGTAATATCCAGCATTACTCTTTAATATCCCAAAATACACCTATGCAATGACATCTTTATAGCACCACGTCATTTTTCTTTTTATTACCAATAAGTGACCTGCAACATTATAGTGCTGATAGAAAATTACCATTATTCTTTATATAAAAGAATAGCGAAGAAGTTTATCCTGTACCTTTAAAGACAGCTATTGGAAACCTGATTTCCTTTCTTAGCAAAAGTGAAGGCAATGTTTTGATTGGGCACAATATTAAGTTATATGATTGTCCATTATTTTTTAATGCTTTACTTGCCAGTGGTTATGCACTACAATTTTCAAAACATGTGCATGGTTTTCCAGATACACTTCAGCTGTTCAAGTTGTCAAATCCTGGACTTAAATCATACTCTCAGGCTGCGTTGTTTAAAAATATTGTGGGAAGTGATTATTTTGCACATGATGCCTTGACAGATGCCTTGGCACTGCAAATGTATTCAGCTTGTCATGCTTCTCTTGAAGCAAAGATCCTGTCTACTTTTTGTCTGAAGTACTGTACAGACTCCTTGGCTCGATCTAAAGCTATTCAAGCTAATCTTCAAAGCCTTCAGCACCTAGTGTGTGAAAAGGTTTTGTCAAAAAACATAGCCAGAAAGATAGCATCTAGTGGCCTTTGCTTTGACCACTTGAAAGTGGTGTACAAGAGACAGGGATATGTTGGATTATCTAATGTGTTATCTGAGAAGTACCAGAACAAATGCAGAGTAACAAGCTCTCAGAAGATTGCACAGTCTCTTTCTCACTACTTTTGCAAAGGTACAATTTGAGCAAAGTTAGTTGTTGCAAGCTCACTTGTATTCTTTAGTTCAGTGCTTTACACTGTCAACTTACATTATCAAAAAGACATTTTTATCCCCTGTCATGTTTTCATCGTTGTTTAATCTTTAGATTGTCTTAATGTTTTTCAAGCATTTTGAATACAATGTGGTTAATTTCGAAAAGGTACTCAAATAGATACCCATACTGCTTTTCCTAAAGGAGCCATCAATGATGTCACTATTCCAATATACTATTTGAACTGCAGCACCATTTGTTTGAGGGTGATATGCAGACTTCCCTTGTGCAACAAGTTCATGTGGAATTCCATGTGTAGCAAACACATGATGTAGAATATCGTTTTTGTCATCCTAGATTTCATTAGGTGCACTTCAAGCCACTTGAGTATGCCTCCACAATTAAGAGATACTTTCTACTCATGTACTCTGCAAAGTCCATGTGTACTCTTTTTCATGGTATGGATGGAAATGTCCATTTGCTCAGTTGTGCACTGACCAGCATATTTCTAGTGATAATACAACTTGTACAAGACATAACAATGCTTTTTTATGATCCTTACATAGTACTAATTCATTACAAGGAATGCCTGCAACTGTGTGTTGTTCTTTGGTTCAGGTGCATTGAGGATATCAATCATCTCCCAATTGTCATATATATGAATCAAATTCAGCTTGAGTTTAGTGTGAAGAGGAGGGTATTAGCATTTTCCCGTCCATCATTCAGCCCATACAAACAAATTGGAATGTGTTAGAAACCAACAACTAGAGTCTTTTCAAACTTGCTACCTAGGTTCATGATTGAATGACACCAGTCAGGTTTCACCCATTCCAGATTACAAGTGGTCTTTGACGTTTTATTCAAGTCAAGGAGATATAGAGGATATGCAATTGCTTATTATATGCTTTGTTGATGGAAAATGAGGTATGATAAATGGACAATTGGTCCACTTTAGCAATTTCTGATTGTCACTTAGCAACAACTGATAATGTCACATTGATTGTAATATCATTATTCAGATTGCATCATCCTTTTTGTCATAAGTTCAGTGTTATGACTGAAAGTGATATCTCACATGATCATCATCCAAAACTGTGTTCCACACAAGATATCGCTTGTGTGAGATCAGATATCTCCTAGGAGACAGTAGATTTTGTACAATGCCCTGACAATGCCATGACGTCATGATGTTGATGACCTCATAATGCTATGACATTTTTCACTGCTCTGCTATAATCTAATCTAATCATATATTCGTTGATAAAGGTAAAAAGGCAAGTCTTGTATATTTGCTACTTTATCTACTCATGTTGATATACAATGTATTTGATATCAGTAACACTAAGGTGAGAATCTCTTTGTAGTGGTTAGCATTTTCCTCAGTCTTTAACTGTTCAGCGTGTAGTAAATCTCAAGAATAGTCCGCTGGATTCTTTTCCAAACTTGACGCCAAACTCAATCTAGTGCAGGGTCAAGCTGATTTTGATAACCTTGACATTTTTCAAAATGACAGTGACACTTTGAAGATTTCAATAAACCTTCACTATCATTCCTCTTTAATTTTGAATTGATGACCTGATTATTCCATTTGGCTTGAATTTAAGAATGATCATGTTTTTAGCAGATGTTATTGTTTATTGTAAAGTATATGTTTGGCTTCAATACAACCTCAATATTTTGTGATATCCACAAAATCTCAGGTTTTTATGTACCGTATATTACCGCGTATAAGCCGAATTTTGTGGACAAAAAAAGCAGTCTGTAGAAGGGGTTTGGCTTATCAATGAGATATAATTTTACGAAAGTATTTTTTACAGGTTGTCAGGTCCCTGTCAGGACGAGCGGAGAGATTAGCGGTACACCTGCCTGACTTGAAGTTAACAATGATTACAGCCACTTTGTTACGATTGATCAATAAAATACATTTTAAACTATACAGTGTTCATTATTTTAACAATATTTTGCTCTTAGTCACTGTTGCAGATCACACCTACCTATTTATACACAATAAATCCACATAATCCTGTCCGATCGCCATTTGCAAAATGACATGTGCCACAACAACAGCTGTTTCCGGTGACGTCACATACGGTGAAGAGTAAAATTGCTCACCACGGTTTTGACACTACACACACGGAACACAAGTAAATAAACAAGGATATTAAATGGTCAGATGTTTCGATGTTTGCACAAACACTTTGTGAAGGCATTTAATTAATTCGTACCGGTAATCAAAACAATTATAATTAATCCGTGAAGCCTATGAGTGAATGATGTCTGTTCAGTGTGTTAATAGTTTATACAGTACAAACAGATTAACATCGCGGCAATGTTTGATGACTGGGAGATGTTGTATCAAGGAAACTGATCAAATGCACACGAGTATAAAAGTTTATACAGTACCAACAAATTAACATGGCGGCATTGTCTGAAGAGTGGGAGATGTTGTATCAAGGAAATTGGTGAGTTATTGCACATAGGTATAAAAGGTTGAATAATTTCTGGAAATGACATTCTCATCATGAATTCGAAAAGGAAACGCCACGCTTATGATGCTTCATTCAAGTTGCGAGTTGTTGCTCAGGCTGAGGCAACTAACAAACAGTGCTGCTGCACGTGAGTTTGTTGTCAACGAAAAACAAATGCGAAACTGGAGAAAGGAGAAGGCCATGCTTATGGAAATGCCAAGGAACAAGAAAGCAAGGCGATTCACGGTAACACCGTTTACGAAGTTAGAGGACGTCCTGACTGAGTGGATACACGAAAAGAGGCAATCGGGTTTCATTGTGACCAGGAACATGATTCGTCAACGAGCGCTGATGATTTACAAGGCAAAGAAGGAGGACTTTGGACTTCCCTCTTCGTTTAAAGCTTCATCAACATGGTGTACCCGATTCATGGAGAGGAGGGATTTGACCCTGAGGCAAAGGACACACATTGCCCAGAAACTGCCGGACCAAGTGAGCACAAAAGTGGACCTATTTCACGCTTTTGTGATCAAGGAAAGGAAGGCTGTCAATTATGATATGTCACAGATAGGAAACATGGACGAGACGCCACTTAGTTTCGATATGCCAGGTTCAAGGACCGTCGATGTCAAGGGATCAAGGACAGTGTCTGTGAAGACGACAGGGAATGAAAAACAACATTTCACGGTGGTGCTCTCCTGTATGGCAGATGGGACAAAGTTGAAACCTATGATTGTTTTCAAGAGGAAGACATTGCCAAAGGAAAAGTTTCCTACAGGTGTCGTAGTCACAGTTCACCCCAAGGGATGGATGGACGAGTCTCTTGTTAACAAATGGAGAGAAGATGTGTGGTGTACGAGACCAGGGGCACTGATGAGGTGCAACTCGTTACTTGTTTGGGACATGTTTAGGGCGCATTTGTGTGCTTCTGTGAAGAAGAAGTTAGTCGAGAAAAAAACACACCAGGCCGTTATTCCGGGTGGCTGCACGTCTCTGCTCCAACCACTAGATGTTTCTCTGAACAAGCCATTGAACAGAAAACAGTGGTCTGATTGGATGATCAATGGAGAACACACCTACACCAAGTCAAATGCAATGAGAAGGGCTCCCCTAAGCGAAGTGGCGAGGTGGGTTAAAGAATCGTGGCAGGAATTACCAACAGCCATGATTGTAAATTCCTTTTTGAAGTGTGGAATCTCAAATAAGATGGACGGATCAGAGGATGATGCATTATTTGACAAGTTTCTGACGCCCGAACAGAGAAAGGAAGATGAAGATGTGCTTGTATGTGACAGTCTGCAGGACTATTACCATGACTCGACAAATGAGTCAGCATGGAAAGAACTGGCTGGCGAGGACAGCGAAACTGAATTCGAGGGTTTCACAGCCGATGATTTGTAAATATTGTGTACTTATATGAATTGATACATGGACACAACGGCTGAAAATGTATATAATTGTGTATAATTGCAATACATATTATTTATTTATGTAAACATGCTTCACTAAATGCAATTTGAGAGAGAAATAATACGTTTAGAATCCAAAAATGACTTCAGTGTTTATTTCCTGTGGGTACTTTTAGTCGTGGGTTCACATTTCTATACTCACCGATTTGACAAAATGGCGTCCTGTCGTAAATGCATGCATCGATCGTAGGGATATAAAAGGAAAACAAACACAGGTTTTCAGAATATACTGGTAATCTTTATTGTGTATGGCAGTACATGGTCTCTGTTAATGCAAGCAGTGATCGTTGGGATCGTTGACATACAAAGTAAAACAAAGGTTTCCAATCTTTATTCACATGAAACATACTGGTTACGTCCAAGATGTCTCTGATCGTGGTCTCTGGCCATAGTCGGGGCTCGGCTTATGTATGAGAGATACAATCTTGGCATTGATTTTGAGGGTCAAGTTGGGGGGTCGGCTTATTCATGGGGTCGGCTTATATGCGGTAATATACGGTAACGATGTGAAAATCATGTTGAAATATCTGATTAGCTTTTCTTACTTATTTTATATCTTTTTACCTTCATGAATTGTGATATGGCTCCTGATTACTTAATTATGTTGATATTTATTTACCTGGACTTATTTATATAATTTCCTTCATTTACAATATAGAGAACTGTTACATCAAGTGATTGTGATGATAAAATTTTATATCCAAAATGTTATGTACGACTCAAAATCAAATGTACATCTATGTAAGATATGAAATAAAAAAGAAACAACAACAATGATAAGCATGTAAAATATTGCAATGGTCAGATTGTGTTTGTGTTTTGTTATTTCAAATTAATATAATTAAATTATCAACATAGTCAAGAATGATACAACCATTTAAGTCAATGGTGAATAATGCCCAGTGTGTCAAATTTCTTAACTCTTCACATTTTTTGTTTCAAATATCATTTCAGTGAGCTAAAATGTTAACATGAATGTACTTAAACTAAGATATTTTAATTGACAATGCAGTGAGATATTCAATTTTTAGAAGAAAAGCTATTTAAGCATCATATATCCTCCATTTTATCATACAATGTACATAGAAATGGTGCCTATGTATGTAATATGATGTTACACATTGTGTCATTGCGGAAAAATACCCACAGTCACCTGTATTGTTTTATAGTTTTTTTTGGGTAGCAAAACATGTTGTTATTAACATATCTCAATTTAGAAAAAAGTTAAATACTAGAATTTATGAAAATGATGGATTATGTAAAAAGTTTGCTGATTTTCCTATTGACTCCCATGTTAAAAGTCTTGGCTGACCAAGGAATCTTTGAGAGTCTTTATCTCAAGAAAATCCACAGTGACCCCTGCTTTTCTGGGCTGTTTTCGCAAAGACAAATGTAATACATAAAAAATATACCAGTTAGAAAAAAAGTTAAATATTATTTATATTACCAGCGAACATCCTTAAGCAACATCTTGTCTCCAGGAACAATTTTAGAGTCTGTGGCATGGTGTTTTTCATCAGCATACAATTTTGATGAACCCTTCTTTTCGGCGTCTCGGTCACGAACCTCATAGTCAATGGATTCAGGAATGAAAACAGGTAATTTAGTTCTCATCTTCCACCCAAACAACAGTTCAGCTGGGCTTTCTCCAGCTACAGTGTGGGGAGTTGCACGGTACTGAGTGACATATACCTGCAGTGCCTCCTTCCAGTTTTCCCTTGTTGCATGAGCAATCTTTAGTCGCTTTACTAGAGACTGACTTTGTCTCTCCACCTCACCGTTAGCTTGAGGCCAACGAGGGGTTACTTGATGGTGTTCAATACCATTGTCCTTCAGATAATCTCCAATCACCTCAGATATGAACTGAGGTCCGTTGTCAGAGTAGATTGACACAGGCAAGCCATGTGTTGAGAACATTCTCTTTGAGAACATCTACAGTTTTCTGTGCCGTGGTCGAGTTCATCACCTTGTAGTCATAGTAGCGACTATAATAGTCAGTCACCACAAGAATCGATTCACCTGATGGTAACGGACCAAGGAAATCCATTGCAAGGTTTTCCCAAGCTTTTGCTGAACAGCTGACAACCATGACATGTTTTGCAGAATTTTTCCGCATCCTTATCCATATTTTGCCACCATACCCTGGATCTCAGGTTCTGCTTTGTACCGACAACTCCAAGGGGCCCTTCATGTGTAAGTGACAGAGCTCTTGGTCACAAACACTTGGGAATGACAGTGCGACTACCTCACAAGACCAACATCCCTATTTTGCACAATTCAGAACTCACAATCACATATTGCTTCAATTCACAATGATTCCAATCACTAGAATCGATACACTGGCACACAATTTCCAACTCATCATCACTTGCAGAAGCTCTCTCGACTTCGAGTTGTTACAGTCTGAGGAGTTGCGTTCACTGCTACAAATCTCACATACTCTTCAGCACTACTTGACACAGCTAAAGGTTTCACTAACTTTTCTCTTGACAACCTGGACAACAGATCAGCTATGTTGCTCCTTCCTGGAGCATACACAACCTTAAAGTCATACTGTTGAAGACGCAAAACCCAGCGTTCTATTCTAGCACAGGGTTTGGACTTTGGTGAGTATATTGCTTCTAGGGGTTTGTGGTCTGTAACCAATTCAAATGATAACCCATTTATGTATGGGTGAAACTTCTCACACTCCCTAAACTAAGGCAAGAGCCTCTTTTTCAGTTTGTGAGTACCTGCGTTCCACATCACTGAATGAACAACTTGAGATGATCCGCCATGACATATCAGTCTGTTCCTGGGCAAGCACTGCCCCGAGTCCAACTGGACTGGTATCCTCAATAACTCTTGTTTTGGCAGTTAGATTATAGTATCCTAAGGCTGTTTCTTCCTTGTAAGTTGTCTCAACGGCTCTGCTAAAGTGGCATAATCAGGAATGAATCAAGAACAGAAGTTTATGAGTCACAAGAAACTTCAGACCTCACCTCGCATAATCTGGCTGTCTTGCACTCACAACACCTTCAACTTTGTCTTTGGTGATATCAATTCTCTGATCTGACACATGGTGCCCCATAAATGTTATTCTTGACTTCTGGAACTCACACTTGTTGATGTTCAAGGTCAAATTTGCCGATGAAAGTCTCTGAATGACTTGCTCAAGTTGCTTATCATGCTCATCTGTGGGAGGACCATGGACAATGATGTCATCTGATATGTTGACAACCCCTGGAATTCCTTGCAAGATTTTCTGGATTTCATGCTGATATATTTCAGACGCCACATTTATCCCAAATAGCATCCGCTTGTACCTATACAGGACACAATGAGTCACAAAAGTAGTAATGTCCCGGGACTCAGGATGCAACTCCAGCTGATGGAAGCCTCACTTCAGATCCAACTTTGAGAAGATCCTACTTTCACTCATGTCCTGTAACACTTTGTCTATTGTGGGTATAGGGTGCCTTCCTCTCCAGATAGCTTTGTTGGCACGTTTCATATCCAAGCATAGCCTTATATCACCCAAGGCTTTTGGTACAATGACAACAAGAGTTCAGTTCTTCAGTTAAGTCCAATCTTCAGAGTGCCAAGCTTCATAGCTGTTTCTTTGCTGAGGAGCTGTTCTGCTGTACCATCAATCACAGTGAACGTGGCATCTGTCCTGTGATCAACAGCTACTACTTCTGTGGTGAAAGTGCCTAGAGTTTTCAATGGAGTTCTACTGGCATATGGAAACAGCTTCTTGCCCCCTTTCTGAGACACATACTTGATGTTCTTAGACTTCAAATAGTTCCACAAATAATGTTTCAATAATGTTACTATCACTGCCAGAGTCAACAGTAATGCCAATACCACCCAAAGACACTGGAATGACTTCACTGCTATCAACAGTCTTCTTCATGCTGTGCACATTACTTCTCGTATGGAAAGCATAGCCTTGGCCTTCATTATCACTGCTATCTCTACCTGTTCTCCCAGTTTCCAAATGTTTCACATCACCACGACTATGTGATTTCTTTTTAGTTTTCTTGACACTGTAACCACTTGTCTCTCTTTTCTTTTGATCTTGATGACTTTCTGGATAAGTCTGAATAACATTTTGAAGCAAAATGGTCAAAACCTTTACACCTTTGACACTGCTCACCTCTTGCCAGGCAAGTAGAATCTCTGCCATAGTGACCAACTTGTCCATAGCGATGGCAGGAGTTGTCAGTTCTCCCTTTCTGAGGGTTATTCCTGCTGAATGTTTTCTGCTCTCTTATTATATGGACCCTATCTGATTGTCCCCATTTAAAGTTCACATCTTTCATTTGTTCCTCGACGGCTTCAAATGTTGCAGCTATTTTCAACATTGATTTCAGTGAAAGTTCATCTCCTTTTTCCAGAAACTTGCGTCTCAAATGGTCCGACTTGCAGTTTTCAACCACCTGATCATGAATCTGGTTTTTAACATCAGTGTATTCACAGGGTTCAGATGCTTCGAGTAACCTTGTTACATATTGTGACACAGTTTCATCGCTCTGCTTCATCTTCCTGAAAATATGTTGTTGGTACGTCACATTAGGTTTGACAGTTACATGATCCTTCAATGCCTTTATTGCTTTGAAATATTCTTGAGACGACCCCCGATCTTGAAAGTCTTAAAAACACCTCTAAGTTCAGCTCCGGCTACATACAACAGTAGTGCATTTGTGGCTGATTATCTGCTTTTCCTTCCTCTACAAATAATGCTTTACTGTCAGCGTATACCTCAGACTCCTCTATCCAAGCTTTCCAATGGATACTCACTGCGCTCGCAGCACCGGAGAGGTCGAATGGTGGCATCGCACGCACATCGCTACATTCAGCCATTTTCCAGATTTGTCACTGAACAAAGTTGCTATTTACTCCTTTTCGGCTTCCTTGTGAGTTTGATATCCTCGTCGCCAACGTTATTTAGCAGTATGACAATTCAGTTACCACTGCCGGCTTGAAATGCTCTATTTATTACATCTGAGCATTCTAACAAAAAAATCTACTCGGATGCGGTACAAAATATTCCGCATCTCACAATACACGACACGACAGGCACTTATTGGGTCATTTTCTAAGCATGGTTTTTATTGGGCTAGAATTGAAGGTAAGGGATAAAGGGCATAATATATTTTTCTGTGACTCTGGGGTCTGACAGCCAAAGGTGAGGGATTCACTAGTTTGTCTGGACTCAAGCAGAGTATTATGTTTTCTTTTAGTTTAACAGTTTAGTTTTAGGAACAATTAAAGTATGTTTAGATAATATTAAGGTGGAGGGGTGGGGTGGGGTAATGAGTTAGGATAAGGGGCAGTAGAACAGGTTTTTCCAGTTGGGTTTAGATATTTATTTTCATTTAAGATCTTTGAAGGAAAATATTGAATGGTTTATGGAGTTCTGCTCCGGAAATGTGCCCATGAATTCCACGCTGATCATCCATGTATGGTTTCTTGTTCAACACAAAACCGAATTCAATATATAGGACGCCAATCTTGTTTTTCACTTGTATTTTACATCATTATTTTCTACAGATATGTATATCATATTCCTTACAAGTGTCGAGATGATTTGCCTTGTTGACTGTAAACAAATGAAAACAAGACATTTAGTAAATGCGCAAGCTAAATACACAAAGAAGACGGATGGTCATTACTTTTCTTGAACGGAAATTATCCCAACGTACATTGACCAAAGTTTATAACGTAAATAATTACCGTTTGTAAAACCTCTATATCATGTGACAAACTTCTCCACCGAGCATGCTTTCCCTGGGTGCCTGACAGAGTTACTTCCCTTAAAAGAGCGTTTGCAAGCGCACAACAGAATTTCCATTAACATTTTCATAAACGTAACACATGTCTACATAAATGCAGGAAACTACCGTAAACGGGCATAGCCTGGTGCTCAAGTACATGTCTCGCAGACTGCAATGCAAAATGATGAAACACAACAAAATTCGAGTACTGAGCCAACCGCACATGATTAGCCAAGAGACATACATGCATAGCAACCCCAGATACCATAGCGAGCCAACCACTACTGAGACCAGCGTTTCATTCACTTTTCAGACAGCTGTCGCCTCGCTAGTTGGCTGGCCGTACATCATAACATTGAGCATTGAGAGCACTATCGATAGCTTCATTTGACTAATTAAGACTCAATTATGACAAAAAGGTGAACATTTTTTTCCCAGACTAACCCCATGCTCCTTTCCAAGTCAGTAGCTCCAAAACTATTCTGCCGATTTTACTCAAATTTTTGCATGCAGACCATGGTAGTATAGACAGTAGTGTGTTTTGGATCAGGTTCCTTTTAAATTGGGCCCTTGGGAAGGACCTGGTCCAAAACCACTATTGCCTATACTACTGTGGTATGAGGTCTTTGAATGTCATTTAGAAGTGAAAATACATAAGAATGAAGATTTTATGGATATCAACTTCTTTATGAGAGAACACAACGTTTCGGAGTTAATGCTTACTCCTTCATCAGGTGATTGAGAAAGGGATACAGAGGTGTATTTATATGTACAGGTAAAACAATAACAAAGTAACAAGTGGAATGAGTATCCCTTTCTCAATCACCTGATGCAGGAGTAAGCATTAACTCCGAAACGTTGTGTTCTCTCATAAAGAAGTTGATATCCATAAAATCTTCATTCCTACTGTGGTATGGTCATATTTTCACGTTTCATTTATTTGTGTAAATACGGTATCATTTTGAATTAGTTTGGCCGTGGTAGTTATTTTATTGCAGTAAGTTTTCTATTAGGGAATGTATGGTATTTGTCTCCAGCTTGACTACCCCAAGCTGGGCCTTGGCTCTATTGTGTCATTGTGGGAGAAAAGGGTGTTCTTTTGTACAAAACTCAGAGGACAAGTTAATCTTCAAGCTCTGACTGGTTAGTTTAAAGTTGTATGTTTTTTTCTTACTGACATCAGCACATTTTAGTTAGTGTAAAGTATACAGCTGCACAAAAAGCACCTTCATATATGCCCAATTCAGTGAGGTTTTTAAGGACGCATGATCTCTGCTCTCCTTTTTCTCTACAACCTCTCTCTTTAAGGTTAGTAAACTTGATTATAAACATTTTATGTTGGATGTAATATTTATTAAGTATATTACATTATAAATATCATTCTTGCTTAGGTTATAATATTAACATGTGATGTGAAGATAAGAATGTGTTTTATGAATAGTATGAGTCAAATAGTGTGTATTTATAGGCATGATGCTCTTGTTTATTGCATCAAGATCACTGTCATAAGTGTACTTGTAATAACTGAAATATTTTATGAGATTCAGGTGACACACAAGCATGAGTGCCTACACAACAGCCATCATTGTCTGCCTTGTTTTACACCTGTTGCTCGTAAATGTAATGTGTGGTGTACCACAGGAGATGTCATATCATTTTATAACTGTTTGCTGTATATATTTCTATGAATATCACAGTACACATAATGTTGTGCTGTAGGGTATATGTATATTATGCAGGTTTGTTTCATAGAGTTGGTTACTTAGTAGTGTTATGTTAATTATAGATGACCTAAGTACCATATATTTGCTTATGCACTTTATCCTTTTAATGCGTTTGTATTTCATATTATTATTTTTGCTGCTAATATGTGAGGAATGTATGTATTTTCTGTCATGATTATAACTGTAATACTTTATGACTTCAATTAATCAATACGTTTTTGTGAACTGCATGTGTTAATTAACTATGTCTACTTGGAATTTATACAGTTCAGGTAATCTTTATCATATCAAGCATATTGTAATTGTGTAATCTACTCTATTAGCACATATATCAGAGCACAATAAATTGTGGCATAAATTGTGGCACAGCTCACACCTTAACAGGCGTTGGTTGTTTCTGAATACATAAACCCCCTCTTACCCTGCTACACTACTACTGACACAGTGATCAGTAACATTTTTTTACCTAAAACTAGTATTTAACCAAAAGAAATACATCCTAGCATCATGTAATTTTAATTACAGGTTTTGCTCTATAAATGTAAAATGTATATAATCAACAGTAAAGGTTATGTGGAGCATCATAAACATGGCAAGAGGAAGTAGTTGTATGCACATTGGAATGAGGTGAAATAAGCATATCATTTCACACACATTCTCACCAGTATGATGTTACTGGAAACTAGCAGTCCATTGAAATCAAGGCAGTAATCAGCTCATGACTGTTTGTAATATGATGTGAAATTTGTGCATCACAGTTAGAGTGAAAAACGAACATGGTAAGCAGACGCTGAACACCCTTTGAATGGAGCAAAACAAGCATTGTCACCAAGGTGCCATGATCCCCTGCCGCATATTATCAAAGCAAACTTTAAAAGAAATGAAAGTGAAGGTGGTAGTTTAAGATGAAGTAAAATGTCAACAAAAACATTACTGTCAAACTCTCTTGATATCTTGCACTATAGTTGTTGAAACACAAAAATATTTTGAAGAGTCATTTAAACCAGTGTATGAAACTCCTAAAAAAACAGTCGCTGTGACCTTGAAAATTAAGTGGAGGTCACCAAAATTAACTCACCAAGCTAAAGCTTGGTGTTGAATATGAAGGAAATCCAATGAAAGGTTCTTGAGATATCCTGCTGACAAGGTAAAGCACTATAGTCCACTTGTGGACCTTGCGATGAAGGTCAAGGTCACCAAACCTGACTGAGACCTTTCTTCTACTGGCGATAAACCTAGCTTCTTCCGATATTCCAATCCATACATACGTACAGTCACATGGACGACCTTGCAAATTAGCTTAAGGTCACCAAAATCGACTGGGCCCTGAACCTTTCCTAGATAAAGCTTGGAGTTGAATATGAAGAAAATGCAGTGAAAGGTCACATGCAACCAAAAAGTCAAACATAATTAAAACACAGTTACTACTTATTCATTATAAATAAAATGCATTGCTGATAGAGAAAAAACAAATAAACAAAATTATAAGTGTTCATGGGAGAACATGATGAATTCAGAAATGAGGCAGCGAATTAGGGTTTATTTTGGCAGCTAATACTCAAGAAATACACTACTGACATGCTGACACTATGATGTGCTAAGTTGCGTTAACTTCACTCACATTTTCAGTCAAAAAGTCACGATGTGTTCCTTCGTCGTCAGCCAGCTGTTTTTCATTGTGATTCTCAAAAAAGCACATGGCGGTCCAAGGGAGATAACCATTTTTAAATGATCATAGTGTGCCACCACATACAAAACAAAAAATACATGTCTATTCCCAACCTAGCAAAATCATTCACAAAATATCCAACATAGTCACCCCTTTGACAGAGTCAGTTAGGTGGGTTAATGCAACAGCATATAAGTCATGCATATTAGAGTTTCATGTCACACACAGAATCACTGCATGCACTCTTCCAGCACGCACACTTTCACAGCAGGTCGAATATATTCTGCGCTTGGACTCTGTAACTTAAAGGTCACATGCAACAAAAAAATCAAACATAATTAAAACACATTTATCACTTATTCATGACATATAATATACATTTCTGCTTTTAAAAAAGCAAATAAACGCAATTATAAGCGTAAAATCACGATTCAAAAGTGCAATATTTTGTACTTGGGCTTACTTCCCCCGAAACGAAGCCCTCGGGAGACCGAACCCAGTCACAGCTGGTGGATATGCACTCAAGTGTAACAACGGCTTCCGATTGGCTGTTTCATTTGCTTATATGCTGAGGGTTCATTGTGTGTACAGAAAGATGATCTTTTTGATTGGCATTTTAGAAGTATAGCCAGTCACAAGAAAGTAAGATTCTTTATGGATAACAACTTCTTTTTGTGTGCTTGTTGCGTCGTTTCAGTATGGATTCATATACTGTTGTCAAACAAAATCATATACACGAAAAGAAGTCGTTATCCATTAAGAACGTATATAGAGATGTTGGGTTTGGAAAATACATGTTCTCTGAATTTGTGCTCGATCCAATAAAAATCATGTCAGTAGAGATGGTAAACTACTGCGTGGCTGGAATCTGTCATTCGTCCAAGTACAAAGCAGGACTTAAAACTGACAAGAGTTTGCACCAGTTTCCTTCAGATCCAGTCATCCGAAAAAATGAATGTAGTTTGTTTGCAACCCACAGACATAAAAACATGTCATGTGTATCACACGTGCCTAATTACATAATGTGGCAGACACGGGACTCGGGTGCACGAGTCATAAATCAACTTATTTTCTTTATGTCGTATTGTCTGATAGGTGTTAAGTTCAAACTGCACGTGGTCAATGATTGAAGCTGTGTATTGCATGTTGTCTTTAGCAGACAGGCAGACAGACATATAGGTGTAAATAAACCAGACACTGAGCTTTCTCTGTGACAGTGACTGCTTACCACAATCAACAAGTTGTTTTACGTAACGAGTAGATTATTTACTTGTTTGTGTACACAACCAAGATTAGACTCCTGCTCATGACCTCAGACGCTGGGCATGCATGCTGTTTGAAGCTCCGCGAACCTATTCACTGCGCATGCGTCATGGACGCAGCGCAGCGCAGCACAGCTGTTGAAACCAGTTTTCCCCCCAGCGCTGGGGGGAATTTAGTGAAACGTTTGAACTCCGATTTCGCGGGCTTTTTTTTCATCGCGTTTTTTTCAACGTTATAGGTTGAATTGGCATTTTTGATGATTTGTTTCGGTAAGTGCATACCGAAAGGTACCAGAATCTGCAAAGTTGTGTTTTACGTTGCATGTGACCTTTAACAGTTCTTGCACGACCATCATCACCAGTGAATATCTTGACAATTCTTGCCAATTCCCAGTGTCCTCTCACTCTGACCTCATTAGTTATCAGGACATGATCCCCTACAGTTAGATCTCCAACGATGTCTGACAGTTAGTCCTGGTAAGTATTCTCTTTGCCAGAGTTTGCAAACATGATCAGCAGGAACCTGCGCTTGCCACCACCTGCGCTGACTATTAATTTCCTTTGAAAGGAACTGGTCAGGTGTTTGGCATGAGTTTTCCCTCCTAATGAGGAAGTGGTTGGGGATGAGCGCTGTGAAGCTGTTGGGGTCAGTGCTGTTGTATGTCAGTGGACAACTGTTGAGAACAGCTTCACATTTTGCTAAAGTGACACGTAAAATAGTCTCTTGAACAATCTGTTTGTTTAATATTGCTTTGAGCGCAGCCTTCAGTGAGCGAATTAACCTATCCCACGCACCACTCAAGGGCGGGTTGAAATGCCACTTGATTTTCTGAGGAACAAGGTAGTTAGCAATGTTCGTTTGTTTTAGCTTTTGCAGGCACTGAGTGAGTTCATTCTTAGCACCATGAAAGTTTGTGCCATTATCACTGTAGAAATGCTTAGGATTGCCTCGTCGTGCTATGAAGCTTTTAAGTACCAAGATGAAATCATCTGTCGAAAGTGAATCAGGAAGTTCGATGTGTACTGCCAGAGTAGACAGGCAGGTAAATAAACATCCCCATCGTTTGATTGTACTTCTGCGTACTTTCATTCAAGGGTCCAAAATATCCAATCCCTGTTTCGCAGAAGACTCCTTCAAAGGCACTGACTAGACAGACTGGTAAGTCTGCCATCTTTGTGACTGTTGTTTTCACATGTTTCCTACGACATCCAAGACAAGCTTTGATGGCACGCTTGGCCAATTTCCTCACCTTCAAAGGCCAATATAGCTGTCTTTTTCATGCTATCATGTGTTCTTGTCCACCATGAGCTGTCTTAATGTGCTGCTCCTCCATAAGTAGATGAGTCACTGGATGATCATCGGGCAACAAGATCTGGTGCATCACTTCCTCTGGTACGTTCGTTTTATGAAGTCTTCCACTCACCCTGATGTGTCTACCATCAAACACTGGAGAAAGGGATAGTAACCTGCTTTTGACAGGAACCTCTTGACCTGATTCGAGGCAAGCTAGTTCAGATCTAAAAGAGTCTCTTTGTGCTTCTCCTTTCCAATATAGTTCTGCTTCATGGTAATCCTTGGCAGTAAGTGTTCCCTTGCGATATGCAACAATATTCCTGTATTTCAAAATTGAAAGGAAATTCAGAACTGCTTGAAGGATCAAGGCTGTTTGCCTATTTCAAAATGTTGATTGGGCTCAAAATGGAAGACAGTCGTACCTTCACCACTTCAGTCTCTGACTCTGTGCTTGTAGTCAACAAATGTTTACTTTTGACTTCCTGGTCATCATCAAAATTTGTATTGTGTACCCCGACTGTCGGCCAAGTACTATCAAATTGCCAAAGAAACTCTGGTCCTCGGAACCATGAATGTTCTTGTGATAGACACCTAGCTGCAAGCCCACGTGTACAAAAAGTCCACCGGATTATCTTACCCAATATGTGGTGCCATTGGTCACAGCTGGTTGTGTCAAGAATCTCTGCAACTCTGTTTGCTACAACAGAACTTAATCAAGAACTTGATTCTTACCTGGACAAACTCATTATGGCTGAAGTCACTTGCTGATACTCCCATTAAGGACCATCCTAGTACAGTATGAACAGCAATAGGTTCAGTTTTCACAACTTCCAACTGCAAAGGTGCCTTCGGTATATCCATTGTGATCAACATTTGAATCTGCTCAGGTTTGACAGGCAAAATGTTCTGCTTCTTTATGTGTTCCCATCTCTCATCATCCACACTGTGGCTGGCAATCAAATGCCTCGGATCCGACCGACCGGCCATGTTTCTTTAACATGTATAATCGGAGCATCTGGATCAAGAGCTGGCTTGACATCCAAAGAAACCTTCATTTATGGCTCTGTTGTTGTACAATTGATTGTTGTAACCTTTAGGGCTTGTCGGTCCCCTCGAAGACCCAGGTCATAAACAAGTTGTTCATGAATCAGTGTGGAATCACTTGTAGAGTCCAGCAATGCATACGTCTTCATCACTCTTCATCAATAGCCTCGCTGTCATCGGTCTCATCCCTGTACAGTTGGTTCATATTTTAAGATTATGACAAACCTCACCTCTACCTGAGGTTCATCGATGACAATTCACGGCTGAATTGGCAAGAAACAAAGTTGCATTTCTTGACACCTGGGTCTCATACAATAAAGACCTCCACAAAGTGGAGTTCACCATTTATTGCAAACCCACTGACACGCACTCATACCTGTTGTATACATCTTGTCACCCTAGACATCAAAATGAAAGGTCCTCTCAGTCAGTTTTTATGATTGAAAAGCATCTGTTCAACTCCTGACGAATATGAAATACACAGCCTCAACCTGAAAAAGTATTACCTAAAGCAAGGGTATCCAAAGAAATATATACAACAAAACAAAACCAGGTCCAACTTAAAGGATGGGAAATCTCTCTTATCCTCCCCCACGAAAGAACCACGAAAAAAAATAATAGAATGGTTCTAGTTAATAACTATAATCCCCTGAACACGGAACTCAACTCCATTGTCAGAAAACGCTGACACCTATTAAGTGGCTCAGACATCTGCCTAGACACTTTCCCCTCACCACATATTGCTGCTTACCACAAAAATAAAATTCTTAAGAATCACTTAGTCTAAGCCACTTTGACCTATCCCAGACAACTACCACAAATTCATCAATGATATGTTCAACAAAGCAAATTGCAAAAACTGCAAAATATTAAGCAACAGTGACACTTTCGCCAGTTCAGTCACCAAAAAGGCCTTCAAAACACAAAGCTACATTGCCAGTCCCGTAATGAAGCATACCTCCTCACTTGCAAACGCTGCAAGAAACAACATGCAGGTGAAACCAAAAGATGTTTCAGAATTCGATTAACAGAACACTATGCTGGTATCACACACAAGCACGACAAACCCGTCGCATTTCATTTCAACTCGGAACATCATGGCAAAAATGATTTACAATTCCAAATCATCACCCAACTCAAAGACAATCCGGACTCAGACAACCATGAAGAAAAGAAGATCTCTTGAATTAAAGTGGATATTTGAGCTCCATACGTTCCAGCTGCAATGACAGGATTGTAGGCTGAAACATCCTTTCGCCTTATCTACATATCTGGAGATTGTTCATACACAAAACACTGGGCATTTGCGTTAAGCTGTCTTGCTTGTGATTTTTGTGTTTTGTGTTTTACCTGTGATCCTAGCTCACAATCTCTCACTTGTTCCTGGGCATGATCCCTGATAGTTGGTGCATGTGTATTTTCTCTCATTTCAAGTCCATACTTATAATCCAATCAATTTTGCACCAATTCCTCCTTAGCTTGTCCCAGAAACTTGTGTTTATTTGAAAATCATCATTTTCTGCCATGAAATCCCATCATATTTTAGCCTGAAGATTAGCCATTTCTTGTGCATGTAATGCTTCCTGTTTTACTTGCTTTGCTTGCATTTCAGTCATTAGTTTGAGATTATTTGCTTCAAGCTTTGAGTAGTTAACCTTGTAGTCACTTGAATATAAAACGCTTTCATCTTTGCTTGCTCAGCCTTAAACTGCAAACTTGATTTGCTTGATCTACTTGGAATAGAACTTTCACCCTCATGACTTGGTTGACGTTTGGCTAATAACTGACAAAGAATTCAGAGATTTGCTGGTCAGAATAGCTCCTAATTCCTCTAACATCTGATAAGCAGTTTGTACTCTCCAACTACACCAACTTGCACTCTGTTCACGTTCATTGTCGTTCTCCAACACAGACATGTAAGCCTCATGTCCTACAAGAAGGGATTTTACGGCCCCTTCAATTTTCTGAAACGCCCGTGACAATGCATGCTTGGACTGCTTGTCAGTGATATACTGCCTGGCACTATTGATAAAACTAGTCAAGTGAGCTGCATAACCACTTCTGCTGTGTTTCAGTTCATCATGCTTCATTTGCGTTTCCTCATCCATTACTGTGTATTCATAATTCACAACGAAAAACCTTATGTTGGTGAGAGAACATGACGAATTCAGAAATGAGGCTGCGAATTAGGGTTTATTTTGGCAGCTGATACACAAGAAATACACTACTGACATGCTGACAGGATGATGTGCTAATTTGCGTTAACTTCACTCACATTCTCAGTCAAAAAGTCACGATGTGTTCCTTCATCGTCAGCCAGCTGTTTTTCGTTGTGATTCTCAAAAAAGCACATGGCGGTCCAAGAGAGATAACCCTTTTTAAATGATCATAGCGTACCACCATAAAAAAAAACAAAACAAAAATATATGTCTATTCACAACCTAGCAAAATCATTCACAAACTATCCAACAATAAGCATATAAATGAAAAGTGCAATATTTTCTACCTGGTTTTACCTCCCAAGTTTACCTGCAGCAGTGATACCGAACCCAGTCAGAGCCAGTGGATGTGCACACAGGAGTAACGCAGATTTTTCATTGGCCACTGGTTCATTTGCCGATATGCTAAGCTGTCTCTTTGTTCATGGCCTATAAGCCCGATAGGTGTTCATTGCATGTGGTCAGTGATTGAAGCTGTGCACTGCATATTGTTGTTAGCACACAGACAGGAAGACATATAAGTGTCAATAAACCAGACATTGACTTTTATCTGTGACAGTGTCTGCATATTACAATCAAAGTTTTTGTTGTTGTTTTTTTATGTAACGAGTAGATTATTGTTACCTGAGGGTGTCGGGGTGTTATACCCTTCTCCCTAGGCAATTTGTATTTCCTCCACTCTTTGTCTGGGGATGATGTAGTCAGACGGTATACTCAAGGATAAGTCCAGTTTGGCGTTCAAGTCCTTTTATTTTTGGTATAGTTTTTAACGAACAAAGGTCCTCAAATATTTCCTAGACTCTGGTCTAAACACAACAGTAGTTTACAATGTCCTGGAAGAACTTGTTGGTCTCTTGCACAACTTCTGATACTATAAGTTCATCTGAGCCATTCTCTCAATATACGGAGAGAACCTCTCAAGTCAACGGTCCAGAATCGTGCACCACTCACCGGACAACTAACAAAATAGAAGTCATGACAATTTAGGCTCCTCCCCCCCCGAAATAATGTCCTACGTCATACAAAAATGACTCATACCCAATCTTAATAATTAGTTACTTTCATTAGTCCCTTTTTAAGACTTTATCAGTACCATCAAATTCTTCCAGTGTAAAACATCTTCGTTAATCAACTTTTAGCCATCCATCAACCAAACATTGACATACCTGACAAAATATCAAATAATATTTCAGACTGGTAGGCGCCAGAAGATACTTAAACAAATTATTTCTGATCCTCTGCGTGTCCCTTTTATTGACACACTGACCATTAGTATCCGAATGTCCATTTGCCTACTCATGTATGATCACAAGGTCTTAGTTTCATGTTACTTCAGAGAAATCGCCATTTCCCCCCGGGAAAAGTGAATCCATAAAATTTGATTACTTGGTTAATGCACTTTCCCAGTACTTTGACCCTTCCTAACTTAACTTCAATTTCTCCTTATATATTCATCAATGTTTTATAAACTTCCTAACTCTAAATGTCCTGGTTATATTATTCACTTATTTGCGTACACAACCAAGATTAGACTACTGCTCACGACTTTATACTCCACTCAGGCATACTGTTTCAAGCTCTGCGAACCTATTCACTGCACATGTATTATCAGTGCAGCACAGAATAGGTGATAAAATCACATTTCCCTCCAGCGCTGGGGGAAAATTAGTGGATCATTTGAGCTCCGATTTCGCAGGCTTTTTTCAATAGCATTTTTTTGCCAACTTTATAGGTTGAATTGATGATTTGCTTTGGTTGCAAGTTGTGTTTTATGTTGCATGTGACCTTTAATGGTTCTTGAGATATCTCGCTGACAAGCTTAACATGAAGCTTATATGCTAAATCTACAAATTGTCACCATGACCTTGAAAATCAACCGAAGGTCACCAAAATTGACTGTGTCCTGCACCCTCCGTAGATAAAGCTTGGTTTTGAATATGAAGAAAATTCAGCAAACGGTTCTTGAGATATCCCGCTGACAAGGCAAAACGCTAAAGTCCCCTTGTGACCTTGAGATGATGGTCAAGGTCACTGAACCTGACTGAGACCTTTATGTTACTGTGATAAACCTAGATACCAAATATGAATAGAATCTAGTAAATGGTTCTTAAGATATTCATATCCGTACATATAGACAGGGCCCAATACTATACTCCCTGTTTAGTCAATCTTAGCTTGAGTTTGTAATGTCTGCCAATTTTGGTCTACAACTATTGAAGAGTTTATTTATGCTCCAGAAACAAAATGATTACAGACAGATGAGGTGGGGACTCTATCCCTCCGCATTGCATGCCGAGGGGATGATAATTGGACCTTTTATTACCAAAAAAAAATCTCTTTGTTAGATTAGTTGACAGTACTAGAAATACCCTATTGAACAGTGTCCTTTCTTTGTTGACTTCAGCACTCTGATTTTGGTGACCGACTCAGAAAATAGACAAAAAAAAATTGGACAAAGTCCTAAAATATATTTTATCACAAAGTTCCCTAACACTGCGCAAGGTTTCTGCTAATATTGGAGAGAACTCAAACAGTTTTGAAATTGGCAAACAATCCTAACTGGCTTATATTAATGCCATTCCATTTGTGAAGCTTCACAATTATTCATAATGTTGTGGATACTTCTAACACTTATCTCTTTGGCACCCCCAAAAATATGTTTCATCTTGACATTCTCCACCACTTTGCAAAGCTTCATGCTTAAGTCTGGCAAATATCTATATTACCGACAAGAAATAAGGGAACTAATGAAATAATAGCGAATTTGAAACTGCTTTAAATATCCACTAAATCAATTTTAGGCGTCAAGTTCAATATCTGGTGTGTCCACCATATTGGGCAACACATTCACGGCACTTTGATGGCATGCTGTTACTCAATTTCCAGATGGTTGCCCGTGGTATTGCCCGCCATTCCTCTTGGAGAGCTGCACCAAGCTGGGCCAGGTTGGCGGGTCCTGGGTCCCTGGCGTACACCCTTCGACCAAGAACGTCCCAGAGATGTTCAATTGGGGACAGGTCTGGGGACTTAGAGGGCCAGTCCAATGTCTGGATACCTTCTTGTCGGAGATAAGCGGAGACAATTAGGGCCCGATGTGGTCTGGCATTATCATCTTGGAATACAAAATTTCGGCCGATAACTCTAGCCAATGGAGCCACCACAGGACGCAATATTTGGTCAACGTATCGCTGACCAGTCATGGCTCCGTTAATGATGACCAAATCTGATCATCTGTCATGTGTAATCCCACCCCACACCATGACAGTACCACCTCCATATCGATCATGGTCAAGAATTGCTGCTCTGGCATATCGTTCCGACGTCAACAACGTTTTCTGCCATCTATGAATCGTAGGCAAAACCTTGACTCATCAGAGAACATGGTGTAACACCAGTGGCGCAGAGCAAGTCCCTGATGCTGCCTAGCCCATGCCAATCTTTGGCGCTTATGGTGAGTTGAAAGGGTGACACCCTTAAAAGGCCGTCTTGCTTTCAGACGAGCTTGATAGAATCGGTTTTTAACGGTTGAGGTTGAAATGCGTCTTCCAGTGAGTGTGCGGAATTCTCTATTGATGGCAGGGGCCGATTTAAACCTATCGTGTAGAGCAATTAACGTAATGAGACGATCCTGTCGTGGTGTCGTTGATTTTGGTCTACCACACCCAGGTCTCATTGCAACCCCACCCGTTTGACGGTACTTATCCCACAGGCGTGAAATTACACTTTTTGATTTACCCATCTGCCAGGCAACTTCACATAATGATGTCCCCCCCCCTCTATCATCCCCAAAATTCTCCATTTTGTTGCTTCACCGAGATACTGCCTCGGACGCATTTCTGTCAGAAAGTGTCAATCTCTATTGCATTAGTGACTGCGACTTCTCCAGTACATTTACAGGAGTTAACTTCTGTATGCACATGTAGCATGTGCTGGGCATGCATTATGCGAAATTCCATTGTCATTGGATGTTGCGTTTGGGAGATACGCCACGATAACGGACCCTGTCACAGTCAAAGTCATCTACATTCAATTTCTTGGTTCCCTTATTTTCTGTCGGTAGTATATTTTCACCTTTTGCCACTGCACTACAAGGCATGATGATCAAGATCTGACATAGATTTCCGACATTGCAAGCATTTGCTTTTAGCCAACAGACACAACAGACACAGAAAATTTCACAAAATGTCACAAAAGTCACAAAGTTAATAAATGTGATTGTTGCACAAAGCAATGCAAGTGTAATGACCAATCTGTTGAATTGATCTGGATAAATCACAGATAAAACAGTTTAAGCGATTGACAGCAGAACCACTTTTTCATTTTCCTTGATATGACACTTACAGAAACAATTGAGGTTTTAAAGGCCGCATTCTGATGTCACAAATTTAGGTGAGATATTCCACATCGTGAGGCCATATGATCTGAGGAACTGTGATTTAGGCATTGTTTTTCTTTTCCACTTTTCCCTATGTCTGTGGTAATCACAGAGCTAAGGCAAGAGGGAATGTTTTCAACTAAAATGCCAACACTTAAGTATTGTCGAATTTTTTTTTACATTTATAACTACAATTTACGTAGTTAATATGTAAAAGTGTGAAATATTTGTTAAACTTACTTCGACTTAAGTACAGTTTCAGTGGTAGGGATATAGGAAATGTGAAAAAAAGGACTTTACTGTTGACAGATTAATGCAGAAATGAGCAATGCAATGTCCAAAGCGACATATTTGTTACAAACCATTGCTTTATGCAAAATAGATTGTGATGATACTGTATTACAAACGACACTTTTTATATGCCAATTTTCATGCCCCCCGAATTAACTGAAGGAATTACGGCAAATTTGAAGGAATTGCATCTCAAATGTAAACAAATGCAGCCCACTTGCAAAACAGTTGCAGTGATATTGGTAGTTCAGCGGTAATAACATGAACACAACTCCCCTATCGGAAGGAATGTCGGTTTTACTTGAAACATCTCAGCCATCTTCAGAGATTTCAGCTCCGTTCCTTGATTTGTTGGTTGCATCCTGAAACTCATACATCAAAACATGGCGTCACTGGAAGGAGCACCCATCTTGGTGAGTTTTGTTATTAGTTTCTACTGCTTTCATTTTTATGCTTATCCATCTTTCACCCCCCCCCGTGTTGAATGCGTTTATGTATGAGTTGTTGTCGGAGCTATGGATTATTATTTTAGGAAAATATTGTCACTGCAAAAGAGCTTCATCAGTCATGCCCCAGGAGGTTGTTTACGCCTGAACATCGGATGCCTCCGGGGACATGACTTATGAGGCTCTTCTGCAGTGGCGATCTTTTCCTAAATAAATAATCTGTAGCTCCGACAACATCTCGTATATAAACCCGACCGATAAATCATGGAATGGAGCTGGAATATCCGAAGATGGCTGAGATGTTTCAAGTATTACCGACATTGCTTCCGATAGGGGCATTGTGTTTATGTTATTACCGCTAAACCACTGATATCACTGCAACTGTTTTGCGAGTGGGCTGCATTTGTTTACATTTGAGATGCAATTCCTTCAAATTTGCCGTAATTCCTTCAGTTAATTAAGGGGGGGTGGGGGGCCCGAATTTGACTTTGCTTCACTATAAATTATAGCTGCATTAAAAAATAACTTTAAAGGAGACTACTATTGTAATTTTAGGGGGGAGATAAAAAGCATTTTTGGGATGGAAAAATGCATTCTAAAAGTTGCCTTCCCTTATCAAATTTTTTTTTTATCAAAAAAAGTTTTTGTACTCTTTTATCCATTACAAAGACTTGTGATTAGTCTTAAGCAAAACAACTAATTCATTCTTATAACACTTCTGTCTAATACCGAGCGAGTTGCCAAAAAGTAATCTGCTTCACTGTCACCCACCAACGAAACTACAGACAGGTTACCTAACTCTGTCAACAGAGCATTGCAACGAACTGCAGAGATGTCATGTGAGATGTATAGAGATGTATAGAAAATGTGTACGTCACATTGCTGATTTCTCAATGTCAGCAAAGACACGCAGAATTGTTGCGTTGTCGTCAATTGCTCCCAGGGGTTGGATGATGTGTCACTATGAAAAGATATCCACCAGACTTTGGAGTTCATGCTGCATGGTTTGTTTGTGAGTGCAAAGCGAGTGTTGTGGAAGTTTGTAGAATATAATAAATCTCATGGTTCAACCCCTACTTCGCTTCCAAGATAGCGAATGCTATTTAGAATTATTTTCATCAAACTAAAACTTTGAGACTTCCTACTGGTAATTGATTGATCACCAAATGGATTTTGCACAACACAACTTGTAAAATAATGATTTCTTCCTTGAAAGCAAGGTTGTAGTCAAAGTGACAATAATATTGTAAGTAGTATTATATTGACACCCACCTCCCTTCCAAGAGTTGTCAGACTAAATAAACAAGAGTCATCAGAAGATGACATATCCCCCCCAGCCCCCACATATTTGAAAGGACAAATCATCTGACAGCTACTTTATGTTTTTTTAGACTAAAGTTTGAATCATTTCCATGGAAGTAATGAAAAACATAAATGCTATATATCTGTAAACAGCAAAAGGCACCACTTCATGATCCATCTCATATATCCCTCCCTTTTCAGACTCAGAGTCTGAATTGTTTCCATGGAAACCAGGGAAAAGAAATGGCCAAAATATGTAAACAGCGAAAGACACCACTTTGGGGTCTAGCTCACATGTCTGCCACGTTTTGCAGAAAGATACAAAGAAGTTTTCAAACTGCTCCAGAAATAAAGCCCCTCCCTCCCTTTCAAGACAAAGTCCAAATCGTTTCCATGGAAACCAAGGAAAATATTTAAATGACAAAAATCTGTAATTAGCAAAAGGCACCACTTTAAGATCTGTCTCATATATCTACCAAGATCTACAGAAACGTATAATGAAGTTTCAAGGCCCATCCCTCCATTTTGAGACAAGTCTGAATCGTTTCCTTGGTAACCATGAAAATGATAAATCACCAAAATCTGTAAATAGCAAAAGGCACTACACTGGGGTCTGCCTCACATATGGGCAAATTTTGCTGAAAGATATTAAGTAGTTCAGTAATGACGCGCACCAATTTTCAGACAAGTACAAATAGTTTCCAGAAAATGATAAATCACAAAAACCTGTAAATAGCCAAAGGCATCACTCTGGGGTCTGCCACACTTATCTACCAAGTCTTGCTGACAGATATTAAGAAGTTTTCGAGTTGTGCTCTAGAAACGAAACACATCTCTCACATTTGAGACTAAGTTTTGAAACGTTTGAAACAGAGAAAATACTAAAATACCAAAACCTGTAAATAGCAAAAGGCACCACTTCAGCTTCTGACTAGGATATCTACCAAGTTTTGAAGAAAAACTTTGAATGGTATTTGAGTTATGCTCCAGAAATGAAGCCACTTTGAGACCATGTCCGAAATGTTTCCATGGAAACCAAGAAAATAATAAATCACAAACAACTATAAACAGCAAAAGGCACCACTGAGAACCAAGAAAAACAAAAATGTCAAAAATTAGTAAATGACAAAAGGCACCACTACAAGATCTGTCTCACTAATCTGCCAAGATCTACTGAAACATATTAAGAAGTTTGAGTTGTGCTCCTGAAACAAAGCCCATCCTTCCCTTTGATTGTTTCCATGGAAACCCAGAAGGCCCACCATCTGTTTTGCTTACATTTTGTTCACAGGAGAGAATTGTACAGACCTGTCAAAACGGCCAATTTCAGATAATTAAATTTTGAAAAGAGTACTTTGATGACAGGGTTTCATTTATAACAATGCCAGTAAATGATTTATGCATTTTACCCCCTATAGAATATGTGATCTTTGATAAACAGAGGTGGGTATCATGTCAAATGTGCTTACTGATGATGGCTTCCTCTTTGGTCATATTTGACATTTGACAATTTGTCTAAGATCATGGGTTCTGAAGCAATAAAAGATGTTCCTGATGTTTTGACCTGGCTGTTAGACTGTACCAATATGAGCCGATTTTACTTCAAGTAAGAAAAAGTTTCAATGAAGATAAAAGCAAGAATCCCTTGAAACAGAGGCTCCAATTCAATTCAGTTCAATTCATTTATTCAGTATTTTGGTCATGTGGCCCAAAATACAATTGATTGTGATGACACTGCCGTAACACATGACAGAAATAACATACATACATCTTCATGATAAGGAAGACATGTTTCATGAAAAATGCAACAGAAGTTATGATATGGATATTTTTTGCATTAATGACAGATAGACTTTTGTAATGGTTATGATGTAAATATTTTGTGTTGGGGATCTGCATACCTTCCATATACAAATAACACATGGTACTCATTTTCTAGAACTCCTAGATTACAACTTGTGCATACAGGAATATTTTCATTAATACAGATTAACCTTAAATGAATGCAATGCAATACATAATTTACAATATGCACAAATCAAGGTCTTATCAGTTAATTAAGTGACATCTGATACATTTTGCTATAGTTTTGTACCTTTGAATGCTGTGACATTGTGATGGTGTACAGACGCTGAATGGCGTTTCCTTGAACAAATGTTCACTTTGGGGATTACACACGTCGCGCAAACCCATGACATGCATGGAATGCATGGTACCCACATGCCCCACAAAAAGCACTTTCTGTCCAATGTCGCAAAAGGTCTAAAATGAGACAAATTCGTGATAAGGTGCTCAGAACTTATCAGCATGGCGGCCACATCCAGAAGTGAGGAGATGGGAAATTATAGGCATGCATAAAACAGGAATGTCCACCAGAGCAATTAGTCATCAGCTGAACATTCATCACTCTATCATTAGCAGACCAGTGAGAAAATTCATCACCATCAGCCATGCCAGGCCAACCCAGGAAGACTACCAGAGTGGAAGATAATGCCCTGGTATGTCTTGTGCGATGTCAACCCTTCACCACAAGTGGTGTATTGAAAACCCTTTGGCTTCCAAACAGTGCTGTAAGCAACAGAACAGTGAGAAACAGCTTAAAGTCGATTGGCATTAGAGCACCACGCCTAAGTAAGCACCCAGTACTAACTAATCTCCATAATAGAGCCTGTTTGTATTGGCGTTTGGCCTGACGTCAGTGGAATTTGACGTCATGGAGGAAGGTCCATTGGTCGGACAAGAGCTGCTGCCTTTTACACGTCACAGGACCAAAAGGACCAAAAACACTGTCAAGAAACATGCAAGCTTCAGTTTCATTTGGAGGAGGGTTAGTTTGGTCTGGGGATAACTTTCCCATAATTGTAAGCTGGATCTTGTCACGGTTTGTGGTAATCTCAGTGGCAATCTCTACATCCGGGACATCCTTGACTCCGTCTTAGTACCTCATTTTTACAATCATGCTTTAGCTACTCGTCCTCTATTAATGCATGACAAAGCTCGGCCTCGCTATTCCTGTGCTATGAAGAAATATCTTTAGAACAACGCTATCACATAACTCCCCTTGCCTGATTTGAATCTTTTTGAACATGACAGCATGACATTATTGGACCATGAATCCCAAAAATGGAACCTCGTCCACAGAATCTTGCTGGTTTAAAGGCTGCATTGCATCGTAAGTGGCAGCAACTTCCTCTGGAACAAATTCGACAACTCACTGGAGACATGAGGAGAATGGTCGATGCTGTCATCTGGGCTCATGACGGGTACACCATTTTGTTGGTGATTTGGCTTCTTAAAACCCCCAAAAGACACTTTCTGCCAGAAATGAACTTAAGTCTCAACATAACTTTTCATGAAAAAAAAAGACATGTTAGACATTGATCAAAAAGTGAGAAATTTTCAGTACACTAGAAAAAGATATCTTTGAGATGACCCATTGTGCTTGCAGGTAACACATGCATTTCGTGCCATGTGAGTTGACAGTCCGTTGGCATACCTGGCTGCACCACCTAATTGACATCTAAAATCTGATCTATTGTTTTCAACAGCTACTGATATTTTTCCTAAGTTTGCCCGATTTTAGGAGCAAAAATGCTTTTCTGGATATCCTGTTATGCATCCCACTGAACTCCCATTGATGTGAGTTGTTTTAACATATGTCATTTGCAATATGTGCTTTAGGTATATACAGGTAACAACCTAAAATCAGTTGTTTTTTTTCCATTTCTGACTGTACTCTAGGCCATATCATTCCTGTGATGTGGAAGAAGTCCTGCGAAATAATGCTTTTGAGACTCTCCTTTGGTTTGCAAGGAACTCTGGTCTCAACCCCATCAAGCACATATGAGATATACTTAGTCATTTCATACATTTGAGATAAATAAGTGATTTTTCAAAATTTACTAGAAAACAGAGACAGCTGGAGGATACACGCAAGTTATCATACAGTTCCCAGTAGAGATGATGAATAGATTCTGACTAGTCTCTTTCTGTAACTCCAGACATCATCTCATGTATTCACAATTGAGAATGGTCATCCCATGCTCTAATGAATCCTTCTTGTGACCCAGGAATACTGAAGAATAAAACCCTGATTAGGGATCCAATGAGTTCAACTTGTTGACAGTCTTTTTGTTCAAGATTTTGTCTGTGGCTGTAATTGCCCTGGAATTGGAAATGATGTACAACTGGTTGTGACATCAACCACTTGTTGAATAGTTGGCAATATCCATCCTTGTCGGTTGAGGACGCACTGCTCTGTCATGGTAAAAATCCATGATGTCTGCAGACACGTACAAGATGGCATCCTACAAGACTTGGAGATACCAGTATAGTAAAGTGTGACCCTCACAGCAAGATCTGTCCATGTGTCTGAAGTTGGACAAGAAAGTGTGAACTGAGGTTGGCTTCTATCCATGCTTAGTCTCAGTCTTTCTCTGATATTCATCAGTGTAGTTCTGTGCATAGGACTTGTCCTGTTCCAGTACCGGAAGCTCAGCGTTGGCACTTATAATAAAAGCTTGTCTGCAAATGTTATATTTCAATGAGATGAATGCATGAACCTAGGTCTTTGAACAAGAGTTCTGTAGAGAACTCCAGATTGTTTAAAGTCTTCTCGCAGTGGTCTGTTAGTATCCTGCTCCATGTAGCCTCTGTGTTTTCTGCTACCAAAATGGTTTATGGATCTTGCAGTGACTGCTACAGTAAACTGGTGTATGGCTCTTGCCTATGCTGTTTCTCTCTGAAGTTGCATGTTTGAGTGTTTGACACAGTTGAGTCTATTGTAACTTTTCTGATAGTCTTTACACTGGCAGTGGTGTGTCCTTACACAACCTTGACAGTAGGTTGTCAGTGATAACACACTTACATCAGATGATGTCAGAAAACTCATTAACATATATACTTACCATCTGAAGGTGAAGTTCCACCAATCTCCCGCTGTCCAACATACAGTAATCCATTGGGTCCAACAGAACATGTTGCTTGATTGCAGAGAAGGTTTGATGATGCCTATTTAAAGAATGCAAAGACAAATTAAATTCTATGATGGAAATTTATCAACCTTTTCTGAAAGAGAACACAGAATAAAACTGGAACAAATTCTTGTACTTTGTTCCATATTACAACGGATGTAGATCATTATCTAGATGTGCAAGTGTACTGCCTCCCTTTTGATGAGTGTGTGTGATACTACCTTTACCTTAATGTGAGTGTGTTGAATGCTGCCTTCCTGTCTAGTTGTTATATATTCTACAGTCGCCTCAGTACTGATGTGTGTGTGTGATACTGCCAGTATCTTAACATGTGTAAGCTCTTTATAGTGACATGCCATGTCTGTGGCTTTGGATCTGTGGTCCATTTATGGTACGATCTATGGACATGTCCAGAGTGTCATGGAAAATCATGCTTTAAACTTCTATAGAATAGACCAATATGTAATTTTCCGAATACAAATTGATATTTTATACTTATCCTGTCTCATGCTAACTGCTTCCCTTGCGAAAGTTGTGGAACACCTGAAAATTCCTTGAAGTTCACCTTCTAGAAGGAAGCCGACGTAAAATACACTCATCTATGTGTAGCCTCCCTTTTCCCGTGCCCAGGCCATGCTTGTTACTCTCTCCTCGTATATCACCCAACATGCAAATATAGGAATTCAGCGTGCCTGTGCAGGGCAGCTGGGAGGGCTTTTAGTATAAAAGTATAAAATATCAAAAATATCAATTTTATTCAGAAAATTACATATTTTTCCTTATCATGACTCATGCTAATCGCTTACAGAAGGGCGGTGGATCAGGCCACGCTGGATTCTGCTGGCTGTCAAAATTACGTCCAATAATTTCCCCCACAAACGGGAACTTATAACGGCGATAATATGGTCCTGCCCTTCTAATATTCATTGCAGATTCTGGAGGGGATCACATCCAGTCTAACTTAACTTCAGCCAAAGGTTTCGCTGAATCGAATGTGTGACATCGAAAGTAACTAGCATCTTGCTAGTTTCTGATGCAACTAATTGTCGAGATATTGGCAAACACCGTGTTTGACTTCCAAAAGCAGCCCTCCATAATAGATGATAGCGAACAATTCCCATATAGCGCTAGAGCAGAAGCCAAGTCTCTGACTTCTTGTGGGTTGAAGGCTCACGGAGGTTCCAGTCCTGCTGCTTTATTGGCACTCAATGTAACAGCTCTGATCCACACTGAGATAGTGTTGCAGGATACTTCCGTAAGTGTCTCAGTAGATATAGGGATAAACAGGCGTTTGAAACGTTGCCTTCTAGACTTGGTATGTGCCATGTATATTTTCAATTATCTGACTGGACATAATGATAAATCTTGAGTTTCATGGGGTCCAGGGATTGCAGATTGATTTCTTGCAGTTGATTTCTTGCAAAAAAATCCCATCGCAGACCCAGATGAGCTGTCTGATGATGACTTGCATCAAAACTCATGCAGTTGAAGTCTAGAGCATGCATTTCTGACATTCGTGCAGCTGTAGCCAAGGCAAGTAAAAATAGCATCTTCTGAGTTAGCAGTTCAAGTGAGGTGTGATCAAGCAGCTCACAGGCATCACTTGCGAGATGTTGGAGTATGATGTTTAGATCCCATGCTGGAGCTCTACGTTGTTGATCTTCCAACTTGAAGGAGCGTAACAAAGCAAGTAGCTCAGGTACTTTAGTCAGCTTGGTCCCTGTTTCCATGGTGATGACTGAGCTAAGAACTGCCAAGTATGTAGATAATGTAGAGCATATCAGACCTCTGGAATATTGTAGGAGACATAAAAATTCTGCTATCTGCGGATATGTTGTCTTCATTGCTGTGGAGCCTTTCTTCTTGGTGTATGTCTCAAACTGCTTCCACTTCTCATCATAAAGAGTGCAAGTGAATCTCCATAAGGCTAACGTAACTGCTTTCACTGCGCTTGTCGAGTATCCTCTGTATTTTAAACAGATTTTGATGCGTTCCACATGTTAAGTTGGAATTTTTATTTTCTCGATGACTTTTGGTAGCAGCACTGGAGGGAAACGCGAATGTGTTTAGTCCTTCCCATGGGATGCTGACAGGGTCTGTTACCCAGACAAACGGATGATACAAAGGCTGTTGTCTGTTTGTTGAACCTTGTTGCAAAAAAGTCTATTTGCGGTGATCCGAATGTCTAGCTGATTAGATGCAGCATCCACTCTGTTGGTGATGGCCAAAGAGGACCAGATAAGGCATCTGCCATGAAGTTGCAGACTCTTGGTACGTGACATGCTTTTATTTGGAGAATCAGACCATGTTGTAGAGTTGAAACGCCAGGTGTAGTAGACATGGCATTGACCCTTGCTTGTTTATGTAGAAAGTCACTGGTGAGTTGTCTGTGTGGATCATCAGCAGCTTTTCTTTCAGTGTTATCGACCAGTGATGGATAACATGCATCACCACTTTCATCTCCAACTGGTTGATGGGAAGAGCAATCTTCCCTCTTCAGATTCCTGCTGCAACCTCATTGTTTACATAGGCACCTCATCCTTTGAGAAACGTGCCTACAAAGAGATGGTTGTTGAATGCCAACTGTCACTTTCTGTCCAGGTCCTCGACTGGGAAGTCCACCAAAGCAAGTATTAACTCAGATGTCCAGCGTCGTAAACTGGTCAAGACTTGAAACCATGACACAGGAATCACGGTCATAGATGTAGCTGTAGGCATCTTCATCTGGTCTTGTCCTGAGCTGATGTGAGCAGACCGAGTAGACATCGTCACTGTCGTAGTGGTAACGGAGAGAGTAGAACTTGTGCTGACATCGGCTTGACCCGTGATCCATCAAACCTCTGGGACAGCGATATATTTCAACGCAGTGATGAATCCAATCCCAAGGAATTCAGATTTGCAAGTCTTCCAAGCTGAGTTAGTAGCCTGATAGTGAAGTCCACCTGTAGACTTAGTTGACTTCTCTCATGATGAGCTTGTATGCCTTGAAGATCCGTCATTCTTCGTCTTCAGATCCTCAACCCTGCTCATTATGAGCGAGTTGACATGCAAAGGGAGTCTATTTATAGCTGGCTGCCTGTCTGTTCAGAAACTGTCATTCATTGCTGCAGATCTCCTGATAGGTTAAGCTGGATCTGCTGTTATAAGAACTCTATGCCGTCTGAAGAATCAAATGACGCTCTAGACTGCTAATCTAGTGTGTAATCGACATCTTTCCATCATTGCAAGTGTGAAAGTTTAAAGTAGACGACTTCCTGACAGTGGGACAATAACATCACATTCTGCACAGGGCGTTTTCTCTCATGGACCAATCAGATTGAAGACATGACGTCAGCGGCAGGGCATTGTTTCTCGGGGACTAATCAGATTGATGATGTGATGTCACCAGCTGGGCGTTGTCTCTCTGGGAACAATCAGGTTGTAGACATGACGTCACCGGTGTAGCAGTGAACTGATCATTGTGAAATCTTGTTCAAACGGTGATACCCTTTCTAGCACTCAGGCTTGTCCGTAACCCTGCCGTTGCCAAGCATGTGTCAAGACGAGTAAAGCACACTAAAAAAATTCTGCCGCTTGAAGCTGATGTAGACAGACTGTCTCCAAGGTAGATGTGTCGGAATTCTTTCCCGCCAAAATAATACCGTCATCTCTTGTGATCAAAGGTGTAGTTGCAGTGGTATCTTGTAGTCATCTCGAAGAATCTTCATGACGTAATCTTCGTTGAGAATTCCCATTTGCGATGTCCACCCACATGAGATGGTTGTATGGAAACGGCTGAAGGTAGAGGACTCCAGTTGTTCAGACTCTCTCTGGACTCTGGAGAACTTGGACTTGTTAGTGTAACGCTGACTTGTCTGCTTGAGCACCGTTGTCAAGGTGTCCATGGACTTGATCATCATGACTTCTCTGGAGTCTCGAGTGACCATCCTTGCTACCTCATTAATCTTGTCGATTCAGTCCAGCACTAGTTGAGACGAGGTGTTCAGACATGAACTGCTGATCCCTTATCTGAGTGATGAATGCTGACAGGACCATTCTGTTTTCCTCGTTGGCAGAGTTTGCTGAACTTTGCGATGAGAGTCTCGTTGACAGCTCTAATCCGAAAAAATGCGTGTCGTAGTTGTGTCGAACTGAGCAAGTCTCTTGAGTCTGCCTTGTAAGATTTGTTGCAGACGGGACTGATGATTTATCGACTTCATCGATGTCCGGTGCTCTGACGAAGGGCTGCATACGATGAAGAGGGAAGCGACGAACGTTGAATGACGGTACATGATGTTGTTGAAACTTGGTTGCCGACTTAAACACTGTAGATACCATCTCAGGAATCGTAGATATCGGAGGTAACAGCAAGAATGTATGTACATCAATGTCGTCATCCTTCATCATGTAAGTATTAGCTTCATTAGAGTCCTTGGATGGTGAAGCTAAGTCAAGTCCATTTGTGATCCATGAAGTAACTTCAGAGTCCGAAAATAGGTTCAATAATGTCTATCTTCATTCCTCCATGAGTGAAACATTCACTCCGTGTTGACGATACCTCCTATAAGAGTCCTTTGCTAATGCGGGGTGATGATTGTTGACAGCGCCTTCGATGAACTAGAGAGAGTGACGAAGACCTTCTGTGTTGACGAGTGAAGCCTCGAGTGCACTCACACGAGCGTGACTCCTCACTGGTGCAAGTGCACCCACGCAAGCGCGAATCCTCACTCCTGCTGGACTGGAGCTTGGGAGACTGATGAAGATTCTCTTCATTGACAAGTAGACCTGTGAGTGCACTCATCCAAGTGGGTGAACTCACTCGGCGTGGTTGGATCTCTCTCTTGACTTCGACGTGAAGATGGGGATGTTGATGACGATCTTCTTCGAGTGTGTGCATACACATCCTCTTCATCTTCTGGTGTAAGTGCCACTCTAGGTGAGTGCTCATGCCAGGCTGTAGTCAACGATGATGACAAGTGCAGTCGTCTCTCCTCTTCTAAATGTCGCTTGCAGAGATGGGTGAGCTCTAAAGCTGTCTACTGTTGACGAAATCTGTGTTGTCTGACGATTCTGCGTCGTCTGACGATTTTCCTCCGGTTTGAGAGGTGTAGAAGATGCTGTTGGGGTAGATCTAGATGATGTCAACCGATGACTGTGTTGGTTGATATCTACCTGTGGAATCAATGGTAGTTCATTGAAGATAAGTCGTTCATGTAGGGGGACAATTCCTTCTCCAAACGATTTTTGCAATGATTTCGAAGATGATTTCATCTTCAATGAACTAGACTTCTTCGGTTGAGACGGCCCTTCTTCTGAGAAAGACCTCTTCAGAGATACAGGGGATGACACGCTGGACCCCAGACATAGCCCCGGAGAAACACCAGACATTTCAGTAGAATGAATCTCAGTGGATGTAGTTAACAAATTAATTGAATTTAAATCACTTGTTTTAGACATGACCCATGCAAGCCGCTGTTGCTTGTCCCTAGCTCGTCTGTAAACAGACAGTGTATAGGGAGTAAATACTGAATCAGACAATTCTATACAAAATCTACAACGATTATTAGAAGAACATATGGGTTTGCAAGTCAGGCAAATTAAATGAGGATCATCGCCAACAGATGCAATCTACATACTATACAGGATTTCATCAATCGGGACTAAGTCTCAATTGAAGAAATACATGTTGCAGGTTCGAGTCTCTTCTTGTCCGAAACAAATTAGATGAGATGGAGTTGTCTTAAAAAGCTGTTTATTGTCTGTAATTATACCAACATTATCAAATATTGATATCTGTCTGTATGTCATCGTCTGAGGCTGACAGATGACAATAAGAAGTGATTTCAAATTGTGCTGACGTCACAGGCAAAAGCTCGTGAATTACCTGGGCGTCAGATACAGGTAACATGTACAACTCCTTATCATTTGATTGTTGAGAGGCAGCCACAGGACTGACGAAAGAAGAAATAAGGAATACGGGTGCCGGCAACATATTTCCCCCCTTCAGGCAATGTTGTCCTCAACATTTAAAATGACCAGTGAGAAGAAGTCATTGGGGAAAAAAAGAGAATAGTGGGTAATACTTCAAAGACGAGAAATCATCGAATGAACTGCTTCCCACTACATTCAACAATAGACATTGCAACTGTCAATGACGCTAATACCATTGAACGACAACAGACAAACAACCTGAGAAACACCTGACTGAGACTACTGAATATAACTATATACAACCTAACACCATGGTCCTATACAAAACTTTGGTGGCGATTGGATTGTTTACTGCAATAGCAAAGTGGGTAACCCACTCACCAGTCCTCATCCAAGCAGGACATGTGCTCTGTTAGGTAGGTCTCCCCGACCAAGAACTGTCGATTTGGGTAGGAGCTGGAGGAGATTCAACGATGCTGGCAGGAGAGCCAATAGCATCTGAAAATTCCTGAGGAACACTGGGATTCGACTGCCAACTCGAATTTGCAGAACCTGGTGGCGGAATGCTACCAGGCGATGTAGGCTCTACTGAGGAATCGTGTACCGGATCAGGTGATGAGTGCAATGAACCTTGGGTCTGGCAGTCCCCTAAGGACCCACCTGACAGGGGGGAAACACGAGCTTCGGGAGCACTGTGTTCAATAACAGGATCACTGGGAAGGTGATCGTTGCCCGACACACGCATATCAGACTTGTTACTTGAAACAAAACCCTCAGGTCTTTCCTGACGTTCCTAAGTCTAGGTAGCAGTAGCAGTTCCTCTTCACTGTCTTTTTTCTGAAGCCTCTTGAGTTGCAAGGTATTCCTTTGCTTCAAGGGAAGTTGATTTCTTGCTGCTCCTTACGTTCTGCCTTGGATGATTCCTAGATTGGACTGATGGAAATGTTACAAAACCAAGTGGCAAAAGCATGGTCTGGTGAAGAGTCTTCACAGCGCCTTGTCCCCTCTCTGATTTTACGCAGTACACAGGAATGTCCAAATTGGGTTGTTTCACAACTATGTGAACATCCTTGGCCCACTTGTCTGCCAGTTTGTTTCTCCCTGTCAGTCCAACAAGTCATATTAACACTCTGTCACCAGGTTGAAGATAAGAGTTCTTGACCTTCTTGTCATAGTGATTCCTGTGGCGTTGACCCGCTTTCTTGGCTTCCTTTGATTCAATGTTGTAGGCGAACCTCAGTCGTGTCCTCAACTTCTGAGCATACTGAGTATGAGTATCCTGTCCTTCTCCAACTATGGTTCCAAGAAAAGCATCTATTGGGAGACGTGGATGACGTCCAAACATTAGATAAAACGGAGTGAACCCCGTACTTTCATGTCGGGTTGCATTATAGCAGTGCACTAGAGGAGGAACATAGGTTTTCCAATCTGATTTCTTTTCTTGGTCCAGAGTGCCCAACATGTTCATTAGAGTCTGATTAAAACCCTCTATCATAACATTTCCCTGGGGATGATATGGCGTCATTCTCGTCTTCTGGATTCCGGTTAATTGGCATAACTCTTTGATGATATTCCCCTCAAAGTTCCTTCCTTGATCACTGTGGAGTTTAGCTGGAAATCTGTAGTGTACTGAGTAACTGTCAAAGAGTACTCTTGCTGTAGTCTTGGCAGATTGATTGCGAGTAGGGATGGCAGTGGTGTAACGGGTGAAATGATCTGTAATGACGAAGATGTTTTCATACCCTCCCTTGGATTCCTCAAGCTTTAGGTAATCCTGGCACACCAATTCCATTGGCTGTGATGATTGAATATTTACGAGCCCAGCTGATTTCATAGTAGTCTTGGATTTGCGCCTGATACAGTTTCCACAATTCCTCACATAAGCATCCACATCATCAGACATCCCAGGCCAGAAAAATCTTGATCTGATAAGACTGAGGGTTCTATCCCGTCCTTGGTGTCCAGAGTCATTGTGCAGAGAGCTAAGAATCATTGCGATTTTCTCCTTGGGCAGTAGTAGTTGGTGCCCTATTCCATCTTTACTTTGATGTTGTCGGTATAGGACATCATTCTTCATAACCAACTTGTCCCACTCTTGAAGATACTTCCTAACAGTGGGACCCTCCAAAGAGCACTGACACGCGGTTGGTCTATGGCCATGGTTATACAAGTGCCGTATGCGTTGGATCGACTTGTCCTTGAGTTGCTCCTGCTTCCATGATAATGTAAATAGAGCCAATGGGAGAGCCTGATCTGGGCATACTGTGTCCACATTACAGGAAAGACTCTCAGCAACAGTACCAGAGGTCTGGTGAGCTTGACAGATGGACTTGATGACTGATGGTTCTATGTCTTGTCTGTTCCTCAAGTAATCTGGTCGCCTTGACAAGCCATCAGCATCCTTATTTGTGTTTCCAGCCTGATAGGTGATGATAAAATCATATGCAGAGAGAGCAGCAAGCCACCTGTGTCCAGTTGTATTGAGTTTTGCAGAGGTCAAGACGTATGTGAGAGGATTGTTGTTGGTCTTAACTTCAAATTTGTTCCCATTGAGGTATTCGTGAAACTTGTCTGTTGAGGGCTAAAAACTCCAATTTATGAGCCGGATAGTTCCTTTCGCTTTTCCGCAATCCTGGACTAGCAAAGGCAATGACTCTCATCCGGTCCTCTTGTTTCTGATACAGAACAGCTCCAAGTCGTTCTGTGCTAGCATCGGTATGTAGCTCAAATGGAAGAGAATAATCTGCATATGCCAAGATAGGTGGGGACGTCAGGTGCTAAATTAGCATGTCAAAGGCTTGTTGGTGATTTTTCTCCCACTTCCAGTTGGGATCTGATTTGGCATTCTTCCTTTTCTTCTTTGGCTGTCCATTCAACAGATCATTTAAGGGTCGGGAAATACTGGCAAAGTTCTTTACAAAGCGGTGTTAATAACTCAAGGAATTTTCTGACATCATTGACATCCTTCGGTATGGGCCAGTTTTTGAGTGCAGCAATCTTGTCAGGATCTGTTTCGATTCCATTAATTGATACTACATGTCCCAAGTACTTTATCCGATCCTTGAAGAATTCATATTTGTAGGGTTTCAGCTTCAATCCATTGTCTTTCAAACGTTGAAATAACGCTTCCAGATGTTGCAGATGTTCCTCAAACGTTTTGGAGAAGATAATCATATCATCCAAATATATTAGACATTCCTTAAGGTTTAGACCACCCATGCATTTCTCCATTAGTCGTTGAAAGGTGGCTGGAGCATTGGTCAATCCAAAGGGCATCTGATTACATTCATAGAAACCAAGTGGAGCTACGGAAAATGCAGTTTTCTGCTTATCCTCTTCCTTCATTGCCACCTGCCAATATCCAGAACGGATATCCAGCTTTGAAAACAATGAAGAACCAGACAGACTATCTAAAGTTTCCTCTATCCTTGGAATAGCGTAGGCATCTTTAATCGTCCATTCATTTAGGCGGCAAAAATCTAGACATAGCCTGAGGACAGACCCTGATCTTTCTTGCGAACAAGCACGACGTTAGATGAGAATGGATTGTTAGCTTCCCTGATGGCCCCACAGGCTAACATTTCATGAAGATGTTCTCTCACTTCTTCAAACATTCCAGGAGGTATACATCGATGCGGTTGCTTGAAGGGGGTATCATCCATAAGCTTGATTCCATGTTGTACAGTAGTGCTTTGTCCTAGATCTAAGAAACTCTTTGACATGATACAATTCTATTTCTTGAGCATAGTTAGAGCTGTGTTCCTCTGCTCCTCTGTCAGGCAGGTATCTGAGAGGTCAATGTCAGTAGATGGAACTGGAGTGACCTCTTATTGGTGAGTACCGACCGGCAGTTGATCAATGGATACCTTGCTGAGCACTCGGACTTGATGTAGTTGACAAAGTTTTGCTTTGGCCGGAATGGTTATAACTTGGGCTGACAGGTTGCAAATCCAGGCTGGGACCTTTTTTGCCAATTTCTACAAGTCTTGGCCAAACAGATAGTCCAGTTCTTAAGTCAGCATCCAGGTCATAATGCTTGGTGACAGCTGTGGATCTCCTCCATGTATGGTCATCATTTGATTGGGACAGATACAGATCGGAGCCTTGTTCGTGTACTTCACCTGGCCAAGAACACTGCCTGTGGCTTGAGACTGCCCCTGCGAAACTCAGTTCATGAGTTCATGAAGTCTTCATGAAGTTCATGAAGACTTCACGAAGTGTTCATCAACTTTCGCTTAAATCTTCATGAACTTACTTCATGAAGACACACTTCATGAAGACTTCGTCAACTTCATGAAGTAATTTCACACTTCATGAAGTTTTGTTACTTCATGAAGATATATTTCATGAAGAGTTCTTCAACTTCATGAAGTTATTTCACACTTCATGAAGTTTTTGTTCATGAAGTAAGTCTAGACTTATTCACTACAAATTTCCAGAGTAAACTACATTAAAAAGAAAATACAGAATAAATATTACAAGCTACAATACTTTTATTCATGTTACATAAGTTGTTATGTAAATGATTACAGATGAGGCATAAACATACTTTCCACATATTTAATTAAGTTTAAATTATCTGTAAATCCTATCTCTCGTGGCATTACTAGTTTTTGTCTAGTAATTTTTGTTGTTGTTTCATAATTTATACAACAAACAATGCATGAAAGAACGCTAAATGATTCTGTGCCTAACAGGAGTTGTTTTAGTAACATTGGGACAGTTCAAGTTAAAACTTACCTTCCTAAAATAGCTGCGTAACCAGTTGGTACTGTGGAAGTTTTCTACTTGTCTTCCTTATTCATATTTACTCCATAAAGTAAAGTTTTCCTGTCAAAATCGTTTCATTTCTTTGAATTTCTCCCGTGATTGCTCACGATGCATGACATGCATGCAGATACTCTACTATCGCAAGAACGTGTTCCGCAAAGTTCATAACGAAGCAAAAACATAACACTGTCAAAAACATTAACACTCGATTCGGTACTAGAAAAAAAACAAACGTGGAAAAATATTTTGATATCGCCATGCTTCTGACAGCTTTCATAACCCGCAAGTTGATCTTTTCGTTGAAAACATTCAATGCTCTCGATTTTAGAACACATTCCACTGTCACTCCCTGCCCAGCACGATATGACCCTAAAACTACGTCAGTTTAGACTAATGAAATAAAATTTATGACCAGGGACATGTGCATTATAAACTATTCTTCTAATAGTTCTAGTTCTAATTTCGATATTGATACCTAAATATTGTAATTCTTGCAATTATTTGTTAATAAGATGAGAAATTATACACTGTCGGTATGATGGAGTAACTTTCGCGCCAAATCTGCCCCGCCCTTCGTTCTTCCGAAATCTATTGCGACTTTAAGAACGGATAACAATAATCATACATCTTATTTTATTTATAGACACGATTTACTCCTGATCTAAGCTTTATATTTACACTTAATTTTTCTTTTCTATCAAAAAATGTCTTTACTTCAAACTTGCAACATTCGATATGGAAAGACGCGACCGTTTCCCGGCATGACGCCATTGCTGCTGTCTTCGAGCGCGAGAGCGAGGCAGAAGGCGCCAAATGCAACTTCGCCAACAGACAACGATTCAGGCGATGAATATCACTAATGAATTTGCGATTCGCGCATTTCGTGGATAATACAACGATGGATATGTCAAGAACTGACTCAAGATAAAGGAATCGACTAGATTAGCTGCCTATGGATGCATCCCAAGTTGATTTCCATGAGCGGTACGTAAATAACAACAATTTTGAAATTATTTTGAGTGCCGGAATATGCATAAACAAACATTGGTGAAGGGATAAGCAACTCTCTTTGAGGAGAATGACAGAAACATTTTTTAAACATATAGCAGTGTATCAAGTGTTGTTTTTACGCAGTGTATGTCTCTTAGTCTCAGAAGGAAAATCAGTAATGTGTACGGAATGATAATGTGAACTTTGTGTACGATGGGACTTACACAGGGGCATGTAACGCTGGTGACTTAAATCTGAGCACATGCAGATGGTGTCAGAATTCAAGGTGATAGTTTGGTGCTAAGTTTTTTTGGCTTAGATTATAAACAACAAAATAAATTCAAATGAAAAGGGGGATAATTGCTATAGGCACTTTCAGGGATGTTTCATTTTCTCTCTGTCGTTTTTGTATTCAGTTTTGGAATAATTACCGATTGTAAATTAAAAGTGAATGTGCCACAATGTTTAGTCATCTATTTGAGTTGGAAATAGGTTCAGTTACATGAAGATACGTTTTTCTATTTTATGATGTGCTGATTATTTTAAGTGTTGGGAAATGCAGATATTTCAGAATATATTTGATTATGAATGTAGACTAGTGATTTAGAAGCCAGTTTTGTTACTTGATATGCACTCTTTGTATTAAAATAATTTAAGGTCATCAGTGTAAAATTAAATTACTAAATTATTTAAAATAGTTTAATTAATCTGGTGAAAAATTATCTGAAACAAGTTATATATACTTAACATTTTGAGCAATTTTTTTTTTTTTAAAACAAAGTTTCAGTATTTGCTTTAGACTCTTTGAAATGGAAAGACTATGATTAAATGTTGTTGGTTGCAATGTTTTTCAGATTTCCACTGGGCGATTCTGAGGAAATGGGGGCGATTCTGCAAATGTTGAAACACAAAGATGAAGTTCTCCTCGATGATTATATTCCTGAGCCAAAGTGTTCACTCTTCGCACTGAAGACTTGGGTTTGATTCGTAACATGAGTACAATGTATGTAGCCCTTCTCTTGGGTTCCTTGTCGTGATATTGCTGGAACTCAACTCACTCAGTCACTAACCATTCTTAAACCAATGTGGGCATCTTCAGTGATGTTACCACTGCTCTGCCTGAAGGTTCTTCCATCCTGTGTCTTCTGAGATTAATTGTGATGCCCTATGTACAACTTCCAGGTAGATGATTAAAGGCCCTGTTGTAAATTCTCTTTTGGTTGTGACTCTCATTGTCTACTTAAAAAACATATAGTCTGAAGGGATTACACTTTCTGAAATTGTATATTACAATCTAATGCATGAAATGGTGTTCTTAATGAGTTCATTTTCCTGGATACAGACTGATTGACATCCAAGCTGTAGTAAAGATAGAACAAGTATATATGGATGACAGCTTCTTTATTTCTAGAGCACAATGTTTGGATACAGGTTCTTGTGTTGTTTTTAAGTAATTAATCAGAATTTTCTGCTGAAGATTTGAATAAAAAGGAAATCCCATCAAAATCTAGTTTTCTGTTTGTGTCCTCTTTGCGGCTTGATATTTAATTTATGTTACATCTATTGGTGATGAATTTATATGTTGCCTGCCAGCTTGCATGGCATGGTCAGATTATGTGACTTGTGTTGCAGAAAAAGGTCGAAAAAGCTCTTCAGGAAGTCTTCATGAACAGTTCAGGGGGGTCTTCATGAACTCTTCATGAAGTATCGTCATGAACTCTTCAGGAAGTATCTTCATGAATTCTTCATGAACTCTTCATGAACTCTTCAGGAAGTATCTTCATGAACTCTTCAGGAAGTATCTTCATGAATTCTTCATGAAGTATCTTCATGAACTCTTCATGAAGTATCTTCATGAATTCTTCATGAACTCTTCAGGAAGTATCTTCATGAACTCTTCATGAAGTATCTTCATGAACTCTTCAGGAAGTAGATGTCTCATTTAATGTTCATGAATTCTTCATGAAGTTTTCATGAACTCTTCATGAAGAAACTTCATGAAGTCTTCATGAAGAATTCATGAAGAATTCATGATCTTTTTGCAAGGGTGGACTGCTGCTGGAATGTCAGTGTCTACTGGTTTCATTTGTGACTCGACTAAATCAATGACTTTGGTTTGTAAAGATAAAGATTAAGATTTGGTACATTCTTTTTGAACTCTGTGTCTGTGGTGACAAGTATAGGTACCAGATACTCCTTATCCACAAAGGGGATGTAGATCTCAGCCTCGATGTACCCTAAATATGGGAGCACATAATCATCCACGAGTTTCACTTCAAAGTCAGTAAGGTCTTCAGTTGAAGATGTTTGAGACTTGATCGGTAATATCCTTCAGCAATAGTGGTAATCATGGATCCGGCATCAAACAGTGCTGGGCAGTCTGTACCATCAATGTTAATGGAGCCTATGTTTGCCTTGCCAACCAACCTCTGATGTAAGTGCAATGAGGGGTTAGTAACATCTTCAGCCTCCACTTGCTCCGCAGCAGTTGGATGATCTAGTTTAACGATTGGCCATGAGCATTCCCTCTACCTCTTCCTCTGTTTCTCTCTCCTGACCTGGTGGGTCCCAGACGATACTCTGGAGGTGAGGTATCCTTCTTCAATTCCAACGCTGTGATTCTGTCCAAGATCTGCTGAAGTACCTTGTTATCACTAGTTGGTTTCCTCTGAAATGTCTCTGTTCTGTGGCTGGTGTTGTGTTTGAGCGATCTTTGGTTTAACTGAATGAGAATTAACAGTGAGCTCCTGTTCAATCATTTGAACAGATTTCATAAGTGTAGGGAAGTCCATATTGAAATAAAAGGCACGTCTTGTAGCATCCTTCAAATGAGTGTTCCTCAGTTCAGACCAGAAATGATTCAATAACATGGCACTACTTCCTGATCTATCTGTGTATGTTCCAACCTCTAGTGCTTGTTGAAGTAAATCGTCAAGATGAATAGCCCAAGTGGTTACAGACTCTGTATCCCCTTGCACAGCTTGGTGAAATTCCTGGAAGAGGTTTTCAGCTGTGACAACCGTGCCATATGGACCTTCAAGTCGGCTTATTATATCAGCCACAGTGGTGTCTTCACCCACAGAAAGAAGAATATGAGCTGCATCTCCTCTTAGTGACTTCCTGACAGCTTGAGTCAGAGTGGCTGTAGGATAAATGTTGTCTCTGATGAGACACCGAATCTCAAATTTGCAGATCTCAAAGGTTACATCTCCTTTATTTGTGGGATCTTCACCTGAGAAGGTAGATGTCCTAAGTGGCTGTGGATATGTATGCTATGGTGGAGCTGAGAAAGACTGTGGATAAAAGCAAGGATCTACACTTGCTATTGGTCCAGGAGTGCAAGGGGAATAACCTGACTTGCGTGGTGTGAACATGCTTTTCCACTTTGGTTGGGGTGTAGACTGATGAATGTCATACTTTCCAGTGCTCCTTAAGTAAGCGACCATTTTAGCTTCATCCTCATCAGACAAAACTTCAGACTTGATTTCCCTGTCTTCCCCAACTTGAGCCATGTTGATTTCTTCTACCCCGTACACAGCCAAAGGTGGTATAGGGATGACAGATGTGTGGTATTCTTCCTGGTTGTATAGATATAAATGTAACAATGACAATTTGTGTCAGTGATTTACATCCCTATGGCAGCCATGATGAACCGGAGCAATGGGGACAATGAAGCTACAGTGTGTGGTACTCAAATCACAGACTGTGTGTGGACTTACTTAGTACATCGCTATGCTATATACAGGTGTCGATAATCACCAGATAAGGGTATAAAGTAAAGGCAATATGTGCATACCAAGAAGCAAAATATAAACACAGACAAACACTGTTCCCTATAACATGGACCTCAAACTCCACAGTTTATGGGAACACCAGTAAAATATACCTGCTTCACCAAACCTGACTAATTAACCAACTCAACAATGAAGAATCCGGCTGGAAAGGACTCAAGGGAGGTAATGCTCGAAAGGTAAAGTAAGAGGACAGCTGTACAGGAAAGGGAGACAAATGTTAATTGGTATATGTATCCACCAATTCTTTCTTGAAGTAACACTAAGTCCTAATGTGTACTGAAAATGGAGTTTATTCTAACGGAACGCGAACACGGAGGGGTAGAGCGCAAGTGCAACAACTGATAGGAGGCAGGTGTTGTGACGGACGCATTCGCTCACACATACGCCCATGATGTAAACAATGACAAATGGCGAACAAGCAAGAGTGATGACAACAAGTGACTAAGCCAAGTACTACACACCTTTAAAAGATTAAGATTAAGACAAAATTATGAAACTAAACTAGGTTAAACTAAATACGATCAGTGCATGAACTAAAGGTATGAACTGCAGTTGTAAATACTCTAGCTCAAAACGATAGATGTGTAATACAGCTAATGGTTTTAAGATATAGCCCCAGCAAGTTTATTTATGATGCATCGCGCAATGACAGATCATGGGATATAATGCTTATATACACAGAACACATTAGAGCACCAGAACATAAATGTTGTGATTATATGATAATGAAATCTTCATAAACCAATAAAGTCCTCCTGTAGATGAATACTTGTTAAAAGTCAATCACAGGCAGTATCACAGTTCAACATACAGTTGAAAATAGTACGTTGTGCATAAACCTGGATGCACATTCACTCACAGTGATCGTCAGTTCAGATGATTGTAGGCTTAGTACAGCATGGCGGGGATTAACAAATCATCGACGTTACATGTGGACAGCCTCGTCGTGCAAGCCGGCTTGTGATCGACATCGTGATGTCCAAGTAACTCTGTCCCTGTCCGGGCGCCAATTTGTCGCAGGTTCGAGTCTTTTCTTGCCCGAAACAAATTTGACGAGACAGAGTTGTCTTAAAAAGCTTGTTTATTGTCTGTAATTATACCAACATTATCAAATGATGATATCTGTCTGTATGCCATCGTCTGAGGCTGACAGGTGACAATAAGAAGTGAATTCAAACTGCGCTGACAGACAATTGATAAAATAATGGTTCATAAGTAAAATAGACAATATATTTATAACCACACGTGCTATGCATGGTAGTAGCACGTTAGCATGAGAGAAACAGTCATAGATATGGCGCGAGGTCAGTGATCCATGAAATACAGTGACCTCTCATGATATGAAATATGACCCTTTTACACATTCTCGTATGTGCTAAAATAGTGCAATATTAAAGTTAGTAATCGCGATAAGCGGGATGCTAGAATTTACATTATACGCAATCAATACGCGGATTTACTAACTTTGTGATTACATTGCCTGATAGTTAAGTAATACAATTATGTATAATTATTACACTAGCGACTAAAGGTATTTATAGAATGAACATACATGTACAAGGAGAGTACCTTACCTGTAATTATAACAACATTATCAAATGTTGATATCTGTCTGTATGTCATCTGAGGCTGACAGATGACAATAAGAAGTGAATTCAAGTTGTGCTGACGTCATAGGCAAAAGCTCGTGAATTACCTGGGCGTCAGATACAGGTAGCACGTACAACTCCTTATTATTTGATTGTTGAGAGGCAGTCACAAGACTGATGAAAGAAGAAATAAGAAATACAGGTGCCAGTGACATACATGCTTAACACTGACATAATTACGACAAATTTGATAATATATGATGCATATACATTTTTAAAAAATGTATACGAGCAGAATTCAGTTTAAAGACCAAAATAAAGAAAGAACTCATTGCCGTATCGGGACCCTCAGGTACTTCCAGCCAACCCACGTCGGGCGATAAGGAGAGAGTGACAAGCATGGCCGGTCACGTGGCCTATGGTGCGGGAAAAGGGAGGCTACACATGGATGAGTGTATTTTACATCCACTTCTTTCCAGGAAGGAACTTCAAGGGATTTTCAGGTGTTCCACTACCTTCGCCAGGAAAGAGGAGATAAGCAATCAGCATGAGTCAGAATAAGGAAAAATATACAGCCTCAGAAGAATGCCAGCCAACAAATCTGATCTTCTCCTTTTAGATAAAACTAATGAATTTATATATACCATTGAATTTACTGTCCCTTTTTACAGCAATAAGATTGGTAAGATTCAGGAAAGGCATGCAAAATGTGTGAACATTGCCTTTGAAATGTCTCGCTTGACCCACAAATACTGTCATCTGGGTCCCTAATTGTTTTGGTGCCTTTGGTTTGGTACCACCTGATCTCTTGGCGCAGATCAGGAGAGTGCCCAGGTTC